>NC_134784.1:7986977-7999477 GCF_046742065.1 Oratosquilla oratoria
TTGTGAGGTGCTGCGGTCTTCGTGCTTATAAAGTACCTTTGAAACCTTATTCTAAGAGGGATTAAAAATAAATCAACATAAATGTTATTTCTCAAACTTTCTTTAATCATGTGACCTGCGGAAGATTGATGGTCACCGACGAAAGAACAGTCGATAAATCGAAATCATGCCACGTCATTTCACTCACACGTCGACACGACGGGATTACCCACATTTTCCTCATGCGGCCATTCTTCCCATTTCAAATAGGTTACAGAAGGATCGAATGATTTGCTCTAACCATTTGCTTCGTTTCCTCCACCAAGGGGTGTCTTATGGGAAGATAATATATTATCTAACCTAACCTAATCCAACCTAACCTAACCTAACCTAACCTAACCTAACCTAACCTAACCTAACCTAACCTAACCTAACCTAGCCTAACCTAGCCTAACCTAACCTAACCTAACCTAACCTAACCTAACCTAACCTAACCTAACCTAACCTAACCTAACCTAACCTAACCTAACCTAACCTAACCTAACCTAACCTAACCTTACCTTACCTTACCTTACCTTACCTAACCTTGACTAACCTTTCCTAGCAGTATCTAACCTAATCTAACCGAACCTAACGTAATCTAACCTAACCTGAGTGAATATCCAAGAAAATCGTGTCTCACATACACAATAACAGATGTGTCTGCGGCAGCCTACTGGGTGCCGATGTCCCATGTATAGGTTCGGCAATTTAATTAGATTTAGGATTTTTTTTTTTAAATCAGTACAAACACTTAATTTCATTGAAGCTCTCCCTTCCAGACGTCGGGTGAGAAAGTTTACCAGAAAATGATAGTCCGATCATGGTTAGGGTTTCGGCTCTGTGGAAGGCTGTGTTGAATGAAGAATTAGAAAAAATCGATCTTTGTTTTACTGAAAGACAAGACATATATATTTTTTTGCTTTGTCTCTTTCATTTATGAAAGAAAAATTGGAAGTAAAGTGCTCAGCTGCTATCACTTCTCGAATAATTAAGTTCATTTTGTAAAGAATGTATGTTTATTTACCTCCTATATGTAGCTGCTTTCACGTGCGGTTGAACTGTTTTTCCTTTCTTCTATGTTCACAGACAGCTGGGGGAAAGTAAGTTAACAAAATCCTGTCGAAATCGACATGGATCCATTCTGTCTGGTGAGGTCAAAATTATTTACTTCCATTGTTTGTTTTTTTTCATTCGAAATTCTAACCTCATTACAATGACAACATTTCTTACATTTTTTTTCTAGCCAAAGCCAATGACCTTGTGTTGAAAATACTAAATTGGCAGATGCTTTTTATAAATTTTGTTCAGGCCAACATCAAGTGATAACATTCAAAGATAACTGTACTTTAAACTCGCATCGTGATAGACATGTTTTTTTCTTTAACTCGATACAGTCAAAATGAATAGAAGATCTTGTGGGAATAGAAGGTAAAGTGCTGTCCGCAACGGAAAGAGCTAATTGACATAGGCTACCGCACTGGGAATAGAAGGTAAAGTGCTGTCCGCAACGGAAAGAGCTAATTGACATAGGCTACCGCACTGTCCCATGGCTTCATATTCACGTCTCTGCAGATGACCTTGAGATACCTACGGGACATACTTTGCTTGCTTACATATTTCAACATATAACGAAGGGAGTGTTTCACAGGTGGGATAATCCTACAAACAACACGTCACAAATCCGAGCTGAGGTAAATGTATCTGTCCCTTTTCTTCTCTCTCTCTCTCTCTCTCTCTCTCTCTCTCTCTCTCTCTCTCTCTCTCTCTCTCTCTCTCTTTCTTTCTCTCTCTCTATCTCCCCCATCTCTCTCTCTTCCCCTCGACAGCTTTTACCCACCCAGAAGAGAGTTCAAAGCTAATCTATGGCGCGCTCGTATGTGTGCGGGTATGTGTGCGTGTGTGTGTGTGTGTTTGTGTGTGTATTTACCCAGTTGTATTTTACGGGAAGGGGAGCTATGCTCGTGTTGTCCCGACTCCATATCTTGTTTTATTTTGACTGTTTTTAAATTCGTGTATCGTTTTTGCACACACCACATTCTCATCTATCCTGTTCCAAACGTCTATTATCCTGTGGGGAAAGCTGTTCTTTTTCAGGTCTCTTCTATTATTCTCTTTCTTGATTTTCATAACATATCCTCTTGTATCTCTACTATTCCATTTTATTAGATCCTCTATATCAATAATTTCTATGCCTTTCATGATTCTATAAATAGTTATAAAGTCTTCTCTCTCTCCTCTTTGCTCCAATGTCTGTAGATAAAATTTTGCCAGCCTCTCCTCATATGATAGTTCTGAGAAAGTTGGTGCCAATTTCGTAATTGCTCTTTGTATTCTTTCAATCTTTGTTATACATTTTTTTGTATTTGGTGACCACGTCGTCGCTGCATACTCCTAGTTGTATTTTACGGGAAGGGGAGCTATGCGTGTGCTGTCCCGGCTCCATATCTTGTTTTATTTAGACCGTTTCTAAATTCGTGTATCGTTTTTGCACACACCACATTCTCATCTAACCTGTTCCAAACGTCTATTATTCTGTGGGGAAAGCTGTTCTTTTTCAGGTCTATTCTATAATTGTCTTTCTTGATTTTCTTTACATGTCCTCTTGTATCTCTACTATTCCATTTAATTAGATCCTCTATATCAATAATTTCTATACCTTTCATGATTCTATAAATAGTTATCAAATCTCCTCTCTCTCTTCTTTGCTCCAATGTATGAAGCTAAAATTTTGCCAGCCTCTCCTCATGTGATAGTTCTGAGAAAGTTGGTGCCAATTTCGTGATTGCTCTTTATATTCTTTCAACTTTTGTTATTTTTTTTTTTTTGTAATTGGTGACCACGTCGTCGCTGCATACTCCAATTTTGGTCTTATCAAAGTGACTAGTATTTTCTTTACAATTTTTTCGTCCAGATATGTAAATGCCACTTTGAATGATCTTATTAGATTATAAGTTTCTCAAAAAAATTGTTTATATGTTTCTCAGGGGACATAGTATTCATAATAATGACGCCTAGGTCCTTCTCTTTTTCCTTTTTTTTTCTATTTCTTCCAAATTCCATTATACTACACTTCTCAATATTGAATTCCATCTCCCACTTCCTACTCCATTCCCATACTTTATTGAGATCACTTTGCAGCGATTCACAATCTTCTTCGGTGTTCACTTTTTCAACATTTTTGCATCTTCTGCAAAGAAGCTCATATAACTTCCAATTCCTTCGTCCATATAATTAATATATATAGCAAACATTATTTGGGCCAGTACTGTTCCTTGTGGAGCTCCACTAATCACCTCATCCCAATTGGGATGTTTGTCTCTTATCGCCA
The DNA here is from genome assembly GCF_046742065.1 of Oratosquilla oratoria. Taxonomy (NCBI): domain Eukaryota; kingdom Metazoa; phylum Arthropoda; class Malacostraca; order Stomatopoda; family Squillidae; genus Oratosquilla; species Oratosquilla oratoria. The sequence continues at coordinate 7,990,327 of NC_134784.1, forward strand.
CTCTCAATTTTCTTTCATGCAAGAAGTCTTCCATCCACTTAAGTAGTTTGCCCTGTATTCATCCTGCAGTTTCTAATTTCTTTAGCATTTTCTTATGTGGCACCATATCAAAAGTTTTTTTTTCAGGTCTAGAAATGCAGAATCAGCCCATCCTTCTCTTTCCTGTATTATATCTATTAGTCTTGAATAGAGACACATCAAGTTTGTTACACATGATCTTCCTTGTCTAAATCCAAACTGCCTCGGATTTAGTACATTTTTTTTTTCTTCAAATACTTTACCCATCTAATTTTGATCATTCTTTCGCAATTTTTTGCTACCGTACTTGTAAGAGAGACCGGTCTATATTTTGCAGGTTCTTCTTTGTTTCCCCCCTTATATATTGGTACTATATTCGCTCTTTTCTAATCTTCTGAGACTTTTCCTTCTTTTAATGAACTGCTTATTAGAGAATGTATTTTGTCTGTTAATTCGTCCCTGCATTCTCTCAAAATCTAGTTTGCCATTTCATCTGGACCACGCGATTTTCTGACATCGAGATTACTCAAGTAATTCATTATTTCATTCTTTGTTACTTCTATTTCTTTCATAGGGGGTACTTTCCCCTCCCACTCGATATCTCTAAGTTGTATGTTTTCCTTCGTAAACACTGATTTAAAGTGCTTGTTCATAATTTCTGCCATTACTATTTCCTCTGTATGTTCTATTCCTCCTTGTCGTAGTTTCACTAATTCTTGTTTAATTTCAGTTTGTTTTTTACAAATCTATAAAATAGTTTTGGTTGATCTGCACATTTTTCTATGACATCCTTTTCGTATTTTCTCTTTTCTTCTCTGCGCACTTGTACATATTCATTTCTATAATCAGTATATATTTTCCATTTTTCGTTTTTTTGTCTTTCCTCCATTTTATCCAAGCTTTATCCCTTTTATCTTTGATCTCTCTACATCTTTTGTTGTACCAACATTTCACATATCCTTTTTCATGTTTTTGTCTTGGAACATATTTCTCCACTCCTTCCTTATTAATTTTTGCCAAAAATGTCTATTTCTCTTCTACTGTTGCTTCCTCTTTGTATATCCTTTCCAGTCTGTTTTTTATTTTTTTCTCATTTTATCAAAATTTGTTTTTCCATACATCATTCTTCCTTTTCTATAGTGTTCGTTTTTTCTCATGCATTTTTCTTCATTTAGTTCCAGTTCTACTAAAATGTGGTCACTTTTACTTATTGGTGTCGTATATTCAACCTTGTCCACTATTCCAGGTTCTGATGTGATTATTAGGTCTAGTCTCGATGACTCTTCCTCATTTCTATGCCTAGTATTCTCTTTTATCCATTGTGTCATTGCATGTTCTATGATCATATTAAGTAGTACATTTCCCCATATGTCGTCTCCACCCTTCACTGTCATTTCTTCCCAGCAGATTTCTTTACAATTAAATTCACCCATTATAACTATTCTTCCTCCATCTTCCATTATCTTATCTAGTGTTATCCTTGTGTCTTCTAACATATTCTTGTGTTCTCTCTCTTTCCACGAGGCCGTTTTAGGAGGCACATGATTTACCACAAACTTCCTGCTCTTTTTGTCCCTGTCCTCTATTTCCATCATAATCATTTCCACTCTATTCTTTCCATATGTAACATTCCTCCCATTTATATCCTTCTTAGTCAGGAACATATCTCCACCTTCTTGTTTTACTTCTCTGTTTCTAATCCAACAATTACATACATCATGTCCTACAGTGTTGGGTGGTAATGGACTTTTCAATTTTGTCTCCACAATTCCCATTATGTCAGGTTCCTTTTCCATCAGGTAATCATTTAGTTCATTCAACCCTATTATTAAACCATCTATATTTGTGAAGGACACTTTTAATTTTCTGTTACCTTCATCCTGTTTTCTGTTTTCCTTCTGTTTTTCTCTCTCCTATGAACCATTTCCTCACTTTCATATCCACTACTCTCCAATAGAATTTCACTTTGTCTGACTCTGTTCTATTCTCGTTTTTTCCCCTAGCTTCGATTCTTTTTGTTTTCTTTTCCTCTCTTTCTTCTTTATTCATTTCTCTTTTTATCCATACCTGTTTGTACTGATTACTTTCTGCCAGTTTTCCTGTTTTTGATAAGACATTCTCTGTCGTTTGTGACCTGAATTTAACCTTAATTGGTCTGATCTTGTCTATACTGTATTTCCCTAGTCTATGTATTTCTTAAATTTCTTTCCCATTTCCTGTTCACCTTCTTGAAATATTTTTAGTACCTTGTTCACTCTTTCTTTCTCATCTCTTACTCTTGTTGTCCTATTTGGATTATGTTTCTCTTCCATTCCTAATATAATTACACATTACTAAGTCTCTTACTATATTCTCCTTCTCTTTCATCACTTTAATAACTGTGTCCTTAGTGTGTTCCTTCATCTGTTGTTTCACTATATCTCTAAATTCAATTTTGCTAGTCTTCTGAATCTTTTTCCACCACATACCTCTTTATTCTCCCTCTTTAAATCCTCATTCTCATCCTTTACTTCTTTTAACTGTCTTTTTAGTTCTGCTATTTTCTATTTAGGTTTTGGTTCTCCTTCTTTATTTCTTCCAATTTATCAACTCTTTGTGTAGTCAGTGCAAGTTGACTAAACCTAACCTCCCATGATTTGTTAATTTTTGTTAGTTTTTCCTCTAGACTTGCTAATCGGGGGAGGTTGTCATCTCCTCCCTCATTAAGTCCATAGAAATAATTATCTCTATTTTCTGCTGCTGTGCTCTTATCTTAATTTCTAATTTTTATGCCTTTACTGATTTCTTCGACTTCACTTGTGTCATCTGCACATTTCTTGTTTACATTCCTTCTGACGTCCGGGGTCCGTTCGTCCCCTTCCTCATTTTTTTTCCATTTTCCTCCATAATCCTTCCCCTTCTCCTTTTTCTTCACCTTCCCACTACACCATGAGCTTTCCCCTTCCCTACAAAATTGCGAGTTTTTTTTTCTTCCGGAGTTCCAATCTTCGCCGTCAATTCGACCATCGTGTGTGTGTGTGTGTGTATTCACCTTGGTCTTTGGTCTTTTGGATTGGACTCGTGATCGACAGCTATTTCCCTCCCGGAAGAGAGTTCAGAGCTCGTATGACCGACCTATGGGTAATGCTATGACCTTACACGCACACACACACACACACACACAACACCCCGCCCACGAGAGTTGGAGTAACGACTCGAAGCGTAGCGATACTGAAATTATTTCAGCCCTGGGCAGGATTCGAGCCCGGACCGCCGTAGACTTTACCAACCGCGCCACCGTGTGTGTGTGTTTGCGTGCACACAAGCGAACTCGGGGAAGGAAATCCCTTAAAGTACTAGTGGCATGCAAGGTCCACCAAGTTGTGGATACGTTCTAAGGCCCAAACAATATCCCTGGGAGCATGTCTTGGTGTCAAGCTCCGGTAATTTTGGTAAGCAAGGATACCTAAAGTAGGTAAGGGCGTGGGAGTAGACTTACGTTCTCACACCGGCCATTCACCACACCCGAGCAGAGCTGGACGCGTTCCTTGGTGCGTTCCTTGATGCATTCCGCTTTAACTTGGCCGCGGTTAGCGGTCCCAAACTATTAAAACTTAAGAGACAGGTTCATACCGAAATATAAGTCCGGTAGGCCATATACTATACCAAAGAAATATTTCGTAGGCCACATCTAAAAAGGTAGACCACATACTATACCGGCACCTAAATTGCTTTAATAGTTTGGGAGCACCAACCGCGGCCAAACTAAAGTGGAATGCACCTAGGAACGCAACAAGGAACGCGCCCAACTCTACACCTGATCGCATGAACGCGTTCCTTAGTTGGCGAACGAGATATCTCAATTGGTCTCTCAAGGGCTGAGTTCCTAACACCTTTGCCCAGACATCATCTTGCAGTTGTGCATAGACCAATAGTTTTAATCTATCCCCTGCCACTGGGCCAACTGTTGACTAGTGACGTCACTGGACTGGGGAATGTACACCTTCTTCTTTCCACTTAAAATATGTTATATACAAGTTTCCCTCCGTACAACTTTATCTTTTGCATGGAGTGCTGTCGTCGTCGAACAACTTTAAGCAAGAAAAGTTTAAGCAAGTGTGAGTGACGTGTGTTATTGAGGTATCTGTATGTGCGTATGTGATCGTCTGTGTGTGTGTGTGTGTGTATGTGATCGTGTATGTATATATGGAGATATGTGCATGTATGTGGATGTATGTGTGTGTTTGAGGTATGTGTATGTGATTCACCTTGGTCTTTGGATCACGTGTTGGACTCGTGATCGACAGCTATTTCCCTCCCGGAAGAGAGCTCAGAGCTCGTATATGACCGATCTATGGGTAATACTGTGACCTTACAATCACACACACACACAACTTCCCGCCAACGGGTGTTGGAGTAACAAGCAGCAGCGCAGCGATACTGAAACTATTTCAGCCCTGGGCGGGATTCGAACCCGGACCTCCGTAGTGGCAGCCGGGAACTCTACCAATTGCGCCACGAGGTGTGTATGTTTGCGTATGTATGTGTGTATGATAATGTATGTGCGTGTGTGCATATTTGAAGTATGTGTATGTGCGTGTGTGTATGCATATGCGTATATATTTGTATATATATATATATATATATATATATATATATATATACATATAATGTGTGTGTGTGTTTGCATATTTGAAGTATGTGTATGTGCGCGTGTGTATTTGCGTATGTATTCGTGTGTGTGTGTGTGTGTGTGTGTGTGTGTGTGTGTGTGTGTGTGTGTGTGTGTGTGTGTGTGTGTGTGTGTGTGTGTGTGTATGTGTGTGTTTACCTAGTTGTCTTTACCTAGTTCAATTTTACAGGACGAGAGCTATACTTGTAGTGACCCGTTTTCGTATCTCTCCATATCCAGTTTATTTTTAAAATCGTGTATAGTTCTGGCATTCACTGTTTCTCTGTTCAGTTTGTTCCAGACATCGATCACTCTATGTGGGAAGCTATTCTTTTCAGGTCTCTTCTGTAACTGTCTTTCTTTAGTTTCTTTTCGTGTCCTCTTGTTTCTCTTCTGTCCCACTTTGATAAGTCGTCTCTATCGAAAACATCCATCCCTTTCATAATTCTGAAAATGGTCAACAAATCGCCTCTTTCCTTTCTCTGTTCTAGTGTTGACAAATGTAATTTCTCCAATCTTTGTTCATATGTCAGATTTGACAGTGTAGGTGCCATTTTTGTCGCTGCTCTTTGGATTCTTTCTAATTTTCTTATGTTCTTCTTTGCGCTAGGTGCCCACATTGTTACAGCATATTCTAATTTTGGTCTTATCAGTGTAACAACTATTTTTTTTACCATCTCCTCATCTATGTAGTCGAAGGTCACTTTCATTGATCTCAATAAGTTATAAGTCTCTCCAAATAATTTATTTACATGTTTAATCTATTTACATGTGTGTGTGTGTGTGTGTGTGTGTATGTGTGTGCGTGTGTGTGTGTGCGCGCGCGCGTAGGTGTGTGTGTGTATGTATGTGCGCGCGCTTGTGTGTGTGTGAGTGTGTGTGTGTGTGTGTGTGTGTGTGTGTGTGTGTGTGTGTGTGTGTGTGTGTGTGTGTGTGTGTGTGTGTGTGTGTGTGTGTACGCGCGCGTGTATGTGTGTCTGTAGGCGTTGTTAAGATCTACATTTCAAACACTCGTACACTTTACAAACACAATCAAACACATTCACGCACACACAACCCAACGTATACATTTCCATAGTAACGTTTGACATATCGCTGCAAACCTGTGAAACTTCACCACTGTTTCGGCCGACTCAAAATGCATCTGAACAGTTAGAAACGGAGACCAAATTGAAGAAACTAAAGACAATATTCTTTGACGGTGGATCGAGATATGGCCGCCTGCGTCTCAGGCCGTGGTTGAACGATATTTCAATTTTGACTCACTTCAAAGAGAACGAATAAGCAGTCAACACACACATTTCATTCTTTTTTTCTCTCTCTTCCGTTCTATTTCTCTCTCTCCCTTTCTATTTCTCTTTCTATTTCTCGAACTCCCTTTCTATTTCTGTCTCTCCTTTTCTATTTCTGTCTCTCCCTTTCTATTTCTCTCTCTCCCTTTCTATTTCACTCGCTCTCCCTTTCTATTTCTCTCTTCCCCTTTCTATTTTTCTCTTCCCCTTTCTATTTTTCTCTCTCATTTTTATTCTTTTCTGTGTGTGTGTGTGTGTGTGTGTGTGTGTGTGTGTGTGTGTGTGTGTGTGTGTGTGTGTGTGTGTGTCTGTCTCTCTCTCTCTCTCTCTCTCTCTCTCTCTCTTTCTTTCTACCACCTCTCTCTGTCTGTCTGTCCGTGTATTTATTTCTCTCTCTCTCTCTCTCTCTCTCTCTCTCTCTCTCTCTCTCTCTCTCTCTCTCTCTCTCTCTCTCTCTCTCTCTCTCTCTCTCTCTCTCTCTCTCTCTCTCTCTCTCTCTCTCTCCGTCTCTCTCTCTCTCCGTCTCTCTCTCTCTCTCTCTCTCTCTCTCTCTCTCTCTCTCTCTCTCTCTCTCTCTCTCTCTCTCTCTCTCTCTCTCTCTCTCTCTCTCTCTCTCTCTCTCTTTCTTTCTACCCCCTCTCTCTGTCTGTCTGTCCGTCTGTTTATTTCTTTCTCTCTCTTTCTCTCTCCCTCCCCTCTCCCCTGCTTCTCTCTCTCTCTCTCTCTCTCTACCCACTCTGTCTGTCTGTCCGTCTGTTTGTTTCTTTCTCTTTCTCCCTCCCCTCTCCTCTGCTTCTCTCTCTCTCTCTCTCTCTCTCTCTCTCTCTCTCTCTCTCTCTCTCTCTCTCTCTCTCTCTCTCTCTCTCTCTCTCTCTCTCTCTCTCTCTACCCCCTTTCTCTGTCTGTCTGTCCGTCTGTTTATTTCTTTCTCTCCCTTTCTCTCCCCTTCCCCTCTCCCCTGCTTCTCTCTTTCGGTCTCTCTCTCTATCTCTCTTTCTCTCTCTCTCTCTCTTTCTCTCTCTCTCTCTCTCTCTCTCTCTCTCTCACTGTCTCCCTCTGTCTCTGTCCCCCCCTCTCTCTCTCTCTCTCTCTCTCTCTCTCTCTTTCTGTCCCTCCTTGTTTCATACATAAACATTCAAATAGTTATTTCAGAACATTCTAGGTTGTTAGTAAGTTCATTCTATTGAAGATCAGTCTAATCTCTATTAGAAACTACATATTTTTTCCTCACAAATGTGGTTTAGATGGGCTGGGGAATATGTGCATGGTGAGAATGTGGACGTGCAACTTTAGTCTTGTTGGAATGGTTGTAGATGTGATAACAGTTTGAAACTAGAGTTATGAACAGACGACACTAATTAGGTGCCAGCATCGATAAGCGACACTTGTCTACTGGAATTCTGACATCCAGGATCACACACTCGTTGGGAAATTATGAGAGTGTGATTTAGAAGATTGCCTTGTCACCTAACGGAGATTAAACTCGGGTCGCCAGCGTTCAAGACAGTGACGCTATCTACTTCTTCACGGGAAGTCTTTCCTCAATATTATGATTAGATAGGATACAAATTTACTGCTTAAACGAGTCTTTCCTCAATATTATGATTAAATAGTCAGGATACAAGTTTACTGCTTAAACGAGTCTATCGAGTTCCGATGATGATATTGTCCCAATCATGGTATGAAGGGTCACGTCATTGATTCAAATAAGTCCGCGGAGGAGGCCTTTGGTGGGCCCGTAGGTGGCTTGTCAATCCAGTCCACGAGTCGCAGCCTCAGCCATACTGATCATGTCTCTTGGCATTGTGGGTTGCCACAGAAGCCTCATACTTGTAGGAAAAAAAGAAAAAGAAAAAAAAAAATGGGCTCCCGCGCTGCAAGCACTGCGCCATATAGGTCTATCCAAGTAGTTTCTTCTAGGCGAGTTGGGTTGATGTCAAAGTTCTTGATGGCAGATTTCAAGTGACGCTTCTTAGGGCCACCTGGCTATGGAAGTTCATCATGGAGTACTTGGCGAGGGAGTCGGGCCGGAGTCGTCTCAGCCAGCGGAATAGTTTTCTCAGCAGCAGTGTTTCAAAGGAAGGTCCGTTGAGGCGTTTTCTGGTTTAAGTTATGGGGACTTTACGCCGCCAGCGGAGACCAAGGATTCTTTGGAGACAGTTTGGATAGAATGATTCTAGCATTTTGATGGATGGGGTCCAGGCCTCACATCCATATAAGAGGAATGAGAGTCATACAGCTTTAAGCATGGCCATTTTGGTTCCGAGTTTGAAGTTGTGGTTATAGAAAACCCTTCGTGAGAGGTTCCCAAAGAAGGCAGAGGCAAGCCCTTTCCCTGAGTTGTGAGGTTCCGTATCATGAACATAAAAGGCCACAGGATTATTGCCTGCAGCATCGGATTGTTGCATGACCTTTGTTTTCGTGTAGCTGATTAGGAGGCAGGCTTTGGAGTATATTTCTGCGTCGGCACACTGTATGTCTGTTATCGTTGTATGTATATGTTTGTTAATACATATAGATACATATATGTATGTATGTATATATACATATATATATATATATATGTATATATATATATATATATATATATATATATATATATACATACACATACATATACCAAGGCTTTTTACCCCTTACAAGGGGGGTAGCCAAAAAGAAAAAGGCATAAAATCATTCCCACCCATTTCATCCCTGAATACACTCCACACCCCTCCACCCTCCCTCTTATCTTAGCACCTCCTGAATGACGGGTCATCCCTGCACCTTGTCCACTGCCCTGGGTCAGAAGCAGTGTCGCAAGACACAGCACATCCACAGCAAGGCCGCTTCATTAAATCGGCGACCCCCTATCTCCATCCCCCCATTGCATAAAATGAGAGGACGAGGAGAAATCCCTTCGGGCTGCGTCAAATTTTGCTCACACATACTACCTCATCCCCCATCCACCCGCCCATTCCACCTCATGCTATCACAACATCATCCATAAACAACCATTCTCCATTCACCCCTGTCTTCTGTCCTCTTCCGTCCTTCCTCAACAGATATTCCCCTCTTCCCCAAAGCCCCCTTCACCCCATCCATCCACCTCATCCTAGGACGTCCCCTCATGTTCACTCCCTCCACATCTGCCTTCCACACCTCTTTTACTAGTCTTTCTTCACTCATTCTTTCCATGTGTTCAATCCAT
>NC_134784.1:8006977-8016977 GCF_046742065.1 Oratosquilla oratoria
GATACTAGAATACGAGTAATGATACTGGAGTACGAGTAACAATACTGGAGTATGAGTAACGATACTGAAGCACGAGTAACGATACTGGAGTACGAGTAACGATACTGGAGTACGAGTAACGATACTGGAGTACGAGTAACGATACTAGAGTACGAGTAATGATACTGGAATACGAGTAACGATACTGGAGTGCGAGTAACGATACTGGAGTACGAGTAACGATACTGGAGTACGAGTAACGATACTGGAGTACGAGTAACGATACTGGAGTACGAGTAACGATACTGGAGTACGAGTAACGATACTGGAGTACGAGTAACGATACTGGAGTACGAGTAACGATACTGGAGTACGAGTAACGATACTAGAGTACGAGTAACGATACAAGAGTACGAGTAAAGATACTGGAGTACGAGTAACGATACTAGAGTACGAGTAACGATACTGGAGGCTCCTATTAGAGATCCTCAGCCCTGGATATGTTGAATTCGTGCCTGTGTGTTGCTAATGGTGTGCGGTGTGTGAAGATGTGATTCAAGATATGTGAAACAGCAGGTCAGAGTACAAATGTATAAAAAGTTCAGTTGTCGACAAGTCTATTGAAATAAACACCACATAAGGACTGAGGCTTTTTTGGTATGACGTTTCGATTATCAAAGCTTTTTCAAGTACAAAGTCGTGATGCACGTGACTGAGATTAAATAAAAGGATGGGGGGGGAATGGGGGAACGTCACTGGAGCATAGGAAAGTTTGAGAAGATGGATTGAATGTCTTGTTGCAGGATGGAAAGAATGGATCAATTGTCTGGGTGGAGGAAAGGTTAAGGAGAAGATGGATCACTTGTCTAGGTGCAGTGCTCAATGGTGTTTATATTGATAGAGTAGGCATGTACAACCCGTTCTATTATCTAACCTGCGTTGATATATGGTATGCGTTGTGTGAGTCTACTTAATTGTACTTTTCTTTTGTTCTACTTCGCTAGGATTCCTTACTCTACTGGATGTTAGAAATTAATTTCACTGTAGTGACGCTCCTTGGCTGTCTCAGAGGATTTGCCGTTACTCATAACAAAATTATAAAAGGGTATCATTTTGCCAGAGAAATTAATTAATTTTTTCTTGACCATAGGAAATATAACCAACTCATAAATTCTTCACACACACGAATAGAAATAATCAAATGAAAGAGTAATAAGTAATATGGTGAAACAGTGGCCTGTTGGTTTCAAAGATTTATGTATCTATGCTTAAACAGTTTGGGTTTATATATATATATATATATATATATATACAATGTATATATATATATATACATATATATATATATATATATAACCTATATACATACATACATACATATATACATCATATCTATGTATGTGTGTGTGTGTGTGTGTGTGTGTGTGTGTATGTGTGGGCGTATATTTGTGCGTGTGCGTGCATGAGTATATAAGTGTGCATATATATATATATATATATATATACATATATATATACATATATATATATGTATATATATATATATATACATATATATATATGTATATACACATATATGTATATGTATATGCATATATATATATATATATTTATATATATATATATATATATATATATATAATATATATATATATATTATCGGAAAATTTCGAAACACTGGACTCAGAGTAACAGAATTTATTACCGACGTTTCGAATCCTGTCCGGGGTCTATTCGTCCAGTGTTTCGAAATTTTCCGATAACATGGCTCCTGGACTCCAGCTCTTTACGAACGTATATATATATATATATATATATATATATATATATATATATATATTATATATAAATTCATACATAAATACATATACATGTATGTTATATATATATATATATATATATTCATACATATATACATATACATGTATATATATGTTATATATATATATATATGTATTATATATATATATATATATATGTATATACATACGGTCTATCCGTGTATGTGTATGAGTGTGTGTATGTGTGTTATAAACTTGTTTAAGTCACACTTTCGTGGATATCCAACTCTCGTTGTAGTGGTGGACATCAAAGGTGCATTAAATAAGTTTCTCTTTTAGCGCCTGGTCCTTAGGATCAAGCCGATTATACTGGTTACGGTGTACATTCATAAACATAGCCATTACAATAGACACATAACTCTACATACACTTTTCACCAGACCGAGTCGAACGTAGCCGGACTATTTTGATGTTCAACACATCCTCTCTAGATAGAGATAGTGTGTATAATTATCTGAATAATTATAAGCAACAGACAAACGAGAGGAACTGTCTATTCGCTTGCCAGCATTGTAACAGTTTTCTTGTAAGCAATGGCCTTGTGAGCTATTGTCTTTTGAAATCTTTTTTTGAGTGTTTGGTGGCATTGCGTGTGGAGGATATTTTCGTGCAACAACCATGGAAAGCTTTAAATGTGGCTTCCACATCATCTGCTTTGCAGACAGGAGATGCAGATAAGTCATCATTTTTGACTCTTGACTCATGTGACTTGTAACCCATGACCCTATTTACATTACTAAGTTTCTGAAAAAGCTCTAGTTGAGATTGAGTTTTGATTCAACTCATTTTCTAATAAGAAATATAATAATGTTACATTACAAATAGCCATGATTAATTCAATTTCAGTTTTGAAATGGATATGATATAAAACAGCATATTGCATTTGATGGCTATATATATTTGTCTGTGACTGATATAATAGCAAATCTGATAATCTATATATTCATTTTACTGCATGTATGAATCAGTTGAAAAATCATAATTTTGATAGTGTTGAAACGATAGTTCATCCATTAATATATTGCGTATAAGTGATATAGACGGAACCTTTCTTTTTTATTTCCTCCAGTACCTAAAGTGTTTAAATGTCTACAGCTTAAAGTTTGAACTTTTTATTTTTACACCATTTCAGATGAAACAAGTGATGCAGGGCACGACAAATCTCCCCTGTTAGCAGGTATTTTAGTACCTTGACAAACAAAACAAAACTATGCGCTTTCACTGTTGCGATGGATACATTTACAAATAAGAAATTTGATACCGATCGTTTTGGGCTTTGCTTGAAAGGAATTAGATTTATTATTAAAAAACAAAACAAAAAACAAAACACAGTGGCTCAGAACGCACTTACTCCCAAAATTTAATGTGGTTTTATAGGAACCATTTCCATTGGCCACCTTTCCTAATGTTTTATGTAAATCGATCCATCCGTTTTGCCATGATGTTGCTAAGAAAGAACAAAATAAATAAACAAATAAATAAATAAAGAAAGAGATAGAATAAAAGAATAAACTTGATCAAAATCAATAACTCGGTTCCTAGACTGAGTAAGGTAAGTTGCCGGAATATTCTGGAAAAAAAAAAAAAAAGAGAGAGAGACACTACTTCTATTCTGAACCTTCTCTGCTTCACCGATAAAAAGGTTAGTCGATCGTCCTGTGAAAGGGAAAGAATGTCCCAGGCGCTTGCACGGGTGGTTTATAACATATTTGGAAACTGCAAGGAAAGGGAAAAATGAAAATTAATTTCTAGATTCTCCTCTTCTCTACGTCTTCAGCTCCCCTCTCAATTTCCATTTCACTTCTTCCTTTACCCCACAGTTCACTCATTTCACATAACTGTGCAATGTTTATCTTCTATCCTGCACCTCTTACTTTTTTCTGTTTTTTTTTCTTCTTCTGTTTTTCTATATTATTATACCAATATGACTGTCCCTGTGTCTGTCTCTTCCTCATTCCTTTTCATTGCAAGTCTGTTTGTTTGTTTAACTGAATTGTTCTCTCTTTATCTCTTACTGTCTTCCTGTTTTTCTGTAGTTCTTTGAACCCACTTTTTCCTTTTTTTACCCTCCCTTTCTCTTACAATATATCTTTCTCTTTCCCTCATACTCTCTCACTCCCCCTCTCTCTCTCACTCCCCCCCCCCTCTCTCTCTCTCTCTCTCTCTCTCTCTCTCTCTCTCTCTCTCTCTCTCTCTCTCTCTCTCTCTCTCTCTCTCTCTCTCTCCCTCCCTCCTTCTCTCTCTCTCTCCTTCTCTCTCTCTCTCTCTCTCTCTCTCTCTCTCTCTCTCTCTCTCTCTCTCTCTCTCTCTCTCTCTCTCTCTCTCTCTCTCTCCCTCTCTCTCTCTCTCTCTCTCTCTCTCTCTCTCCTCTCTCTCTCTCTCTCTCTCTCTCTCTCTCTCTCTCCTCTCTCTCTCTCTCCCTCTCTCTCCTCTCTCTCTCTCTCTCTCTCTCTCTCTCTCTCTCTCTCTCTCTCTCTCTCTCTCTCCTCTCTCTCTCTCTCTCTCTCTCTCTCTCTCTCTCTCTCTCTCTCTCTCTCTCTCTCTCTCTCTCTCTCTCTCTCTCTCTCTCTCTCTCTCTCTCTCTCTCTCTCTCTCTCTCTCCCTCCCATTCTCTCCCTCCCTCTCTCTCTCTCTCTCTCTCTCTCTCTCTCTCTCTCTCTCTCTCTCTCTCTCTCTCTCTCTCTCTCTCTCTCTCTCTCTCTCTCTCTCTCCTCCCACCCTCTCTCTCTCTCTCTCTCTCTCTCTCTCTCTCTCCTCCCTCCCTCCCTCTCTCTCTCTCTCTCTCTCCCTCTCTCTCTCTCTCTCTCTCTCTATCTCTCTCTCTCTCTCTCTCTCTCTCTCTCTCTCTCTCTCTCTCTCTCTCTCTCTCTTTCTCTCTCTCCTCTCTCTCTCTCTCTCTCTCTCTCTCCCCTCTCCTCTCTCTCTCTCTCTCTCTCTCTCTCTCTCTCTCTCTCTCTCTCTCTCTCTCTCTCTCTCTCCCTCTCTCTCTCTCTCTCTCTCTCTCTCTCTCTCTCTCTCTCTCTCTCTCTCTCTCTCTCTCTCTCTCTCTCTCTCTCTCTCTCTCTCTCTCTCTCTCTCTCTCTCTCTCTCTCTTTCTTTCTCTCTCTCTGACGCCTTTTTCATCGCGTGCGTTTACAATAACTCATCAATATATTTCTGGTGGTTGGAGCTATCTATTGATTAATAATTAATTACTTTTTCGCTTGTGACCTAAATTCAATTTGGCCATCCGAAGATAAAACGTTTACCAAATTTATAACATTATGTTTTTGATTAATACATTTATAGAAAAAATGTCTTTTTTACAGATACATTTTTTATTACTTGAACGACCATATTATATTTGTGTTAATGTTTTAGAAAGATAATTGACTTGAAATTTATTTTGATGATTGGATGCCTTTTCCTGCAACCTCACTGTGTGGAGGTACTGTGACTTCCTGTCACCCATCACGATTTTTTTTTTTTTTTTAATATAGAAAAAAAAAGAGGCAAATTTTGTGAAGGGCGTGAAAAAAGTTGAAAAAAATTCACCGTCACATGACTTTGGACTCAACCTTGTCGCTACGTTTTATAAATTCTACCTGTATTCCAGCTCCCGCTAGCTCCGCTTTCAACCTTTTCTTGTCCCTGCAGCACTTTTTCATCATATGTCAAGATGTCATACTTCCATTTACAACTGTGTTACTGAAAAGATGAAATAGTCATCTTTATTACCAACTTAATCTGTTAAACTTGGAAATACGTGATGTCCTCAAAATGATGTAATTTTTGTACTATGATGTTTTGTGCAAAGATGAAACTGTCATTCTCACCAGGACAGAATACCCCCGCCCACTCCCCGGCGTTAAGAACCTTGCTAGATATTTCTATTTAGGCCAAAGAAATATGAATTATTGTTTGCTGATCATCTAATCTTATCTTTTAAATCTAACAAGTTTCACTCAAACAGACGGATCTAACTTAGTCTATATTACATTTATTGTTCTAATTAATGGTGGCAAAAATGCACTGTTTCATGATTACATAGCTCTTGTAAGAATGATGCTTTTCTTGGGGCTTGGCGGTGGATATATGTCCTGGGTTTCAGTATACTGAGGTATGTATCAACCCCCAGGTGAGACGGGGATTATGTCCCATATGTTGTTGTGTAGCCTCAGTACATTCGACTTGAAGCGTATTGGAGGACTTAGAGGTAAGCTCTTTGAAAGGATAGAAGATTCCCTGACAGACTGGTGAAAGAGAATGATAGTGAAGGACGAGTGGAACTACCGCCATCTTGACGTACGTGAATGACATGATGGAAGATAGGACAAGTGACATTAATATGTTTTAGGGGGATGGTGGTCGCCGATTAAATGAAATGGCCCTGCTGTGAATGTGCTGCGCCTTGCTACATTTCTTCTGACCCAGGGTAGTGGGCGAGATGCAGGGATGACCCGTCATCCATGAGGAGCCACGAAAAGAGGGAGGGAGGGGTGGTGAATGGGAGTGAATTATGTGGGGGATGAGATCGGCGGGAGTGGATTTATGCTTTTGACTTAGGCTACCTCCCTTGTAGCGTATGTATATAGTGTAAAAAAAAAATCCTTGTTTCTGGGAACTAACCATTATTTTCTGATTCAGTATGTTTCAAATCGTTGGAAAATAACTGTCTGTGATTTTAAACTTTGGGTTTGTTGTCAGTAGATCTATTTTGTTGAAATGATACTATTATGTTTAACCTTATATAGACATCTGAGACAGATCTGTAAACTCTTCAAAATTTACTATATATTTACCAAAACAAGTACTTAAATGACAATATTGTCAAATTTGTAACGTTTGAAGTTCATATTACGAATTGGAAACTCCTAATGCAGAAAAACAGAGCTTCAATGAAAAACATAAGTCAGTGCGTCAGTAGATATGGAAGTGTATGGTCACGCAGTTCGTTTTGTTTATCACTATATTTAATTAAAGGCAAGTTGAATATTTTTTTTTATTTCTCAATATATGTTGTTAGAGTGGTTTAGGTTATAAAAAGAATTATGTCAATTTAGGGTTATTGTTATGGCGGCCCGTGGTTGCAAATACCCAACGGATTCCTTCTGCTACGTGTGCGGAGAATTCTTCGCAAAGAGGGCTAAAAAACACTACCTGGACAGTTGCACCCGTGCTAAGGAAGCCTATCATGCCTTCTTCGGAATACCAGTCGGTGACCAAGACAAACGCTGGGTACCACATGTCATCTGTGACTGCCGCGGCATTCTTGAAGGTTGGTTTAGAGGAGAGAAGAGGGAAATGGGTTTCTCTATCCCCCGTGTCTGGCGTGAGCCTTCAGATCATCGCACAGACTGCTATTTCTGTATAGTGGACCCAACAATTAAGAAAGGGGAAGAATGCGCCTCCCATTGAGTACCCTGACATTCCGTCATCTATTGCACCTGTTTCCCATAACACAATGGACCTACATGTACCACAGCCTCCATTGAAAGATCAATCTTGTCCAGCAGAAGAAGCAAGCTATGGTGATTCTGAGGAGGAGCAAGGTGCATCATCTGCTGTGCGCCGTCGACGCCGGGTGGCTGGTGAAAGGTGGCCCTACTACCCCAAACAAGAGGACATCAATGACCTTATAAGAGAAATGGCCTTGACAAAGTCTAGCGCCGAGCTGCTCATTTCCAGACTGAAGCAGTGGGACTTACTGGACGACAGTGTTCAAATTACTTCCCAGAGGAAGCGGCATCGCAGCTTTTCAGTGTTCTTCACTCTTAGAGATGGGTTGTGTTACTGCCATGACATCAGAGGACTTTTCAACGCTGTGGACATTCCCTGCAAGACTTCTGACTGGCAGCTCTTTATCGACAGTTTATATAAAAGCCTGAAGGCTGTTTTACTGCACAACCCAATCAGTGGCCCTCGATTCCTCTGGCTCATTCAGTGCACATAAAAGAAGAGTACCAGAATATCAAAATCCTGCTGAGTGCACTGAAGTACGAACAATTCAGCTGGGAGATTATTGGTGATTTCAAGATAGTGGCCTTCTTGATGGGGCTTCAAGGAGGCTTCACCAAGTTCCCTTGCTATCTGTACCTCTGGGATAGCCGAAATGCAGCCCTTCACTACGAGAAGAGGAAGTAACCCCTCAGGACTGGCTATGAGGTTGGGGTCCATAACGTGAAGCAAGAACTGCTGGTGGAGCCAACGAAAATACTGATGCCACTCCTACACATCAAATTGGGCCTCATTAAGCAGTTTGTTAAACAGCTGGATCCAGAGGATGAGGCCTTGAAGCACATCCAGAAGTTGTCCCTCAGCTGAAGAGACTTATTGACTCCGACACCTTTCCTGAGAAACTGTCTGATGTTGAGCAGGCCGCTTGGATAAGCTTTTTTTCTGTAGTCAAAATTTTCCAAGGAAACCAAAAGACAGAGAACTACAGGGAAATCGTTGACGAACTTGTGGATATATACCGGAGCATTGGTTGCCGGATGTTGCTGAAACTGCACGTACTACACGCCCACCTTGATGAGTTCAAAGAAAATATGGAAGACTACTCAGAAGAAACAAGGTGAAAGTTTTCACCAGGATGTCATCTCTTTCGAAGAGCGCCACAAGGGACAGTACAGTGAAAGTATGATGGGGGACTATATCTGGAACTTTTGCGCGAAAGTGAACTAAAGTACAATCGCCAATCTCGTAGAAAAAATTCTTTTTGATTAAACTATAACGCTAAAATTTATGTATCAATTCTCCGGAGCAATACTCTTCATCAACGCTCTGCATCACTGCACTGTATCTCTGTCTGTGTATTAACATATTATAATACATGATTGTCCCCTACTCGTTTCCTTTTTATTTTAATTTCTAAAGACGGAGCCTGGAAAACTTCCTTTCTTATCATTGATTCATCATATTAATTGTGTTAACATCAATTAAAATCATACTTAACAGGAATCATTTGATTTCAAAGCAGATGCTGTGAAAAACCCTTAAATTAATAAACAAAAGTGGCAAAAAATCAATAAATCGGTCTCATGAACTCAGAACCGATGTCTGAATTTGGTGACTGCTCATTTTTACTTATTCATGCCATAGGGAATTTGAAAATATTAGTTTTAGCTCATGGACATATTTTGTGTTACATGGTGTTATGCAAAGACCACGAGAGGAATAAAAGATGAAGGGTATTGTTATAATGATATCTGAGCAATTGTGGAAGATAAAAGATGAACTAAGATAAATGAAATAATGCAAAATATTAGGAATGAACAGAAGTTCAAGAAGATCTGTCGATGGTTTACTTAATGTGAAATGATTCAGTTGCAAATGAAAAACATAAGAAATCTGGGAGTGTTGGTAATAAACACCTTGCTACCTGAGAAACATATAGTCAAAATCGTGGGTGAAAGATAGACTGTTGATAAATATAAAAGTAGCTTTACACTACGCGGATGAAGAAGAAGAAAAGAAGAAGAAGAAGAAGAAGAAGAAGAAGAAGAAGAAGAAGAAGAAGAAAGAAAATAATGGAATACCTGATCAGCCCTAAATTGGGATATTCAACAGTGATACGATCTTCACACAAATTGAATGATGTAAACAAGATTGGACAAAGACACAGAAAGCAGAGAGATTAAGAACATTGGACTTCACTGAAAGAAAGAAAATAAAGAGATATCTTGGTGTTCAGGTTAATGAAAGGGATACACAAAACTGACAAAGATCTTTTGGTCTAAGTTACGAAGTCGTGGAAATAGAAACATATTGAAAAAGATCACACATTGGAAAGAAAAAAAAATCCATGTATATATACAAACTTCTGGAATAACTTACATAATATAGCCCCAGCTGAAAATATATGTAAATGTCTTTGTAATCAGAGAAAAAACATAACCCCTAAAATGTCAACCCCCCTTTTTTTTTAACTTTATGATATATTTAGTAAATACTCATTCTATGAGCGCACATGCATACGCTCTCTCTCTCTCTCTCTCTCTCTCTCTCTCACACACACACACACACACACACACACACACACACACACACACACACACACACACACACACACACACACACACACACACACACACACACACACACACACACACACACACACACACTCACACACACACACACACACACACACACACACACACACACACACACACACACACACACACACACACACACACACACAC
>NC_134784.1:8021977-8029477 GCF_046742065.1 Oratosquilla oratoria
AGACAAGAAAAGCGGGAAGAGTGAATTTATGAATGACACTGATCCATGATACTAACTGCTCTCGTATGAAGAGACTGTTGAGGAAGTGGACGGAACACAGGAGAGTAATGGCAGTAACAAAAAAGACGAGATGTCGATGACGTTGCCAAAATTACCCATGATGCGTCGTTATATGGAAACTGAGCTACACTTTGTGTAATACACCATAAAGATACCAGTGCTCACTGTGGAAATCTCAGAACTCTTCGAGAAGCTATGATTTAAGAACAATTTTAGAGTGGTAAACAGTTAAAGTTAGATACTTCTTTCAAGCCAGCTACGACTCCACGATCAGCACAGCGTAGCACCAGTAGTGAAACATTATTGGGGCTGTAAACGCCAGTGACACACAGTAAGTCTGAGGCCCCACTTGACGATTACTGCATACCAACACCTCGTCACCGTCCATGGTAAGTCTGATTTTAAAATATCATGTAAGGACGGAGCCTTTATTAGTACAACTTTTTGCTTGTTACAACTTTACTAATTTCATACAAGTTTGATTTTATATTGAAAATTATGAATTTACCTTATTATAGTTTACATTTTTTGTGTAAAGGTATTTTACACTGTCAGAATGGATGGTATGCTTGACTGAAAGTACAGTACTGTATTTTTTCTCTTTCTTTACTAATACAATTGTTGATATTAACCACTACAAACTTACTGTCTGTAACTGCGGCAATCAGCATTATCAGACAGATGTTCCCCATTTTTGTCCGTTAAAACGAGGGATGAATATATATACATATATATATATGTATATGTATATGTATATATATATACATACATATATACATATATATATATATATATATATATATATACATATATGCATATATGTACGTATAAATATATATATACATATATATATATATACAAATAGGTATATATAGGTATATATGTATATATGTAAATATATATATACATACATATAGTGTATATATATATATATATGTATATATATATATATATATATATAATTTATAGTGTGTGTGTTTATGTGTATATTTGTATATATATATGTATATATATATATATATATATATATATATATATATATATCAAATCAAGTAACGTAGGTGTCGTAACACACAAATAAAATAAAACTTAAACCCCCTCTCGGAGAAAGATAAGCTGAGATACAGAGTAAACCGTATATTTCGACCACTAACTGTGGTCCTTTTCAGCAGTTACAATTATAGGGTACATAGACAAGGGGTTATATGCAGAGGAGGAAGTAACATTGGGGAACTCAGTAAGCCTCAGATCACTTGCCCTGAGTGAGGTCGGACGTAAGTTACGTTCTGTGGAGATGAATTTATCAACTACCATACTAGTTATGGCATCAGGTGACCATTGACCTTTGGAAGTATTATAATTTTGAAACTTTTTTATTAATGAGGACTCAATAATTTTTCTTTTGAAACTACAATGTGAATTGTATACTGTAGCTGCATTCTTCCAACCTATTCTGTGATCTAAAAGGCTAGAATGGAGGAATACAGCTGAGTTTTCTTGGCCGTATTTTAAAGAATTTTTATGTTCTTTGATCCTAGTGGGTAGATCACGTCCCGTTTGTGCCCAGTACACTTTATCAGAAATTGAATCAGTACGCACTCAGTTATTAAAAATAGGCTACCCAGACTGGTTTTTGACAAAAGCCCTCAGCAAAGCCAAAACCAGTTATTTTAGATCAACCAATTCCAACACAAAATTTGTCTGGGAAAAATCAAATATTAAATATTAAATATTCTTATTATCAAAAGAATCTTTTGGGGAAGCATCATAGTAGGACTTCTTGGCCTTGTATTGTGATCTAACTATCAATGAGAATCTCAATTTAAGCACTGGTCTTTTCAAACTAGATAATTTTGTCATCAACCAAATTGTAGGACAATGTCACAAAGCTCCGCCTTAGCCATCTTGTATATATCGTTTTGACTCAGGCTGGAGAGATACTTGTTAACCGTAAGGGCATACCGAATGCCCAAGTCACAACGAAGTTAGAATGGGGTCATGAAAACACATCAGACTATTGGTATGCCGAAAGACGGAGGACAGTGTTAACCATTTAATATTTCAGTACAAAATATAATCAAATAGAGACAATAACCAACAAAAATATAATCTTAATCCTAACACATAATATATACAGAAATAATGGGGAAGGAGGGAATGAGATATGTAATAGATTGAGAACGGATAAAACTGAAACCTGGAACGTCGAGTCGTCCTTGTCCAAGCTATAATGCTTACAATACAGAGGAGGCAGGAGCTTGTATCTTAGCTAGAGGCGAGTCTGCTGAGTTTTGGGAATGCCTGGCTTGTATAGTCGATCAAGGCTGACGCTGCTGATGATTGGAAATAACAGTTGAACTTCTTGACTGCCAGGATGAAGGATAAGGCTTCCTTCTCTTTGGTGGAATACCTCTTTTGACGTCTGTTGAGCTTCGCTGAGAAGAAGGCAACAGGATGGAGAATGGTGGAGGTAGGATCAGGTTGTGGCAATACTGCCCCCACTCCAACTCCAATGGCATCTGTTTGCAGGTGGAATGGTTCCACTGGCATCTATTTGCAGGTGGAATGGTAGGTTGTAGTTAGGATTCTTGAGCACCGATTCTAAAGTCAGGAGTGATTTGATATTATCGAAAGATCTCTGGTAGGATGGAGGCCACTGGAAGGGTTTGGCGGAGCTGATCAGGTCGATAAGGGGAGCCGCGACGGTGGAGAATTTTTTTGCAGAAGCGGCGATAATATCCGGCCATCCCAAGGAACTTCATCACCTCTTTCCTTGTCATTTGTGTAGGAAAGGCTAGGATCGCTTCCACGTTGGCTTTCTTGGGCCGCACCGAACCACCACCTACGGTGTGGCCTAGGTAAGTCACGGCCCCTCGAGCAAAGAGGGAGTTCTGCATGTTGATCACCAAGCCCACCTCCTTCAGACGATAGAATAGACCATCTGGTCGGGCCAAGTGGTCTTTCCAGTTGTCAGCTACCACCACCACATCGTCGAGATATGCTCCCACTCCAGGTAGATCTTGGATGGCAACATTACTTAAAATCTGGAAGGTAGCAGGGGCATTAGTAAGTCCAAACGCCATCACTCGGTATTGGTACAGACAAAAGGGGTTACGAAGGCAGAGATGGCTTTCGCTTCTTCGGTTAAGGATACTTGATAATAGCATTTGAACATATCTATGCTTGATAAAAAGGGTATCTCTTATCATATCTAGTAACTGTTCAATGAGAGGAAAGGGTGTATGCATCCCGGACGGTGACATTATTTATCTTACGATAGTCTGTACACATACGGAATGAATGATCTGCCTTTGGTACTAAAAAGCAGGGTGAAGCCCAAGGGGAATGGCTAGGTTCTGCCAAATCATGATCCAGAAGGTACTAGACTTCTTTTCTAGGGATTTTAGTTTTTTCAGGGTATAGGGGATATAGACGCTGTCTAATGGGAACTTGTTTGGGTCTTTTAACTGAATGTTGTGTTGGAAAACTTTACATAAGCCTGGGTGGTCCAGGGTATATTCTGTAAACCGTTTTATGACACTGATTAATTGAGTTTTTTGACTTGGGTGAAGCCCAGAGAGATACTCATCCAGGTGGTGCAGTGTTTCTCTATTGGAGAAGGTACTGTTGGGCATTGGGAAAATCTGTAGTTGGGGTGCCTTGGTCCTTCTCCGGCAATGTTATAGGGTTCACAGTAGATATGGGCACGCTCCTGGTACCCTCCTCTGGTGGTCTGGAAAGGTAACGTTTAATAAGATTTACGTGTACCAAATGCTGTTTCTTCCTTCTGTCAGGATTTTCAATTATGTAATATAAAGGTCCTTGTTGCTCTAGGATCTTATAATGGCCCAAAGAACTCCATATGAAAAGGGTTATTTGATATAGGGAGAGAGGCTAACACTATATGGCCTACCTTGAAAGTTCTTATCTTGGAGTTTCTATCATATTCCAACTTACTCTTTTTCTGGAATCGGGGAAAATGGGCCTTGGACAAAGTTCTCACCTCCTGTAATTTACTTCTTAAACTCTGGATACAAGTATGAACATTCGTTTTCTCCTGATTAGATTTGAACCATTGTTCTTTGAATAAGGTCAAGGGCCCCCTTAATGATCGCCCGTATAAGAACCCCATGGCCTCATGGTTAGTTTATCTGATGGAGATGAGAATCTAATCGAGATTAGAGTCCCAGGTGGACCCTGTATCTAGGCGATATTTGCGCATCAAGGTTTTCAGTGCCTGATGATACCTTTCCACACATCCCTGAGATTGTGGGTGGTAAGCGAAGGATGTAACATGTTCTATCCCTAACTCCGTAAGGATCTGATTGAAAAGAGAACTGGTAAAATTAGTTCCTTGATCAGATTTAATTTGTCGAAGGATTCCTTTAGATGTGAATATTGACAGTAGGGGTTTAATGATGGATTGAGCTGAAACTGAATTAAGAGGAAATGCCTTTGGGTAACGGTTAGCCACATCGACAACAGTTAACATGTATTCATTACCAATGGGAATGGGCTTAAATAGGGCTTTAGGATTTTTTTTTTTTTTTTGGCTTACTCGCTGCCTAGCAGACGTGACAGGTCCTGATGAAGTTAACGATGTCTTTTCGCATTTCCGGGCAGAAAAAATGATCAAGTACCTTGAGGTATGTTTTCTTCACTCCCAAGTGTCCTGTAAAACCATCAGGAGCTAACTTCAACGCACTACTTCTGACTGAGTGAGGGAGTACAATTTGGCGTTTTTCTGCCCAGGTCTGAATCTTATTATAGGCTGGGGGGTCTGCATACTCTCATTAATATTCCATCTTAAAAATAGAAGCAAGGGGTGGTGTCTATGTCTGCCTTGTTTGTGGCTATGGGTAGTAAGTTGGAGAGGGTATATATTTTGTTGTTGTTGAGCCTGGATGAGTTCATCCTTGGTTAGGGTGTTATTGATTAAATCCTCCCCACCAAAAGACGGAGGAGATGGAGGAGAGGTGGGCAGAGACTTGAGTAAAGGTGAGGAATCTGAGGGTGAAGAAAGAGACGCTATCTTACTTTGGGATCGAGTTACAACACAGGCAGGAAACAGGTGTGGACAACTCTCATCCAATTCAAGGGTGGGACTTGCAGGAAAAGGTTCACCTACTGTCTTTGGTGGGGGAACGGTTAGAGTATCAGCGAGGTTGTTACCCATCAGGAACTTTATCTCGTGAATAGGTAAGGATCTGTTGCGCACTGCAACTTGCACTTGAGAATTAATGAATGCATATTCTAGATAAATTTCTGCTAGGGGGTAAGAAGTTTGACTTGTAAGATGAGAAAATAAAACCTTTTCATCTGTAAATGCATTAGAGATATTGGGGATGACATCAGAAAGGAGAATTGACTGGGCTGCCTCTGTATCCCTGAGTATGGTAACGGGATAATTAGGACCACCTTTATGTAAGGATACTCTTCCTTGAAAAATAAACGAATCAAAGAAAGTAAGAGGATTATGAAAATTAGAGGCTGCAATAGGTTTAGATTTGGTACTACTATGATCTTTAGGCTTATTTGAGGCTTTAAAACCTGGATGATGACATTCTTGAATGGAGTGGCCCATCTTTGTACAATAACTACACTGTACTGGCTGGGAAACACTATTATAATTAATGTTACTTCCAATCTACCACCCGTTACTTCAGGGCGATAACAGAAGAGGGTCTCACAATGGGGATTTGCCTGCGAGCTTCGCCTCCCCACGTCTCTATCAGTAACGCTTGGGCGTCTACCAACTCCGCTGCCTGGATTAAGTCTTTCTCCCTTCTCTCTTCTACATATCTCAAAAGGTGAAAGGGAAGTTTACTTTTCCATTCCTCCATGACTATAGTATTGACGAGTTCTGAAAAGGTAGTTACATTTATAACTTCTAACCATTTTTACACTAAGTTTTCCTGAGGCAAATTTGACATAATTTTGGGCATGATATTTTGTTAAAGGACTAAAGTTTTGTCTATAGACCATAGGGGTTAGAGAATACGCATGTGGGATCTATTTCTTGACAAAATCGTAATCGTCTGGCCTTTTAAACTATTATACACCTGAAGAGCTTTTCCTGTTAATTTTGGAGTTAGCATTGAAAACCAGACATCTTTGGGCCACACCTGTTTGAGAGCTATAGCCTCAAAGGTTTTGAAGTAGCCGTCTACATCCTCTGGTAAAAATGCAGGGATCAAAGAAGACAATTTACTTACATTAAGTCGTACTCCTTTCTTCTGAAAGTCCAATTCTCTTTCTCTGCTCTTCTCTTGTATTGTGACTTCCTTAGTTCTGATGTCTTTTTCCAATGCTGATCTCTTTCCAATGCTAATTTCTTTTTCCAATTCTAATTTGGATTTTTCTAATTTATTTTTATCTCTTTCCTTTTCTTTTTCCATTCCCTTTTCTAATCTCTTTCTTTCTGATTCTAATTTTCAATTTTCTAATTGATATTGTAGTCTTAATTGTTCCAGTTGAATATTGTCTGCTGGTTTGGTTGTCAGGGATTGTCTGGTAGGAGACTGTTCAGGGCTAAGAGACCTGGCCGTTGTTCCATCCTGGTGTTTAGGTAATGATAAACTGTGGGTAGTCTGTGTGTCTTTGGCTACGGTCTCTATTATCGCTAATTGAACCAGCTGTTCCATCACCATTTTCTTTATCACGTTTTTTGTCTTGTAGGACTGAATGTCTGTGTTATAGTATCTTGCTATGTCCTTCCAAACACCCTTTGTAATTTGTCCCTGTAATGTTACATACGAGGGATTGGCCACAAACTCTTCCAAATTGAATAACATTTTTGCTGAAGATTGTGAACCAGTCGTGACTAGCTGTTGATAGATTAGGACGTATAAGTTTAAATAAGAATAGTCCTTTGATACCTTAAACAAGCCCTTGGATGCCGGTTATCGTTATATCTATCAATCTAGTCTATGATTTTTTCGTGTGAAACGTGTTCGTCTGTATAGAAATTTATTTGATAGCGAGCGATGATTGTTATAGAGACTTAAATGGATACTTGGATATTTGAAAGAATATTCGATTGAGACAGGCATCCAACTAAAAGAGACATGAACAAAATGAAATGAAATTTGTGTAAGGATGAATACTCCGAAACCTGAGCGATAGTTGATACTTGCGATACACAAATAAAATGGGTCTGGAGGAGTGGAAAGAAACACAATCGATTCCTAACCAATAATAGAAC
Organism: Oratosquilla oratoria; assembly: GCF_046742065.1. NCBI lineage: Eukaryota > Metazoa > Arthropoda > Malacostraca > Stomatopoda > Squillidae > Oratosquilla > Oratosquilla oratoria. The sequence continues at coordinate 8,029,242 of NC_134784.1, forward strand.
CCATTAGTGTGGGCTAAACACTTAAGTTGAATGAATTCTATATGGCTGCTAGTCCTGCTTATCGTAAGTAATTTTGCGGAGTGTACCAAACGGGTCGCTTATTCCCACAAGACTTTAAACGACACCTACAAAATTAATCATCGTTGGTTATTTTCCGGCTCTTATTCACCTGTATTAGAATGTTATGATTGCATTTGATACTGAAAAACAAATGTTAAAGCAATGTCCTGAAAGAG
>NC_134784.1:8041977-8044477 GCF_046742065.1 Oratosquilla oratoria
TAACCGAGACATGGGTGGTATAGAGTTCGAAGCTGAATTTAATATTGCGGGATATAAACACTTTCATCGGGATAGAAACCACAAGAAAGGTAGGGGGGTTCTGTTGTACGTTAAAAACAATGGTCAATGATTTCCTTGCAAAATTGTAAGCAATATCAAGGAATTGCTTAGGGTATTTTAATTCTAGCCCAATGTTAAAAACATTTCTGATTTCTTCATCAATAAATTCAGGACTACAAATACGGAAAGCTCTTAAATACATTGAGGCAAATACTGTACGTTTAATATTATTTGGATGAGAATAATAATAATGAATATATGAACTTACATTGGTTGGTTTACGATATACTTTAAATTTAAGGCTATTGTCATGACGTAGGATAGTGCAATCTAAGAAAGGTAAGGTACAATTTTTCTCAATTTCTAAAGTAAATTTAATAGCATCAACAAAGGTATTCAACTTAGTTAAAAAATTATGGACATTTTTTTCTTCTGGCCAAAGACATAAAATGTCATCAATATACCTAAGCCAAGGGATGTTAGGGGGGAAGATTGTGCGTAATATTTTAATAAACATGTTCTTCCATTGCCATCATCTACATTGATTGAACTAATTAAGTTATGTGTCAAAGATTGTAAGTTTCAATTCAATGGTAATTTCTATTCCCAAAAATTCGGCATGAGTATGGGAAACCCTTTATCCCCAGTTTTAAGTAATTTATACATGGAATTTTTTTAAACTAAAATATTACGCACAATCTTCCCCCCTGACATCCCTTGGCTTAGGTATATTGATGACATTTTATGTCTTTGGCAATTCCTTGATATTGCTTACAATTTTGCAAGGAAATCATTTTTAACTCCTCAGCCTAAATCACCTTTCAATTATCATAATGTTTTAATTTTACCATTTCAAGAAAATTTGTTAAGTATCACAGAATTATTAAAAAGATTTAACGTAAAGGTAGTTTTTAAACATGATAGTACAGTAAAACATAAACTCATCAACAATAGTATTGAAATTAAAAAAGGATGCATTTATAAAATTCCTTGCAAAATGTGTAATCAATTTTACATAGGTCAAACTGCCAAACCCTTAAACATTAGAATTGAACAACACAAGAAAAATGTTAGGGATGGCAATCATTCTAGTAGTATATTCAAGCATATTGAATTAAATAATCATCCAGTTGATTGGGGTAATGCCCAGGCAATCTATTATACCAACAACATAATAGCAAGAAATTTAATAGAGTGCAGTTTGATTCATACCACCAGTAATCAAAATACCAACCTACATAAAGGCTTGTACAAACTTGATAATTTCATTTGTCAAGAAATTAGTAAGATAATATCAGGTAAAATGTAACCCAACGAATTGACCTAATGTCGCCCTATATCATTAGTAGAAACAGTGACCCTTGGCGACTGTGACCTGATGTTGCCCCACCATCGTAAGATAATTGACAATGACCTTCCGCTCTCCAGGGGGTAATTGGTCGCTACGCTTATTCAAACTGTCCTTGTTCCTTTGTATCATATATATATTGTCTATGTATTCCTATCACTATGTACTTGTTGCACTGAAGATGTAATATACGAAAGCGCTCTGCTTCGTTAGTTTCTTTTTCCAAGTGGTCTACTTTGCATAAGTGAACACACGTACCCGTGTTCTTATTAGCATATATATATATATATATATATATATATATATATATATACATATACATATGTATATATAGACACACACACACACAGATATATACACGCACCAGCATATATATATATATTTATATATATATATATATATATATATATTCATATATATATATATATTCATACATATATGCATATATATACAAATATATATATATATATATACATATATATATATATATATATATATATATATATATATATATACTCTCATGACTATTACATATTAGAAACTATATGCAATTGCAGTTGCCGACAAGACAATCTAAGGAAAATAATCACAGAATGTCCATCCTTTCAATGTGTTTTACTTTGATATTACAAATCGCCGATTCACTACTTATCAGAGAACTACCACATAAGAGGACATGACAAAACATGATATTGGTTTACAAACAATAGGCCTCAAACTCGGTCGAAGTTTGTCGTTGAGAGACAACCATCATAAACAACAATACGTGAACTATCAAACTTGAATCGAAATCATTGTTGCAGCAACTATCAATGAAGGAGACCCAATGCTCCGCTTCACAACACAAATGTCAGCCATATTGTAACGATTCTCACAATAATGATAGCGTACGTATCATATTTAATTTCTTTATGATTATACCATATAAGTGTAAATGTTAAGGATAATATTTCAACTCTATATTTTGTTTAAGAATTTCATCTCATTTATATGTGCTGAAGATTGGGTATGGACATGCAAAAAAGTCAAGCTGATAACACCGTGTCACACAGTTCCCCGGTTTTAAGTGTCATTTCCAGTTTGTTATATCTC
>NC_134784.1:8051977-8061977 GCF_046742065.1 Oratosquilla oratoria
TGCACAGTGATACATACTACATGTAGGCTTATACCGTTCCTTGTATACTTGTGGCAAGTCTAATACTGCTTCTTATATTGATATGTTAAAAATGTCCTTTAGCAATCAGATCACATATCAGATAGTAATCCCACAATATCTATAAAAAAAAAAAAAAAAAAAAAAAAAAAAAAAAAAAAAAAAAAAAAAAAAAATATATTTTTTTAAATCAAATAAATCCGATATATATATATATATATATATATTTTTTATATATTTTTAAAAGATATATATATATATATATATATATATATATATATATATATATAGAAAAAAAATCGCCAATCCTGGTGTCCCCTAACCTCATACAATAATACCTGTTAAGTCCGGCTAAAATTGGCATTTCAAAGCATAACAGTGCCTTTAAAATAGTTTCTTATTTCACTATAACAGTTTACATTAACTTATACTGCATTGAATAAGTCAATAGTTGATATATTTGTCCTATATACAATGTTAGGTTTCTAGTTTTGATATATTTGTCCAATATAAAATGTTAGGTTACAAAGAAAGCAATGGCCTACGCTAGCGGAGCAAGGAATCTAGGTGCGCACGTCCTGTGTAATAATAGTCCTTGATATATATGTATATATATATATATATATATATATATATATATATATATATATATATATATATATATATACGCACATATGAACTGGGCCGAGGCTTGCTGTTTTTCTCCCATGCAACGTCACTAGTAATACAACGAAATAGTACTAATTTGTTTGTTTGTAATTAATTTTCTGGTGTTAAATATTCATGACCAATTACTTCATTATATATTTACGAAAAAATATATCCGTTCTATGCAAGTTCTTGTGAATTACTTAATTATTGTCTTAACTCCCCCAATTTTCTTGTAATTTTCTGTCCATTCCACACAATCTCACTGCTATTTCCTCCTATTGTCGTGCCCATCTCATGTCACCGTTTCTAAGTGGGACTTTCTTGTATTAGAATTTCTGAAAATGAAAAAAAAAAAATCACTTGCAGAAACAAAAAGGAAGGTGACCCAGGGAACCATGGAAATGGTGCCCGAATCCCCAGGGGACAACAAAGAGAAGTGCCTACTTCAGTGACGTCTCTATGGAGACCACACTCCAGAGACTCTGTGTGAGTGTGTGTGTGTGTGTGTGTGTGTGTGTGTGTGTGTGTGTGTGTGTGTGTGTGTGTGTGTGTGTGTGTGTGTGTGTGTGCACGCGTGCAAGCGTGTGCGTGTGGATCTGGGTATTGGTGTTTGTTTGCTTGTTTGTGTATGTGTGTGTCCGTCCACGTGTGTGTGTTTGTGTGTGTAGGTGTTTGTTTGTTTGTTTGCTCGTTTGCTCAATTGTGTGTGTGTGTGTGTGTCTGCGTTTTTTGCGTGCGCGCGTTTGGGTGTTTGTTTGTTTGCTCGTTTGTGTGTGTGTGTGTGCATGTGTTTGTGTGCATGTGTTTGTGTATGTGTGTGTGCGTGCGTGCGTTTGTGTGTGTGTGTGTATACATGTGTAAGTGTGTGTGTTTGTATGCGTGTATGTGTGTGTGTTGTGTGTGTATGTTATACCTTAAACCATGCATTTCATACTTAGAAATATACGTACACACACAGACAAACATGCATATGCACATACATGCTTAGATACAACAGGTGCATTTATGCACTTCATATCTTTGCAACCATCACACAGGTTTCCATAATTAACCTCTTTCCTCTACAGATAAACAACATATTACTATAACATTTTCATTTACGTAACATTGTATTTACGATATACACATTCACATTCATAGGTGCACACCGGGATATATCATAATTAATTTGCATGTAAATCATATAGTGTAAGCACCAACTTATATTAAACATGGGATGTAATTAATCTAAATTATAAAAACATATGGTAACTCATGACCATACATGTCTCAAGGACATGAGTCAGTTCCAGTTTAGCCGTTAGGCCGTATCGACCTACTGATGCAGGGTGTGATAGACATTAAAATATTCAGGCTGTTCTCGACCTTTCTCACAATCGTATTGTAGGGTCTCTCAAATAGCCCTGAAACATGTGTGTGTGTGTGTGTGTGTGTGTGTGTGTGTGTGTGTGTGTGTGTGTGTGTGTGTGTGTGTGTGTGTGTGTGTGTGTGTGTGTATGTGTGTGTTGGTTCGCTTGTTTATTTGTTTGTGTGTGTTTGAGTGTATGTGTTTGTGCGTTTGTGTTTATTGATGTACATAAGTGAGTGTGTATGTGTATGTGTTAGCGTTATTGTGAATATAGGAGTGTATATGAGTGTGTATGTGTGAATGTGTATGCGTTTTAGTATATGCAATATTATGTGCATGTGTGCATACGAGTGTGTGTGTTAGTGTTAGTGTTTGTTTGTGTGTATGTTTGAATGTCTATTTGTGTGTGTTTGTGTGTGTGTGTATGTGTATGTGTGTGTGTATGTGTATGTGCGCGCGCCTATGTGTGTGTGTGTGTGTTTGTGTGTGTGTGTGTGTGTGTGTGTGTGTGTGTGTGTGTGTGTGTGTGTGTGTGTGTGTGTGTGTGTGTGTGTGTGCGAGAGTTCATGCGTGTCTAAAGTTGCACTTTGATCTTACCTTATAACCACAATGACTTTGAATCGCTGCCCAATATCTACCACTAATCAACAGTTGGTATCCCTTTGTTCAACTGGCCGTTTGAACACTGGGACAGAGACTGATTCTGTTGCATCTGAGCACTTTCTTGTTCAAATTCCTCCTACTTGGTTAGAACGGTGATTATTCTCCCATCACTACCAAAGGGGTGCCAAGGAGATCAGTCAAATGACCTTGGAGCGGCAAGAATAACAAAAATGTAACCCCGTATAGAAAAGTTAACCGAGATATGCAAAAACCTTATTACTAATGAATATATTTGTTTTAGGAATGGCTATGTACGAGAGTGGTGGATGAGGGGGAGTGGGGGAGTGTTTACGTTTACTACGTTTACTATACATTCTCCTCTGCCGATACAGAAAAGATGGAGTAAATATTTGTTTTGCCTTATTGCTTTTAATTGTCCGCCCACACCTTCCTAGAACCCTGTGTGCAGCGTTTCTTTCTTCTTCCAGCCCCGCTGCGAAGCGTTCCACCAACAGATGTTGGTTTTAACTAATTGCCTTTATTAGTTCTGAGCCATTTTGTATTATCTGACACCTTTTCCTTTAATGGCTACTCTTACTTTTCTCCTCCTCTTACTTCTACTCCTCCCACCCTTACCTCTTCTCCTCCCTCTTCTTTCTTTCCTCTCTTCCTTCTTCCTCTAAACTTGCACTTCATTTTCTTCCTCCCCCTAATCCTGTCATTCTCTTGTCTTCTTCCTCTCCTTTTTCTTTTATTTATTCCTTCCACTCATCCTCTTATACCTATATAATCTCTAAACACTTTAGCATCATCCTTTCTCTTCTCCTTCCTCTCTTCTTTCACTTCCTTTTCATCTTTGTTCTCTATCTTTCCTACACCCCCTCCTCGTCAAAAATATTCATGCTCTCTTGTTTTTCCTAAGTTTCTTCCTTCTCTTTATTCTCTATTCCAATACTTTCTCTTCCTTTAACTCTTTTCCTTCATTAGTATCTACTTCCTGTTTCTTCTTCTCTTCCCTCCTCCTATTTTTCCACATTCTCCTCCTCCTCCTCTTCGTACTCCCCCCATCCTCCTGCTCTTTTTTGTTTCCCTCTTCTATTTTATTTCAATAACACGCTCTTCTTATTCCCACTCCTACCCCTACTACTCTTTCTTCTCACGCTCCTCTTTCTCCTCTTTCCTGCTTTCCCTTGTAGCTCTCTTTATTCCTCCTCTTCTCTCTCCTTTTCGTCAGTTTTCAGCACGTTCTTTATGAGCCTCTAACGGATCCTCTTTCTTCACGTTAATACCTGGGCTACAACAAGCGTTCCCTTCGGTCGAATTAAGATATCTTGCAACAGCTAGATTAAATACCTAAGTCTTAAAATACAACGAAAAGGATTACTATAATTAAAGAGACCCCAGTCTCATTATGCCCTGTGATATTGATGTATTTCAGTCCTTGATGTATATTCTTTCTTGAAATGTTTTTTGCTCTTGATGTGATTTTGGTCTTGATGTATCTTTTCTTTATCCATTTTCATCATTGATGTATTTTCACTCTTCATGTATTTTGTCCTTGCCTCATTTTTGTCTTTGATATATATTTTCGACCTCTATATGTTTTCTTCTTAGGCGTAGTTCTGTGCCAACGGCTAATTTCCAGTCAAGTTATGAACAGTATATGTTGTTTAATTATTGTCTTTAATTTAGTTTATTTGAAACTCACAGCCATACAACTGTCAGCAACGGTCCTCGGGCCTCGTTCATAGATCTCTTCAGAAAGAAGAATCGTCGGATTGTTGTCAGTGTTGTATTACTGTCTGTAGTTGATTCAGCTTGTGAGGAACTCTGGGCAAAAGTCTATCTCGTTAATTCCTTTTGTGTCCATGTTGAGGCTTAGGGCCTTTGTTTTAGCTAATGTAACACGATTTTATTCACTACGATCATGTCATCTTTTTCTTTTCTTTCCTTGAATGATGGCATATCAAGAGATTTTAATCTCGGTATGTTCTGTCCACAAGGTTAGGAACCAATTTTGTTTATAATCTTCAATTTGTGTAGAAACCATGCCATTCCTGTATATTCTAATCTTGTGCGGATGAGTCAATCTATACATGTTTCATAATCTCATTCATGTAATGAAAAGACGGTTTTATGTTTATCAATAGTCTGTATGTTTCATCCCCAATTTTACAGGTATACAGTATTTGACAGGTGCCAAAGTATCTGACACCGCATTCCCAGTTTCTTCTATCCCTTTGCTTTTTTAATTCATTTCCCATTGAGTAAGTCACTAATATTCTTTTCGGGATTTTACCTATTTCCAATACTCTGTATGTTTTAACGTTAATGTTCATTTTCCGTAGATGGGTTGAGACATGTGCAATATCTGTATCTTGTAACAGCTTTTAGTTTCCCTCATCTTATTCTTCTCATACTTCCCTTAATTTTTGCTTCGTTTGGAAATATCTAAGTGCATCTTGCCGTACCATCCAAATATCCCATTTACGTAGAACAATACCATCACAGGTACTAGAGCTAACCCTTGTATTATTGTGAGTCACCATGTCCTGTCGTGATAATTCATCTATCAGTACTGTTTTTACATACTGGCCTTTCTGGAAATCTTATATTCATTCAAAGAGGCCAATTGTATGATTATTGTTTATATCTAAGTACACGCAAATTAAGCACTCTAGAGTTAAAGGTTAGCATGCTCGATACCATGGTCTCCAGTTCCAAGACTGATGCAGTTTCCTATAAAAAAAAAAGTTCATCCCATCAAGACATGTTATCTGACCTACCTATTTTTCATAATTCTGGTCAAGGATGCTTGCCTCCAGCTCAGTGATTTCTCTTTACTTCCTTCTTCATTAATACCACGTGAGTTGTGCATGATTATTTGTTTCTCTCTGCGAGCGTAAATATATATATATATATATATATATATATATATATATATATATATATATATATATCTGTGTGTGTGTGTGTGTGTGTGTGTGTGTGTGTGTGTGTGTGTGTGTATGTGTATGTGCGTGTGTGTGTGCGTGTGTGTGTGTGTGCTTGTGTGTGTATGTGTATGTGTGTGTGTGTGTGTGTGTGTGTGTGTGTGTGTGTGTGTGTGTGTGTGTGTGTGTGTGTGTGTGTGTGTGCACGTGTGTGTGTGTGCATTATAAATATAAAGAAGCAGATTCTCTTGCCTGCATGAAGAGTTGAAAAGGGCAGCATTCTGACAGTTAATAATCTTCTTTCACGTATTCTCCAATTTTCTGACAAGAATCCTGCCATTCAGGGGTGAGCAAAGACTATTTCACCAAAATAATCCGTATATTATCCAACGTATCGTATACAAAGATGCATCATCAGGAATGACAAAACCTGGAATTTTGCAAGGAGAACAATTGACCGCGCACATACAAAAATATCATCCATGTACCCAAAGTAAAACCACTGTTCTAATGTAGGTAAATTGACGATATTTTTGTATGTACGCGGTCAATTGTTCTCCTTGAATTTTTTTTTAGACTATTCCTCCAAGAGAAATCAGAATTGAGTTTTACTATCGAAGTGAATAAGGATGGCAAACTGCAATTCCTAACTGTTTTAGTGGATTCTTCTTCTGAGCAATTTGTTGCTATTGTTTACAGAAAGCCTACCAACACATAATTTTTTAAATGGAAAAAATTAATGTTTAGATAATTATAAGTGTAGTACTATCTGAGTCTATTTTCATAGATTCATCAAAGTGTGTTCTTCTTAGCAATCCCTGCATATTGAATTAAAACATGTACACCAAATACTAGTTAATAATAGATATTTAAACAGAGAATTCGATCTTGTGTGCAATAGCATATAATGTGATAATTTTTCTACTCAAAAATCCCCCAAGCCTCAATATATAAAAATTTACTAAAATAGAACTTTCACAAAGTCCTAAAAAAAAAAAAAAAAAAAAAAAAAAAAAAAGTTGCTTAGAACTGCCACCTACCACTGAAGACACTCAAATCCGTATGGTACTTTATCACACCAAGACAAAAACTAGCTCTTAGATTATAAGAAATAATTTACTATGTAATACTGAAACTACCTCCTAAACCAATGTAGTATACGAGTATTAATGTTTATTCGAGGACCGCGCGCCTCGCAGATCTACTTCATTGGACACAATAGGTACAGTTTTAGTAGACGCTTCATTATACGCCAACAACATTATACACCATAACCCCGTAGTCAACCGGGAGAACTTAATTAACTGCACGAGATCAATTGCTAGTAGTAGGGACCTACGCAGACTTAAACTTATAGAAGCAATGTGTAAGAAAATACAATCAACATAATATCGAGCATGATATCACGCACTGGATTATTAAACGGCAATTCTATTTTTCGCAAGTCTTGTGTTGTAAACTCATCTTCCCCTCCACATTTTGTACGTCAGGTAAACCTCCTCCACCTACCTCTCCTAGCGAGGTAAGCCCTCTGCCCACCCCTCTCCTTCCACTTCCTCCTACCCCTACCCCTCCGCCCTCACACACCCCTCAAACCGTTAGGAGGTCTGCCCGAACTAGCGCGAGATCTCAGATCTTCACTGGTATATATATATATATATATACCCCGACACTCGTACATTCTAATATCAATTTTTATAAGTATTACTTCCCTGTCGTGTTATTTTATTTTAATTTCTTATGTTTTTATGTTCATTTTTGTACTTTTGGTATATTACAGACTTTGTCACTGCTGATGATGTCTCCTTATATACGAAACGTTGAATAATGTATGGATGATTTTAGTGAAATAGGTTTTGCTCCTCCCCCGAATGACCATACCCTTGTCAGAAAATTGTAGAATACGAGAAAGAAAATGACCAACAGTCAGAATGCTGTCGTTTTCAACTCTACTTGCATATATATATATATGTATATATATATATATATATATATATATATATATATATATATATATATATATATATGCAAGTAGAGTTGAAAACGACAGCATTCTGACTCGTGATCGACAGCTATTTTCCTTACGGAAGAGAGCTCAGAGCTTATATATGACCGATCTATGGGTAATGGTGTGTTCGTGTGTTTGTGTACATACGTGCGTGCGTGCATGCGTGTATATATATATATATATATATATATATATATATATATATATATATATATATATATATATATATATATATATATGGGGGGTGTTCGTGTGTGTTCGTGTGTGTGTGTATGTTTATGTGTGTGTGTTTGCGTGTGTGTGTGTGTGTGTGTGTGTGTGTGTGTGTGTGTGTGTGTGTGTGTATGTGTGTGTGTATGTTAGTAAGTGTGTCTGTATCTGTGTGTATATACAAAATATATTTCGGAGAGTTGATTCCAAAAACATGTCTTGATTTTCATCTTTATTCCAAGATTTTGTTTTAGGAAGACATATGCCACTATGAGGTCTCTTTTTTCAGCAGATTAGTTCTAAGATTAAGGAGGGATGGGGGAGTTCGTCAGTCTTTCATTCAAATTTGCTTCTTCCACCATAAAGTTATTTCTCATAACAACCATCTCTGGTTGGCGTATCTATTTCGTAGCTGTATATATATATATATATATATATATATATATATATATATATATATACACACACATATATATCATATATATATATATATATATATATATATATACATACATACATATATATATATATATGTATATATATATGTTGACTATATTATGACAAATAAGACTGAAGATAGAAGAAGCAGACGAGGAGTAATGGGAGAATTTTATGCTTTAACGTTTCGACCCGCAGGGTCTTGATCACAAAGCTAACAACTCAGACGTAACCGGGTATTTTATACATGGACGGGTCATCTCATGGGACGCTTCGGAGAGCCTGTTATTTTATTTGCGTATTCTTTTATTATTAATAAGCTTGTGGCTTTTGCTAAACATATAAAGCCTTCTCTATGATTAATGTTGTTATTAGTGTTGATATATGCTGCCTCAATTGTCTTCCTTAGTTTCTTGGATGATCCTTTATTCAATACGGTTGTGTTGTTCCAGTCTAGAAGGTGGCCATGTTTATCCACATGCATTACTATGGAGTTAGATGTCCTATGGGCTTTTACATCATTTTTATGTTCATTTATACTTTTATTAAGTCCGCGACCAGATTCACCAAAATATGAAGAGGGACAACTTTTACACGGGATTTTATAAACAACGCTGTTTTCGTTAGTGGGATTATTGTATCTACGTGTTACCAAATGTCCTACTTTGTTACCTGACGTCCTGGCTATTTTAATGCCCGCTTTTAGGAGAAAAGTGTCTAAGTATGAATTGACATTAGAGTTTGGTACTGTAATATATCTGGTTTCATTATTATATTTATTATCATTCTTATTTTTATCTTTACTTTTGTTAATTATTTCTTTGGCTTTCTTTTTCAACCTACATAAGAGACCTTTTGGATATTTGAGTTTGATGAAAGTCTCAGTAATATGTTGTAATTCAAGATCTAGAAATTCTTTACTGTATATACGAAATGCTCTGAGGAAGAAACCTATTATAATACCTGTTTTAGTTCTGTCATTATGTCCTGAGTAGAAGTGTATATAGTCTTCTTTATTGGTGGGTTTCCGGTATACTGAATTTTTTTTTTCAAATTTTTATCTATTCTATGGATAATTGTGTCTAAGAAAGGTAATTTTCCGTTATTTTTATTTTCTGCAGTAAATTGTATATTTTCATTTACACTGTTTAATCTCCTGAGTTTGTTCTTAATGTCTGTATCCTTGGGTACAATTACGAGTATGTCATCAACGTACTTAAACCATTTACTATTCCTACCCATTATTGTCATGTATTCTTCTGTTTCGAGTATTTCCATGTATAAATTTGCTAACACTGCAGAAAGGGGACTACCCATGGCGAGGCCAGAATGTTGTCTGTATTCAATATTATTAAAAGTGAAAGCACCAAATCCTACACAAAGAGAAATTAATTCGAGGTAATCCTTTTTGGGGACGGGTAGATCTTCATTTTTCAAATTATTTACTACTCGTTCAACAGCATTTAGAGCGCCTTTTATTGATACTCGAGTATATAAAGAGGTGACATCGTAACTGGCTAGTTTTTTGTTATTGAAATCTAAATCTTTTAATCTGTTAATTAGATCCGAAGAATTTCGTAGATGTGCATCACTAATAGTTCCTAAAGTATTGGATAAAGGTTTAGCTAAACATTTTGCTAACTTATGAGGTGCACTATTGATTCCTGAAGTAATGGGGCGCATAGGAATTCCTGTTTTGTGGATCTTAGGCAGGCCGTGCATTCTTGGTGGTAAAGGTGCTTCTCCAAGTAGATTTAATAGTTTTTTCCCTTTCTCTGATTTCTTTAATAT
>NC_134784.1:8066977-8071977 GCF_046742065.1 Oratosquilla oratoria
TTGGTGATTCAAAGTCTGAGTCTCATTAAGGACCTTGGTCACGTTTCCTATAACTTTTCATCTTGAACACTTTCTTGTCGGAGGCTTCATATCTCTCCTCTTTTCTTGCTCTTATTTCGTATATTTACAGCTCATGGAACAAAACTTGATCAATTTAATTAATGATATTGCTTAAATAGCAGATGGCAGTCTTGTATTATTTGATTTTTTCATGAGGCTATTCGATTTAACTGAAAGAACTCACTTGCCAGTTAATCCATAGCCAACGGAAATCAATCTTAGATGATTTCAGACATTCGCCAGACGATTTTATTTGGATGAGAGAAACCTTCCACCCTCTGGATGTGAATTTGAACCACAAGCTCCATCATCCGTTCTAAATCGCGTGGCTTCCGTTCGCTGACCCATGCGATTACGTACAATTCGTGAATACGTTTCACCCTCCCCTCTGGGAGCTACTATCTATGTGAACATTCATATAGACATATGTATAGGAACAATTGCATGAAATCTGGAGTAATGCTTGTTCTTCTAGCAGACGTTGACTGCCTGTGTATCGCTCATGATGTTTGACCATTTTATTCGGGGTGTGAGTAATCCCTGACACGGAAGCATTGCTTTTCCTTTGAAAAGTGAGTGATTTTCATATATCTATACGTACCAATAGTAGTATGACAGAATTTGAAAAGAAAAACAAACTGAAAACAATGATGTTGTTGAGCTATTAATACATGTCGATGTAAATCGAATGCACGAATAAGAAAAGGCGAAATTCTAGTCAATCTCGTCCCATATGGATAATAAAGGCAAGAGGAAGTGTTGAAAAAAGGCTTATAAGAAGTTCAAGCAATCCGAATTCTCTAATGATTATCTAAATTACGTATAATGTCCTAGAGGGATTTGAAAAAGACGATTAAGGAAGAAGTGACTGCTAGAAATGAAGATTGTTGATAAATCTACAGGAAATCCAAAAGAATTTTACTGTTACATTACAGAGACGAATAGCATCAGAAATCACACACATTAGCTCATTTATATCTGCCAACAGTGAGCTTGAACATTCAAGCATTCAAGTCTTGTGTGATATCTTAAACATCTGGTTCAGTTCCCTATTCATAAATGAAACAGCTCAAAGCTAATTTTACTAGCTTACGAAACGAGATTCAGGATGTAGAATGGCCGTCAATGTTAGATAAAAAAACGAAAACAAAACAAAACGTTGGAAATACTTCAAATTAAGCTCACTAAAAGTATTCAGTTACATTTTATTTACGGAAATATTATAAAAGGAATCAATAAAATAAAAATTGAAAGTACAGTATTTTCAAACTAGATAATAACAGACGAGAAACAACGGCCTCAAGCTGTCAGGATGTAAATTCAACTTGGTATTAGGTAGAAACAATTTTGCCAACCTCGTCATAAATGAGTTAAATTATCTCATGTAACAAAGTACAATATTTCAAAATTCTCTGAAACACCTAAGAATTCTTCTTCCATCCGATCTCTCAATGTACCGAGTGATCTTCTGTCGGCATGCTTTATCATTGGATTTCATTGTAAGTTTTACCTGAATCATGTGTTACCTTGAGCGCAAATCTGCTTACTTCTATGAATATGAACAATCAAAAACCTTGGAAGATGAATAGAAAAGTTTAAGGCTAACATAATGCCAAGATCCGACAGTTGATATAAAATAATTCGGAAAGAAATAAAAATATGGAGAATAGTAAAGGTTTAATAATCAGAAAACGCAGAACCACAGGCCTATAAGCATGATCTCAATCGTAGTCACTCCTTCAAACTTCTCAATCATATCTCTCCATCTTCTGTCTGGCATTCCTCTTCCACGCTTCCCATCTCGCGGCGTCAACTCAGCAACACACTTGCTCCATCGCTCATCAGTCGTTCGCACCAACTTACATTCCCAATTCCACTTCCTCTCTTTTACCGCCTCCACAATATGTTTCACTCTAGTCTGCTCTTTCACCCAACTTGCTCTCTTTCGGTCTCTCAGCGTTATTCCCATCATTGATCTCCTCATTCTCCTCTGTGCACTCCTTAGTTTTGTTTCCATCACCTTCGTCAGTTTTCAGTTCTCACACCCGTAGATTATTGCTGGCAGAATGCATTGATTGTAAGCTTTACGTTTCATACATAAAGGTAGAGAGCCACTCAGGATTTTATTATATCTACCAAACACTTTCCAATCAATTGTCATACGTCTTTCTATTTCATTATCATGATCTTTGGTCACTTTCACCATCTGGCCTAAATAATTACTCTTTAATTTCTTCATGACTCTCACCATCGATTATAGTCTCTTTACTTTGAACTTCCATGTTGAATATTACTTTAGTTTGACTCTTATTAATTTTTAAATCTAATTTGAGAATTTCTTCGTTCAGATCGCTCAGCATATCTTGCATGTCTTCTGCTCTTTCTGAAATAAGAATAATGTCATCCGCAAATCTCAGGTGGTTCAAATATTCGCCATTAATCTTCAAACCATTCTCTTTCCAACTCAATCTTCTGAAAATCTCTTCCAAACAAGCTGTAAATAAGTTGGGTGAAATGGCATCGCCTTGACATAGTCCTTTCTCGATCTTGATCTTTTCTGTATCTTTATGTAGTCAAATTATAGCGATACCTTTCGCATCATTTATTTCTAAATCCTTTACGATTTAATCGTTTGTACCCTGCTTGCATAACGACTTTAGTATTGCTATTTGTTCTACAGAGTCAAAGGTCTTCTTATGATCTACAAAAGCTAAACAGAGAAGTATATTGTATTCTATCGTTTTCTCTATTAGTTGGTTCATCGCCTGCAAACAGTCTAGAGTCGAACATCCATTCCTAAAGCCTGCCTGTTCTCTCGGTTGGTTTACATCTAAACCTTGACTTAGTCTATTTGTAAGGATCTTGGAGAATACTGTGGTCTTGTGAGAGAGTTCTTACGTTGTAAGTATAGATCTTCATTTTCTTCATGTTGTTTAATGTCCAAGACTTAGATCTGATTGGACAGTACTTATTCACATTCGATGGCACATTGCCCGTAAGCACACGAGGCAATATTGTTGGACCTTTAGGAGATAATGATCCAATAGGAACACCCGGTTTTGTTTTGGTTGTACTATTCATAGTTGCTGTGAAGGAGTTTTGGCAGTTATTTCATCTCCTTGCCTACTGGTTTCTGGTGAGATCTTTCTCTGGTGTCGCCTTATTCATTATATTCGGTGAATCCCTATATATATAGGGTGCCCAAAGGTCCACGCCGTCATTATGAAGGTACCCCATATATCTATGAGGAATTTCCCTGTTCGCCATCAGGGACGTGCCAATTAGCAGTGGGTCCTGCGTCTGTGTGTGCGAGCTGCTCTTTGTGTTATCTTTCATACAAAACCTATTCGGTACGAGTGATCCTGCAGAGATTTCCTCTCTGTCTACCTAGCTTTTGTAGTCATTCTCAAGCCTATCCGCCACGTCAAGTATATATATAAACACATATACATATATATATATATATATATATATATATATATATATACTGTATATATATATATATATATATATACTGTATATATATATATACATATATATATATATATATACACACATATACATACACACACACACACACACACACACACACACACACACACACACACACACACACACACACACACACACACACACACACACACACACACACACACACACACACACACACACACACACACACACACACACACATGTACATGGCATGTACCAAGACAAAAGCGAGAGAGAGAGTACATTAAATGTTGGTTCAACAAAAGATGCAGTGAGGCAAAAGACAGAAGGGACAAAGCTTGGAAAAGGTGGAGAAAAGACAAAAAACAAAGCAAATGGCAAATTTATATAAACTATAGAAATGAGTATGTTAATGTGAGAAGAGAGGAGAAAAAGAACCATGAGAAGGATATTATAGATAAATGCAAAGATCAGCCCAAGCTATTCTACCGGTATGTAAATGGTAAACTTAAAACCAAACAGGAACTAGTGAAACTACGCCAAGGAAATATAGAATACACAGAAGAATTAGAGATGGCCGAAATCATGAACAACCACTTTAAATCTGTCTTCACCAGAGAGAAAATACAAAATTGGGACGTAGATAATAACAAATATTCTCCCCACATGAGTGAATTTACAACATCACAAAAAGAAATATCAGAACATCTATCAAAACTGGACGTCAGAAAATCACATGGCCCGGATGGAATTGCAAATTGGATTCTAAAAGAATGCAAAGAAGAGCTAACGGACAAAATACACATCATAATAAATAGCTCACTCAAGGAAGGAAAGATACCTAATGACTGGAAAAATGCTAACATTGTACCAATATATAAAGGAGGAAACAAGGAAGAACCCACCAACTATAGACCAGTATCACTAACAAGCACTATAGCCAAAATTTGTGAGAAAATCATCAAGAATAGATGGGTAAAACACCTGGAAGATAACAACATATTAAACCCAAGACAATTCGGGTTCAGACAAGGTAGATCATGCACCACAAACTTGATATGCTTCTACTCAAGACTAATAGACATAGTGCAAGAAAGAAACGGATGGGCTGATTGTGCATTCCTAGACTTGCAAAAAGCATTTGACAAAGTACCACACAGAAAACTACTAAAAAAAAACTGGAACATATAGGAGGAATACAAGGGAACCTACTAAAATGGATGGAGGACTTCCTGACTGGAAGAAAGATGAGAGTAGTACTCAGAGAAAAATATTCAGATTGGAAAGAGGTGATCAGTGGAGTACCGCAAGGATCTGTAGTGGCTCCAATAATGTTTGCTATCTTTTTGAATGATATGGACAAGGGCGTGAACTGTTACATGAACTTCTTTGCTGATGACGCCAAACTGTTAAGGAAAGTAGAAACTGATAAGGACTGTGAAGCACTGCAAGAAGATCTGAATAGGGTATGGAACTGGAGTCAGAAA
>NC_134784.1:8081977-8088018 GCF_046742065.1 Oratosquilla oratoria
TTCCATATAGAAATTCAAAGTGAGAAACACCTTGAGCTTCAGATGGTGTTTCACGGAGTGTAAATAGGAGGAAAGGCAATTCCTCATCCCAATCACGGTCCTCCTCACGGTCCTCCTCGTAGCATATTCTTTAATGTTTGATGACATCGTTCCAGAACTCTCTGACTGGCGGGGTGGTACGCTGTAGACAGAGACTATTTGACATTTAGTTCCCTGAGAACTTGGGTAAAGAGATTGCTAGTGAAATTGGAACCTCTATCTGATTGTATTTCCTGAGGAATACGAAAGGAAGTAAGCATGTGAGCTAAACACTTAATTACACTCTCAGCAGAAATATTCCTTAAAGGAAAAGCTTCAGGGTACCTGGTAGTGGGGCAAAGAACTGTTAAAATGTACTGGTTACCCTTCTTGGTCTTGGGTAACGGGCCCACTATGTCAATCACCAGCTTTTGAAAAGGTTCACCAGGTACTTTAATGGGTTGAAGGGGATACGGAGGGATAGACTCGTTCGACTTGCCCACTAGTTGGCAAGTGTGGCAACATTTAACGAATCCACCTACCTCTGTTTTCATACCAGGCCAAAAGAATTATGACAAGAGTCGTAAATAAGTTTTCTTGATACCTAAATGTCCAGAGTGTCCAGCATGAGCAATCTCCATTACCTGAGTCCTCAAGTTAACTGGTAAAATAATTTGGTGACATTCTGCCCAGGTATCATCATCAGAAAGGTGACGAGGTTTATACAATCTCATAAATATCCCTTCGTGCAAATAAAAGGATATTATCCTTGGGAATAGCTCTGTTAAACAAGGGATCTAAGGAAGGGTCATTCTGTTGAGCCTCTTAGATGCTCTGCTCAGAAGGTAGTGTAAGCAGGGTGGTTGGAGTGGTTAGAGAGGGAAGAGCTGGTTGGTTAACTTTTGTTTGGGATCGTGTAATACCACAGTTTGGAAATAGGTTGGGTTGGGTTTGCTCTATAGTAGAAGATGGGTTATATGGTAGGGGAGAAGCAGAAACAATTAAAGGAGGATGGACTAGTTTTGCTAGATCGTTACCTAGTATAAAATCTGCTTCAGGGACTGGTAGGGTTGCCGTTTTACTTACTCCTACGAAGACAGTATTCTTGATGAGTCCACAGTTCAGGTACACCTTTGCCAGTGGTACTGAGAAGGGATTGTGGAAGTCCTGTAAGTATACCTTTTCTCCTGTATAATTAGGTTGGACTCCCGGCAGCGCTGACTGAAGTAGCAATGACTACGCTGCTCCGGTGTCTCTCACTATTCGAAGGTGTTGTCCTACGTGGTCTGGACCAAGCGATACTGTTCCCGTGGAACGGAAAGTCTGAAAAGGATCTACAGAATTGACAGTAGAATGGTTAAAGGAAGCTAGATGTTTTATAGTCATTTAAGCTACTTTACATTTTGGGCCTGGACAATTTGCAATCAGGTGTCCTGTTTTCTTACAGAAGTAACAAACAGGGGAACTGGGGTTATCAATTTTACCATCTTTACTACCACTAGTTGGTTTTACATGAGATTGTTGGCGGTTACCGTCCTTTCCAACATTTTTGTGAATCAATGAGAGAGTATCAGCCAATTTGGCTGCTTTCATAAGGTCAATTTCCTCCCTGTCAACAATGTGAATTTTTAAGTAGTGAGGAATTTTACGCACGAATTCTTCTAATGCGATCAAGTTCACTACTTTCTCAAGATTATCTGCTGATGCTGATTTAATCCACTTCTTTAATGCTCGGAGTTTGTCTGACGCGAACTCCATATATGTCTGATAATTAAGTTTATTAGAATTTCGAAAGGCTTGTCGATAACCTTCGGTGGAAGTTTTATAAGTGGAAAGAATTGTCTGTTTGAACATTTCGTAGCCAGTGTTATTTTCCAGATTGTTGCATACTTGTAACCCTTTAGGAGACAGCTTTGGCTTAATAAGCCATATCCAATCTGCTTGGGGCATTGCAAAATGGTTATTCACTGCTTCAAATTCTCGGAAAAATAAGGTTGGATTCTCGTCTGAGAAGGCGGGAATAAGTTTGGTGTATTGCAACAGATCTAACTTATCTGAATTTGAAACTACTTGTTGACTTGGGGTCGATAGTTTGAGCTTTTTGGGTTCGAGTTTGTGTTATCTTTATTCTTTTTCATATTGTCTTTGCTCTTTCTCATGTTGTCTTTGTTCTCTTTCACGTTGCAATTCGAGTTCCTTAAGTTGTATTTCATACCTCATCTTCATTTCAAATATTTGATATTCTAGGTGGTCTAATTAAACTTCCGTCGTAGGACTAATGTCTAAATGGGCTGCAACTGTTTCTTCTAAATTGTTAGATTATCTGCCTTCGTTCTCTTCCGTTTTCTTTGACTGGTCTATATGTCTCAATATCAGTTGGACTAATTCAGCTCTCCTAATGTTCGCAGGATAAGCTAAGCCCCATCTGGATGCTATTTCTTTCAGACATTCTTTATTTGGGTTCTGAATTACAAGTTCTTCTACCGAGGGTTTGTCAACAAAGATATTCAGTTCTGCCATCGCAAAATTTTTACTCGCTAACGGTTGCTGCTAAACAAGGTATTGAGTGTGGTTCACTTACGCGGTGTACCGGACAAGAATTACAGGTAGATTTATAATACTCGACTCCAACGAATGTTAAAATCTCTAGAACAGAATACATGAACTAAAAACTACATACCGTAAGTAGGATAGAATTATAGTTCACACACGTATCCTAAACAGATCCTACCTCAGTACTCTTTCGAAATTTACAGTTGAAAGAGTTTAACGTGGTCATGTGCAATGACGTATTTAACAATTAATTGACAGTGATCTCTCTTGGACCAATTATTACTTTACTGGAGTACTGAGTTACAAGGTTACCGGACAGCTGGACAATTTCGACGGCTGTGGGAAAGCAAGTGTAACGTTTATGTATTACGTCTCGCTCGTATATCTCACACCTTCTTAATCTTTGTTCAGTTAAGAAAATCACCGGGATAGGCCTCCATTCTATGTTACGTCCTCCGCAAGGATATAATGACTATCTGTCTAGAAGGGGTTCGTATTTCGTGGCCTTGATGTAATTAAGGCAAATCCAAACGGAAGATATCACGAAAAACTACTTTAATTACTGAAAAAAGGCAACAAAATAATTATACAATATCTTTACAACAAAAATTAACCAATAGACAATTCATAAAGTTTCATAAAATAATTTTTTTTCCTTAACCTGAACAAAAACTAAGTCCTGAGAATAATCTTAGGGTACGTGTGAACACAAGAGGTGGAAAGAGCGGAAACGATGTGGGAGGGTAAGTTATACCTTGCCTAACCAACGAAAGAGTCTGGATTCTGGATTCCAAGGAAAGACCACCTCGCTTGCGCGGGATCGGGTTTTGTGGGAGGGGAAGAATGTCTGTATGAAAATGAAAAGATAGTAGTGTATAAAAGAGGGCTATTGCCACCGGGCGAATTGCGAGCGATTAGGGGCTTATTGGTGGTCGTGGCTTGGGAGAAATGAACCGGGAGCTTGGAGGGCAGCGCTTGACGCCGGGGTTAGGAATAGGATCACCAACGAAAGTTTAGAAAATGGTAGGAGGCGTAGTAGTAGAGAAAGGTGGAAAAACGGAAAAATCTTTAGTGGGAGGTAAACTGAAATGAGAAGATGTAGTAGAAGAGAAAGTTAGAAAGGAAGCGAATTTTAGTCGAAGAAAAAGTAAGTGTAGATGTTTGTGCGTGTGTTGTGGCTCTGTTCGTGAGAGGTGTATGTGTGTATCTTACGAGAAGTGAGTTGATTTCACTTCCCGCGTGTAGAGGGCGTCCTGATAAGCCACAGGTGGGGCGAGCGTAGCCTGATTTTCCCCAGATTTTGGGTTTGAAGTCCTTTAGAGTTGATCCAGTGGCGGTGCGAGGGGGGGCAGACGGGCGGTGTACACCCGCCTGCCGACGTCAACGAAGAGATCCGTAACCAGAACGGCAGCCGCAAGGAGATAACTCCTCGCCGCCACCGCTGGCGAGCGCGTTCCTGATGAGCCACGGGTGGGGCGAGCGTTGCCTGTTTATCCCCAGGTTGGGTTTGGATTCCGGAAGAGTTGATTCAGTGGCGGTGCGAGGGAGGGGCAGACGGGCGGGTGTTGTATGGTCTCTTTCCTTCCAGTCACAACTCTGAAAACAGAGAATTACGCGATTGGGAATTGTGTAAATGTTAGAAATGTAAACTCGCTCACCAGCGTCAGCGAGAGGCCAGCGTTAGGTTGCGGGCCGGTTGGACAGAGAGGTGTCCCAAGTCTCTCCGTCTACCAGCCTGCGATCAGATTGAGCGTTCTGAGTGAGACGGTTTGGGCCTCTGCTTTGCCAGCGAGAAAGTGTGCCTCTTTTCTTCCAAGCACTACTCTGAAAACAGAGATTTACGTGACTTGGGAAATGTGTGTATTTGTCTTGGTGTAAACCCGCCTGCCGACGTCAGCGTAGAGGTCGGCCATGCCAGACCGGCAGCAGCAAGGAGATATCTCTCCCCACTACCACCGGCCGGCGAAGATTCCTTGGAGCTTGTTGAGAGAGCTGGTTGAAGAGACGTCCGACCTCTACGAGCGCTGTGTTGATTCTGTTTAGCGACTGGCCGTTTTATATAGGGCTGTTGAGGACGGGAGGAAGGAGAAGGAGGAGCCGGATAGAACTAGTCTGGGCTTGTAGATGAACAGTAGGAAGGGGATCGGATAGTAGGAGAGGGGGAAGACACACGTATACAATCATTTACAGGACAGATATATAGTTATATACAATGAATACCAAAGTTGTATACATACAGGCATTTAAATATACGGAGGATGGTGGGCCATCACAATATATATATATATATATATATATATATATGTATATATATATATATATACATATATATATATATATATATGTATATGCATACATATATAAATATGAAACGATGTAACGATACCGTTACACCCGTCCCGTTACATATATATATATATATATATATATATATACATATATATATATATATATATATATATATATATATATATATATATATATATATAAAACTAAACTTGTTCGTTGCGAAATCTCGATCACGGATCTCTCCGAGTCCCACACGCTATGATAAGAGAGAGGGAAGGATAGAGATAAATAGATAGACACATAGAGAAAGATAGAGGAAGTGGACGTTATTATCTGAGGCCTCTTGATAATATCTATCTCATATTAATAGGTAAGTCGTCAAAGGGAACGAATCAGATGGTGAATTGATACCTAAACTATTTATCAATTCTGACGAGGTTGTTGAAAGGACTCTGGTGCAAACGGTTTAATGGATTAGCATGGGAACTGACAAATGCAATCAAGATACTGGACCAGGAAGCTAAAATAAAGATTCACCGAAAACAGTAAATATCTTCTTTTTTATGTTAAATCATTTTACGATGTCATCCAAAACTTGACGTACACGATTCTAGACGTACGACATACGGTGTCCAACTGTTTGCGTCAACAGAAGTAATAAGTAAAGAAGCATTATTCGTACAGTAAAATGTTTTGCATGAAACTACAGAATCTATTTATAACAATATCAACCCATGTTATTTTTTTGCTGAAAGTGCTTAGCCTGTTATAATGAACTCTTCAATTCAGTGTCATTCATTAAGGTTACACCGAACTATTTCAGTAAGCTTATGAGTGGCTTCATGATTAAAGGGATTAAAGACGTTTCTCTGCGACACTCCTCAGGAGAACTGCTTCCGTTAGCATCACGTGCACGAGCAAGTGCCGCCCAACTTTGATCCAAAGTTCTCTTTGAAATCATAGAGAAAATCTAATTAATATTAATTCTGCTATGAAGTGCTTCTAACTCTGAAGAACCAAAAGTTTTGCGGGAGAATGAAAAAGGATAATAATAGATGAAAAAAATAATGAAAATAAGGAGGGTAAAATAATCACTTCGAGTGATGATGATGATGACGACGACGATGGTGATGATGGTGATGATGGTGGTGGTGCTGCTGCTGCTGCTGATGATGATGATG
>NC_134784.1:8096018-8098518 GCF_046742065.1 Oratosquilla oratoria
TCTCTTCCCCCTTCCTTTCTAAATAGACATTCCCCTTTTTCCCAATGTCCCTTTTACCCCATCTATCCACTTCTGCCTTCCACACCTCTTTTACTAATCTTTCTTTTCTCGTTCTTTCCATGTGTCCAAACCATCCTAATACTCTTTCATCAACCCCATCTCCCCTATATCAATAACTATTATGATATTCCTCCTCACCTAAAATATAGACACACACCTCCCGACATACATCCTCATCTTTCCCTTAAAAAGGTGCAGTCATCCAGTGAACATTCCTTACAGAATCCCCCCTCCCCCCAAAAAAAAAAAAAAAAAATCGACAGACCCTCTTTCTCCCTCATCAAACTGACAACATCAATACTCACTGAGGCGCCCGGGTTGACAGGGAATAACACCTCCAACAACCTCCTCTTAAAACGCAACCCACACTCACAATCATATTCCACCAACCAAAGCTCTAATATACCCAATTCTGCAATGGAAAATTCTACAGGAAAAACAACTTGGCACACGCACACCTTCTCATTTATCTATCCCTGTCCTTCCCTTTCAATCCAAACGAGTGGAACAGCAATTCTGGTAGATGAAGTATCTCATCATTTACGCTAACACCCTATATCTCCTTTCAGGTCATTACAGCTAAACTCCCTTTTCATCGACCTCTTATTATCTGTTCTCTATAAATCTCCCCTTTAGAAGACATTATTTTATAAACTATTCCATTGTGTTTTAGCTATCCTCTACCTTCTATTATTGAACGTAAACAACTGACGAGGATGTCACTGTCACAACTCTCTCGAGGTAGACAGATAACCTCCCAGTTTATTCTCTCTCTTTCTTTAATATCGAGCGACTTACAGCCTTTAACTTTTAAACTCTTAACTGATTTCATAAACTTATCATTATATAAATCTACTTTAAATTCAAATGGTCTTAATACAAGGCTTACACCTTAGCGATCACTTCCCACTTCTCTTTACATCCCTCACATGTTCACCTTAACAACCTTGATGGATCCTCTCATATGCAAACTGAAACAAAAACAAACAGTATCATCGATCTCCAGAATAGTATGATACTTTTCAACAGTTAGCACCAGCATCTCCTCCTTCCAATCCCGAAGATTTTATTATCTCTATTTCAATGCTAAGTTCCTTGGTGGAGCGCAGATTGTACCACTTCTCATAGAACAAAGAAACAGCTTTTTGCAACATCCAGCGAAGCCTCACCTTTGAGATGTTCCTTTTGATTAAAAAGGAAAGAACACATATTGCCGTGTGTGCGTCAAGCATATTGCCCATCTTAGTAAGCTTCCGAACTATCAATCCTGTTTCAAAGCTTCATGCCCAAAGTAATGAAAAGACCATCAAAAACACACTCTCGTCTTTTCTCTGTCTTTCAACTCCTTAAGCAACCAACCTCTTCAACTCTTATGATGACAGACACGAGTAAAATCATTATTAACCTCTAGTCATAGAACCAATGAACCCACATAAAGCTTGTTTTTACACCTCACATCTCTAACGACTAAAATCAACTGCTTGCAAAAGTAGAATTTAGTATTTCCACCGCCAACTTCAAATCTACTGCCCCCAAAACGGATAGCATACATTTCGATATGTGCAACATTTATATCTTTTCGTAATATTTTTCATATTGAACGTATTCAACCGAATACGGATTTAAGGTCCTTTCACACCGCCGGTAGAGAAGCCATAATTTTTTTTTCCTTCAACAAGGGAAAGACAGGCCCCCTTGAACAGCCATCACTCAGTCGCTCTCATAAAGTGCTATATTGAACTCCTAGAAGAGTCTTATTCTGAGTTTCCTCATGTCATCCCTCTAAACTGATTTTCTTGCTGGACACATCATCACAGTCACCTTTAAAGAAAAACAATTCATGCCGCATTTACACAACATGTATACACTTTCTAAACAGAAATGTAGTAGCACATTTGTAAATGACACACAGGAACCCACAGTTGGAGAAAATAAACTTCGAATAAAGAAGAATCCTATATTTCGGCTATCAACTGTAACCCTCTTCAGGAAAGTACTTTCCTGAAGAGGGCTACATTTGATAGCCGAAACATAGGATTCTTCTTTATTCGAAGTTTATTTTCTCCGACTGTGGGTTCCTGTGTGTCATGTATACACTTCATCACTTTCTTCTTTCCACTCAGGAAAATTATATGACATATCTAACACACCCATATTTTCTTCTCGCTTTCATTCAAAAAGACGAAATTTTATATCAAACTACAATCGTCTCATACCAATCATACCTTCGGACGTGGCGATCCAATTTTCCTAAATTTTCGGAATACCACACTCCCTTGCATACCTGCATTCCACCAGCTTACCCAGACCTCCCACCTGACTCAATGAACCCCAGAAGTGGTTTCAATAACGGCGCAATATTGTCCTTAAGGATAAAAAAGCTGATAAATTACCAGCAACGAAATACAATACACAAAAAGACTGCTGAAACATTCACTGC
>NC_134784.1:8103518-8123518 GCF_046742065.1 Oratosquilla oratoria
TGGAGTACGGTTCAAGTATAATGGAAAATATTCAATTCCACTTAGACACCAGTTCACAGCTGAAGGAACATCAGACACACTCAGAGGTTCACTGAAGATTCCCAGGAGCTTCAAGGTTCACTGGGGTCACTGGACTAAAAACTAGCAGAATTAATCAAAGACAGTAAGATGTTATTTAACTAAAGTGATAAAAAACAGGAAAGCTAACACACTTGACCAAAAGTTTCCTGAGGCATATTAAAAAATAATGATAATAATAATAATAAATGAAAGCAAATATCGCCCTTTCATATTAGTGACAGGCTTCATGGAATTTTCTTATCGTAGTGTTTATAACTGCACTATAGATCATCCTGCTGACTGGTCTGCTCTTCCTTCCAGATCCAGCCTAGCAGCAACCAATGAGAGATTGACAAAACCATCTCTATGGTTTGTCAACCCTCCTAGTGTTAGTACCGGTTTTATCAGCTTTCTTATTCTTTTCTTCAGACCCGAATGTAGAGGTAGTGCATCTTCTCTTTTAGGCAAATGCGCGTGGGTCTGTATGAATTGCACCAGGGAACTGAAATTCTTGTTGATTGCGCTGATCGTTTTATCATTTCGCCGTAATATGTGCAAAAGGCCACGTACCTTGTATATGAATATAAGCTTTGTCTAAGGACGGCGAGCCACTAAAGTTAAAGGTAAACAGCCTTCCTCTTTGAGAGGAGCTTACTCTCTAATCATGAAAGAGTACTACGCGTCTCTAGTCCGTAGGTGTCAAGTCACTAAAGTATACGGGCTTATTCGAGACAAACTGTAAACTCTTGTCTGCCGAGATGAATAGTGTTGGAAGCCAGAACAACTAGGAAAATGCCATTTGGTACATAAGAAGTCATTCGAGAGAGACGATGGCCCTTTCGCTAATGGGCCTGGAGGTAGCCAAAATGAAATTAGAATTACCAGCGTTACGGATGTGGTAAAGAGATTAACAAGGCAGAGGAAGGAATAAAGCCGTAAAGTGGTTCAAAACAATGCCATCATAATAATCTAACCTAGCACAAGGTCCTCATAAATTTCGTTTCCTCTAACGACAGGAAGCAATTTTATGTAGATGAAGGGAACGGAGCCCACCCTGAAGATGGCCTTGATCAATCGAGATATCCTTCGCCCAGATATTCTGTGAAAAAAATCGCAAATACAACTGCTTGCCGTTGTGCTGGTGTAGGGGTAATGAGATCGTCTGCTAAGCAATCTTAAGCTTGGTTCCCGCCCAGGTCTGAAAAGCATTGCAGTACTGCAAGTTAACATCCCATTCTATTGACAACGAAATTGGGTGTGTGTATGTGTGTATATTGTGAGTTCACAGCATCACCCATAGATCGGGCCATATATGAGTTTTGAGTACTCAACCGGGGAGATATCTGTCAATCACAAGTTTACCACATAATAAAGATCACGGTGAGTCACAAACAGACACACGCACGCACACACACATATAAACACACACACACACACACACACACACACACACACACACACACACACACACACACACACACACACACACACACACACACACACACACACACACACACACACACACACACACACACACACACACACACACACACACACACACACACACACACTTTGGTAGGAGTTACTAGGCTGGATAGAGTGAGAAACGAGGAGGTGAGGAGAAAAGCGGGGGTAGGAAAGGTATTGGGAGATAGGGTTGATGAAAGAGTATCGGGATGATTTGGACACATGGAATAAATGAGTGAATAAGGATTAGTAAAAGAGGTGTGGAAAGCAGAGGTAGAAGGTGTGAACATGAGGGGGCGACCGAGGATGAGATGGATGGATGGGGTAAAGGGGACATTGGGCAAGAGGGGGATGTCTGTTGAGGAAGGAAGGGAGAAGACAGAAGATTGGGTTGAATTGAGAATGGTTATGTATGGATGATACTGTGATGCATGGAAGGGAGTGGATGGGGGATGGCGGTTAGTGAGTGGTTATGTATGAATAACATTTTGACGCAGCCAGAAGAGATTTCTCCCCGTCTTCTCTTTTTCTACATGAGGAGACAGAGAGGAGGAGGGGTCGCCGATTAAATGAAACGGCCTTGCTGTAGATGTGCTGTGTCGTGTTGCATTGCTTCTGACCCAAGACAGTGGGCGAAATGTAAGGATGACCCATCATCCAGGATGAGCCAAGAAAAGAGAGAGGGAGGGGTGGTGAATGGGAGTGGAGTGGATGGGAATGAAATGTGTGGGAGTGGATTTATGCCTTTTGACTTTGGCTATCTCCCTTGTGAGGGGGAAAAGTCGTTGGTATATGTATGTATGTATGTATGTATGTATGTATGTATGTGTGTATGTATGTATGTATGTATGTATGTATGTATGTATGTATGTATGTATGTATGTATGTATGTATGTATGTATGTATGTATGTATGTATGTATGTATGTATGTATGTATGTATGTATGTATGTATGTATGTATGTATGTTTGTATGTATGTATGTTTGTATGCATGTATAATTTAAACATATTTATACAACTGAATTGATAGTAGATAAATGGTAATCAGCCCCTCGATGAGTGGTACCGAGTGTGGGAAGTGCCACTTTCAAATTGAGTCTGCTAAATATATTTCGTTTATTGTAATTTGGCCGAAGGGTTCATTACTAAACTTGTCAAGTATTTTAAAAAGAAAAACCATTTTTAACTGAATTGCAGTTTTACAGAAATAACCTGAGGAGGTTGTTATGAAAATATATGGTATAATATTTGTTCCTTAACGAATTCCCTTCAAATCAAAGTTAGTAAGAAATTACTGTTATACTGCATCCAGCATCACAGGTTTCATTCATGCCATGTTCAGACAAAAAACCACAATGGTCTACACGTTAGAGAACAATATTGCACCACTCACACATGAAACATGTCGAGTCAAATATCCATTCACGCTTCTCTCACAGTCTCTATAACAGTCACCACCTAGAGTGTAAAGGATGTACAAAGGCTGGCAACGTCTTTGTGTCGCTGCTCCCTGTTTGCACTGTTTCCGAGCTCTGCGCTGTTACACTGTGGGCACTGTTTACCCAGCTAACCATGAGTAAAATAAACGTATAATTGAGTTTTAAATTTCATCTCCTGCCATTAATTCCTTAGGGTAATAACTTTCTTTCAGCCAAATGAAGTAATCCTGATTTCACACGAAAAGAACCCGAAAAGGGCGTCGATATGGAGAAGTTGAATTAGGAGGTGTGCAAAAACTATTTGTGTCTGTGTAGATCCATTAGGGGAATTTGATGCATCCATTCATTTTACGCAGTGATGTCTTCTTACCAATATTTGATATACTTCCTTGTTGCAGGATCCATGTCCGAAAACTTTACTCTCTTACAGGAACTTCATCTCAAATTATACGTGTATTAAGGAACCAGTCACCAGTAACTGCCACGTTTTTCAAATAACCAAATCTAGCCATCGCGACCGAGTCTCGATCTCGGTCCTTGAGCGGAGTACGCTCGCCCGTTACCACTGCGCCAGCAAAGGGTGTACAAGGGTTGGAACCCGCTACAAACTATATACATACAATTTATAGCTATTTCATTTGGTTACTTGTATGGATATGTTGAAATAAGCATTACTGAGATATCACAGATTTCACCGAAACTGAACTAACATAACAGTGATACGTCCTAGACATATGTAAATTAATGTTCACTCAACTTCTTGGCGAACATTCTTTTTTCTTTAAGAATATATTCTGGTCGGAGTTCATTTTACGTGGTGAAGTACCGTAGCTCATTTGTAATGATGAAATGATAGTTTATAATCAAATCACAGTATAATGATAATGAGAAAATACCTCTCAGTACATCTTTCAGTAGAATGATTATAACAAATAACTGAATTTCAACATATGAAGGAGAGATGAGTTGATATACTTTTACAGGTCTTATGCTGGGTAATGCTTGTGGATTCATATATCAGAGGCTCATGGGTGACATAAAGCCTCTATTTAAGCCGCGTTGGTCTTCTTCTGTGTTGTTCTCTTGTTTCCTTTTGGGACTTCCTTGTTGATAACATTCGTCCATGGTTCTGCAAAAAGTCGTGTTGACCTCTGTACCAGACATAAACATTTCTTTTTACAAGAACTTGAGAAACTCCTTTTAATCCTTGTAAACAGCTTTCCAGTTAATACAACATATGAATTACCATATATTGCTATCTTTACATCTATGGAGAGCCGTTTAATTCAGACACTGAAATAATAACCTACATTATATGAGCAGGTGGTCATTTTCACATGAAAACTTTCTTTACTCAGCTCAGCGCTAACCCGGATGTATTTGCTCACCCATCTCAAATTTTGATTAGTTAAGGAATAGCCTTTGGATTATTTGGACCCTTTGAATACTCGGACTGTCATTGGCCCTTTGTAGTCTAACACATGATTGTACTCATATATGTATCCTCCTGCCTCCGCAGTGTGCAGACAAATGTATGTTGAGGTATTGTTGATTTCATCATTTCAATTTCTAAGCTCATGTTCTTTTCCTCTTACTCTTTTTATATTAGTTTATGTTTCCTTATAATTATGATTTTTTCTAGTCTTTTATGCTCTTGGTCAATATTACATTCAAGAACAAGACTAATCTACTCTCCCCTTTTTCTCTTTAATATTTATATCGAAGCAAAATTTTCCCCCGTTGGCGATGGCGTTTGTACACGTGTGGTGACGCAAAGGTGAACACGATCATGAAAATTTTTAGGGTTAAGAGTAATCCTGTATAGTTAAAATTAACGTGATGCGCGTGCGCACACACACACACACACACACACACACACACACACACACACACACACACACACACACACACACACACACACACACACACACACACACACACACACACACACACACACACACACACACATACACACACACACACACACACACACACACACACACGCACACACACACACACACACACACACACACACACACACACACACACACACACACACACACACACACACACACACACACACACACACACACACACACACACACACACACACACACACTAACGTCATTTCATTCCCTTTCGTCCGCTTCTCCTCCGTGGAATGTCTAATGCATTTCCCGATGACTATTTACTTCTAGCAAGCAAGCCCAAACAGTGAGATAGAAAAGGAAATGAGAGGGAGAAATAAAAAGAAGAGAAAAATATAGAGACGAAATAAAAGAAGAAAAATATGAAAAGGAAGGGATAAATACAAAGGAAAGTAAGACTGAAAAAGGGAAGGAGAAAATAAAAGAATATAAAAGAAAACAAAACTAAAGTGATTAGAAAAGCAAAACAGAAAGAAGAGGAGAAAAAGAGAAAAAGCAGGAGAAAGAATAAGAGAAAGAGATAGAGAAAATGAACGAGAAAGAGAAAGAGATAGAGAAAATGAACGAGAAAAAGAAAGAAAAAGAAAAAAAGAAGGAGAAGCTTAGAAAGAGAAAAGAAAAAAGAAAAAAGAAAAAGAGGAACAAGGGAAAAGATATGTATATATATACATATATACATACATATACATATATATATATATACATATATATATATATACATGTATATATATACATATATATATTATACATATATATACATACACCAAGGCTTTTCCTCCTTACAAGGGAGGTAGCCAAAAAGGGAAAGGCATAAAATCATTTCCGCCCATTCCATCCCTGAATACACTCCACACCCCTCCACCCTCCCTCTTATCTGAGCACCTCCTGGATGACGGGTCATTCCTGCACCTTGTCCACTGCCCTGGGTCAGAAGCAGTGTCGCAAGACACAGCACATCCACAGCAAGGCTGCTTCATTAAATTGGCTACCCCTCTCCGTCCCCCCATTGCATAAAAGGAGAGGACGGGAAGAAATCCCTTCGGGTTGCGTCAAATTTTGCTCACACATACTACCTCACCTCCCATCCCCCCGCCCATTCCACCTCATGCAATCACAACATCATCCATATACAAACATTCTCCATTCACCCCTGTCTTCTGCCCTCTCCCGTCCTTCCTCAACAGACATTCCCCTCTTCCCCAAAGCCCCCTTTACCCCATCCATCCACCTCATCCTAGGACGTCCCCTCATGCTCACTCACTCCATACCTCTTTTACTAGTCTTTCTTCACTCATTCTTTCCATGTGTCCAAACCATCCTAATATATATATATATATATATATATATATATATATATATATATATGTATATATGATATATATATATATACGTATATATATATATATATATATATATATATATATATATATGTGTGTGTGTGTATATGTATGTATATGAAGACAAGTCACGGACAAGTTCGTTCGCCATCGCTGTCTGACTCTTGTGAGACAGCGAGGGTGAGAAGGACAGGAGAGTGAGAAGGAAGAAGAAAGAAGAAGAGAAGGACAAATAGGATGAGGAAGAAGGGGACGAGAAGGAGGAGAAGAAAGAGGAGGATAAGGAGAAAGAAGGAGAAAGGAGTGGAGGAGGGACAAGAACAACGAAACAAAACTAAACAGACGAGATGTAGAAGCGGAAGCGACATTGAGAAAAAGCAAAAGGGATGATGATTGGAAATAACCGACGAGAAAAGTGCATTACATCAAAGGATTTGGAGGGTGAATTTTAAATAATACCACCTGACGTCACCAACACGAAATTCCCAAAGCATCCAGTCGAGAAGCAATGGAATTTCAAGCCCAAATGGACATTTAGGTGTGTACATAATTCATTTGGGAGTTGCCAGGCTAAAGACACTCCCCGTCAATGTCAGAGGAGACCAATGTTTCGGTAGTTCCAGATAAGACCCAAAGGTTTTATTCAGCTGAGGGGAAACCTCCCGATCTTCTCGGATCAATTACCGAAAAAAGGCGCCCAAGACGCTTAATAACGACGTTAATGGCAAATTCAAGGCAATAAACAGTGCCCGGGAGTAAAACAGCCTGTTTTCCTTAGACTCACGCGGACACGATGATGGTAATGGTGTTTGGTAATGGCAAATATAACGCAATAAATGGTGTCCGCAGCGAAATAGCCTGTTTTTCATAGGCTTATGCGGACGTAATGGTAATGGCGCGTTTCCGGTAATGGTACCTGTATGGTATGCGGTAATGGTGACGTCGTTTTGGTAATGGTAATTGGTAATGGTATACGATTTTTTTTTTTTTTTATCCTATCGCTTTCCTCCGGCCTTGGGATCTTGAAGAGAAAAACAAAATATAACATAATAACTTCGGCGACAGATGTCCTTCTACTGTAGTCTTTCGACGACTAGGCAAGTCTTTGAGGAGCACTACCCCTCCAGCCTTGCCCTGGCGAAGTCCCCTTGCCTTGGCTTCGCCTGGTCTAAGGAACCCGGTCGACTAGGGATGGGGGATGCCTATCTTACATACTCAATAGGCATACTTTATCACCTCCTGTCGCGTCTTCGCGCTTGCTTCGCCGTTTCCAGAGGTCGTCGTCCCCGCGTCGCAGCCGCTAAAGGTCGCGGAGGGGTGCCCGGTCTTCTCAGACGAAGTAGCTTCTGCCGGGCATGATCGTCCCGAGGTCCGAGCACACAGATCTACTCGGCAAAGCCCCGGACGCCCACCACACAGATTACAAGAAGGCAAGAGGCACAGTGCATACGCGCACACGCATGATATATATACGTACATATAGTACAGTACATGTACACACACACACACATACACACACACATATGTATACACGGCCATGTATACATATATGTATATTATATAAATGTACATATTTACCTCTATATTTCTAGACCTCTATAACTTTATATCTTTATCCTTCTATCTCACTATCCCTATCTGTATCTCTATTTATACATCTATCTGTATCTCTTTCTATATCTCTATTTCGCTATTTCTATCGATCCCTATTTCTATATATCTATCTCTGTATCTCTATCTGTATCTTTCTATATCTATATCTGTCTCTCTATATATTTCTATCCATCTATCTCTATATTTTTCTATCTCTGTATTTCTATCTCTATCCTTCTATCTCTGTATCTCCATTTCTATATTTTTCTCTATATATCTATATGTCTATCTCTGTATCTGTATATCTATATTTATCTATGCATATCTATATATCTAATTACGAGTATTTCTATATATACCCCATCTCTATCTCACTATCTCTCAATATCTGTATCCCCTTATCTTCCTACCTCTCTACTTCTATCCCTATCTCTCTATATATCTTTATCTCTATCTACCTACATTTATATCTATATCTCTAAGTATCTCCATCCATCTATCTTTATCTTTCTACGTGTCACCCATCTTTATATTTCTATCTCTCTCTATTTTTCTATATCTATAACTATCTCCCTATCTGTTTTTCTATATGTCTCTATCTATGTATCTCCTTCTATCTCTATACCTCTCTCTCTCATTGTTTTTATCTTTACCTCCTTATCTATATCTTGCTGTCTCTATCTCTATATATCTCTAGCTCTTTCCCTATCTTTCTTTTTCTCTTTATCTCTATCTCTATGTATCTCTATCCATCTATCTTTATTTAACTCCCTATCTCTGTATCTCTATTTACAAAGGATTACAAAGGTGGAGCATGCCGACAGGAGACCTTTTAGTCCATATCTAGGTCGGATGCGAAAAAAATTATAATAATAATAAATAGATAAATGAATAAAAATATAAAATATAATAATGTAAATAATAAATAAAATACATAAATAAATGCATAGGTATAGTTAACTAATAAACAAAAAGGTAAATAGTAAATAATAATAAATTGCCTTATAACTAATAATAAATGAGAATCAAGCAAATAATGATAAACAGACAAATGATTGCAAAACAAAAAACAAATGATATATAATAAAAGATAGTCATTACAGCATCTTGCTTATGTGTTCATCTAAATGATTCCTAAAGCTTCGAAGCAGGATTTTTTTTTTCCAGACTCATTTTTCATTTTTTTTTCACCAGAGCCATTTTTTGTTTTGTTTTTTTAATTACCAGAGCCATTTTTGATACTTCCAGAGCCATGTTTTTGCAGGTTCGATTTCTTAACATGTTGGCTTCCCAGTTGAAACTGATCGGCAGACACAGCGCCTCTGTTTCCACTGGCAGTGGTTGGGGGTGGAAATGCACGACAAGCCTTGCAATACACCGTTAGAGCACCATCACTGCCCCGATCCACTTCAAGCCAATCTAGGTTCCACGAGCGTATAGTAGATTCATGCTTTACTGGTTTTCGTTTTCCTTGGCCCTTGCCCGTAGAGTTTGAATTAGGCTTTGCTAGTCCAGAAGCGGTTCCTGCCGTCAAAACACTCTCTCTCGATTTTGAAAAGACTGAATCTGAGGGCAAACCATCTTCACTCATCTTCACTCGCTTCACTAGAAATTGCTCCATGATGTGCGATCATCGAGAGTTTTGGCTAGCTAACGAATCATTTTTTATTTTTGTATTTTTTGTTCTCCCTCCAAAGATCCATATTTATGAACTAAATATATAATTATCAAATGTCCATATTTATACTTAAGTTTATTTACTTTCAATTACTAACCAAACATTTGATTCTATTTTGTTTTCTCATAAATACGCGAACAAGGCTATAAATTGGATTTCCTAGTTTCCCTCCTAGGCCTCTAGAGAGTTTGCATATGTACAGTGTACGTATGCATGCGGTGATGTGGTATTGGGTATGGTGCATTGTACATGTAGTCAGCGCGTTGATTGGGCAGCTAGCTGCATGCAACCAATGAACTTCCCTGCATACAGGTACCATGCAATTCGCAACTAGCGACATTATGTAGCACGATAGTCGTGTAGAGTCTAGTCAACATGTACTAGTATACGCGCGCATGCAGCTGATACGAAGCTAGGCTAGGTAAGCCATTGAACTCTAGCAGCTATACCGCGTACACATACGTATGTACATCAACAAATTAAAGTTGATTGATGCGTTGCGTTTATGATATCGATTGATAATGCAATGATTGATCACGGGTAAGTTGTGTTTGCTCTGATCCTTTCATCAATGGTGATGGGATTCAGGGATTGCCAAATGATGGATAATGCATGAAAAACGTTGAATCTTGCCGCGGGAGCGATTTTTTTTTCGGGGGGGTGATCGCTTCCGCTATTGGATTTGCGAGAGTGACATTGGAACTTTCCCGAGCGAAATCGCACGTCGCTCCCGTGTATTTTTTTTCGCTGCTCTGAACTGAACTACGTTGCACTGCCTCTGCAGGAAATTTATTCCATTCATTATTTCACGGTTGGCGAAGTTGTTTCTACCCACTTCCAAATTAAATTTATTTCCGAACAGTTTGAGACCATTGTTTCTTGTTTGATTCTCATTCAATGAAAATTTTGTCACTTTTGATGTCAATTCCCTTTAAAATGTTAAAGACCTGTATCAAGTCACCACTGAATCTAAGCTTTTTTAAGGAAAACAGATTCATATTATTTAGTCGATTTTCGTATGATTTATTTTATATATTTGGAATCGGATTTGTGGCTCGCCGTTGTAATTTTTCCAATCTGTCAATGTGTTTAATGAGATTCGGTGATCATACGGAAACAGCATATTCCAAATGTGAACGAACTAACGATTTATATAGCTTGCTAATGAATGATGGGCTTTTGAAGTCAAAAGATCGCGCAATCAGTCCTAGAATCTTATTTGTTTTCTCAGAGGCTGAAATACAATGCTTGAATGATTTGAGATCGTTACTGATAATTACGCTGAGATTTTTTTTCCCTATTCACTTTTGTTAACGAATTTCTAAATAACTTGTAATTGTACTTAGGCTACTGTTATTTTTACCTATGTGCATTACCTTACATTTACTTGTGTTAAATTTCATTATCCACTTTTCAGACCATTGCTGTAATTTATCTAAATCTTCTTGAATATCTAATTGGTTTAAGTGATCATTTGCCATTCCACACAGTTTTGTATCATCAGCAAATTTGGAAACAGTAGATTTTAGTCCATGGTCTATATAATTTATAAATATTATGAATAGAAGTGGCCCAAGAGCAGAACCCTGAGGAACTCCACTTGTAACATTTTTTCCATCTAGAAGTTTTTCCATTTAAAACCACTCTCCGTTTTTTCGACCATTCAAGCAATTACTAGTCCAACCTAATAGGCTAACTCATTCCGTGTGAAGCTAATTTAGTAAGTAGTCTTTCGTGTGGGACGGTATCAAAAGCTTTTGCAAAATCTAGATATATTTAATCTATATTGTTTCTTTTGTCATAATTCGAGATAACTGTGTTAGTCACGCAAGAACGTTTCCGTCTGAAACCATGCTGGCTATCATTTATCAAACGATTTCTTTCTAAATGATGTTCGATAGCATCTCTGATGATAGTTTCCCTCATTTTTCCTACGATTGAAGTCAAACTTACAGCCCTATAGTTATTTGGTTTCATTTTGTCACCTTTTTTGAATGTCTCTACCTCTTTTCCTATATCTCTATATAACTTTATGATCCATCTCTTTCCCTCTGTATGTGTGTTTCACCATGGTCTTGGATCACGTGTTGGACTCGTGATCGACAGCTATTGCCTTCCCGAATGAGAGCTCAGAGCTCGTATATGACCGACCTGTGGGTAACGCTGTGACCTGACACGCACACACACACACAACTCCCCTCCCACAAGAGTTGTAGTAACGACTCGCAGCGCAGCGATACTAAAATTATTTCAGCCCTGGGCGGGATTCGAACTTGGACCGCTGTAGCAGCGTTGCGAACGCTACCACTGTGTGTGTGTGTGTGTGTGTGTGTGTGTGTGTGTGTGTGTGTGTGTGTGTGTGTGTGTGTGTGTGTGTGTGTGTGTGTGTGTGTGTGTGTGTGTGCGTGCGTGCGTGTGTGTGTGTGTGTATGTGTGTGTGAGTGTGTGTGTGTGTGTGTGTGTGTGTGTGTGTGTGTGTGTGTGTGTGTGTGTGTGTGTGTGTGTGTGTGTGTGTTTGTGTGTGTGTGTGCGCGCGTGTGTGTTTATTTTTAGAAAAGGCCAATGCTTCTTTAACGCATGGTGAAATTATTATGATTGTTGTTTGGTCTTGAATATGCTTTTCTACATGTCGTAGTCATTCTGGCTGTATTTTCTTTCTTACTCAGGACGTCGAAATAAATTTTTATATTTCCTATGATGGTTTATGAAAATATAACGCTCTTTTCAGAGTATCTCTTAATAAAGCATACTTGCTCAAAAAGTAGTTATCAGAGAAATGGGCAAGTTTGTAGATATAAGTGCAACAATATTCGTAATTTTCTTCCTTTCTCTTGGTGCTTGTCTATGTGGCATTTATTAGAGAGTTCCTCTGGGTATGGCAGGCAGCAACGAAGAAGCACAGGAATAGTTCAGATCTGACTTCTGTTTCCATTTCTTTTCGTTTATTTATTTCAACCAATCAGCTACCACCAAAAAAGCGAGGTAGTTAGGCAAAGAAGAGAAAAACTCATACTATTCTCTCTCCTCATATATATCCGTTTCATCACTACAGAGGCGGTCATGCGAAGAATTCAATACCTCATCACTTTCACAAAATTATTACCGGTCCATCCTCAGTGCCCACCTCTTTTGAAACACATCATTGATTTAATTCATTTCCCTCCCCTGTTCATGTCTCACTAATTTGATGTAGAGCAAACGAAGAAACATCACGACCCCGACACGAAAGTGGGACGAATATTCGTACGTACTTGCAGCTCATCAAGTTCCTCCGTCTCGCTTTTTAATATAATTTATCATTTTTTTCACCCATAACCTTGGACGCACGTACATATTAGCACTAAGAGATGATGCTAATGTACATCTGGATCAACTTTTAAGTTTCTAATCTATGAATGTCAGCACTGGTCGTGAGCCGAGGGAAGTAAATAGACTTCTCACTGTGTATTTCATTCAGATATATATGACTTCTCTGTCAAGGAAAGGATTAATAATGGACTCTTCAAGTCTTGGAATATATTTTACGAGAAATGTGTAAAAGAATATTAGAGAAACGGCAGAGATGTTGCAAATATCACTGTTATCACAAACAACACCAATAAACATGAATAAACAGGCATACTTGTACTATGAGCACATAGAATTTGAGAGTAGAAAAAGATGGCTATTTGTAATCACTGTTCAGAACGTTACAACAGCTGTGTGCGAACGTGTATATAATCACAATTAAGTCACTTTTCATTCCCGCCATGTAGTAGCAATACCTTTGTTGCCCTTTGTATATGACGAAATACGTATCCAGGACTGCCGTATTACTACACACCCGTTCAACTTTAACATCTATAGACTATTGTACAAAAAGCTCCATTATACATTTTTGTGTCACAATGCATTGATAGAATAATTGATAGTATTTTAATATTGCATTAATAAAAAATTCTCCGTACTTCATTTTTATTCAGAAAGAGCAATCATGATTCGCTTTCAATAGTAATATTCTATCGTTATGATCCAATAAAGGCACCAATAACTCCAACTAAATAATCACAATAAAACTCACTCCCTTTACTCAATTAATGTTGATAAAAACTGTTCCACATTATATATATATGTCTATAATTTTTATATTCAATTAACTATCTAACCATACATCTATCTATTCAATTATTTCTCTACCTGTAAGTAGTCTATTCATGTACTTCGAAAGTTAGCTCCTGCATGATCAATTAATTAGTTAATTACAATATCTTATCTATGCCTGTGCAAATTTACACACGCACACATATACACACACATACAAACACACACACACACACAAACACAAACACACACTAAAACACACACACACACACACACACACACACACACACACACACACACACACACACACACACACACACACACACACACACACACACACACACACACACACACACACACACACACACACACACACACACACACACACACACACACACACACACACACACACACACACACACACACACACACACACACACACACACACACACACACACACACACACACACACACACACACACGGTGGCGAGGTTGATAGAGTACTGGACTGCCAGTACGGAGGTGCGGCAGTACCTGGTGCGAATCCTGCCCAGGGCCGAAATTATTTCGGTAACGCTGCGCTTCGGGTCGTTACTCCGACTCTAGTGGGCGGGGAGTTGGGTGTGTCTGTGTGTGTGTAAGGTCATATCATTACCCATAGATCGGTCATACGAGTTCTGAGCTCTCTTTCGGGAGGGAAATAGCTGTCGATCACGAGTCCAACACGCGATCCAAAGATCGTGTGTGTGTGTTGGTGTGTGTGTGTGTGTGTGTGTGTGTGTGTGTGTGTGTGTGTGTGTGTGTGTGTGTGTGTGTGTGTGTGTGTGTGTGTGTGTGTGTGTGTGTGTGTGTGTGTGTGTGTGTGTGTGTGTGTGTGTGTGTGTGCGTGCGTGCGTGCGTGTGTGTGTTTGATCTTTTGATTTTCTTCATCCTTCAAACCAGAACCATTAAATTGTTTTTTGGTGATTTTGCGGAACAATTGATTGGATGATTTGTAGGACTTATTTTTGGTGAGTAAAATAAGATGATCTTTTACTTTGAAGAAGAAAAAACACCATATGTGGTTCTGAAATCCAATGTTTTTCCAATACAAATAATTTTTTCATATCCTCAGGATGGTAGATGATATATATATATATATACATATATATATATATATATACATATATATATATCATATATATTTTTTTTTTGTTTTCAAAAACGACTGTGATTATCGAGGAAAGTGACAGTAATGACTGGCCAAATAATCCATTATACGAGATATAAGATGTAATAATTTAATGATAAACTGTCTATAAATATGGTTTCATGAGGACTTCATGGTCCAACTATGTCTATCTATTCTTACTTCTCTGTTTGTTTTCAAAATATTCAAGGTGGTATGTATGAACCGATAAATAATTGAAAATATTCCAAGCGAAATATAGATTACACATAATCATATTTTTATCATTTGTAATTTTGAGCTTGAACTCCTGCATTAATGAAAAAGAAGATCATTAATGAAAAGAACTTTCTATTATATTCAGAGAAACAGAATTTAAATTGATTGGTTGCCAAACATTTGAGTAGGTTAAGATATTATAAACTCAATTTTGGTTTAAACTTTATTATGTTAGTAGCTTTATTTAATATCTGGATTTAGAATTTTCATGGTGACCGTGGAAATATCTGAAACCCTTCATCCACACGCTATGTGACCTGTTCATTGCTCCATGATTTTAGTCCTGCAGCCTTATAAGGTAGCCTGTCGTTTGTCAAAAGAGTACACACACCGCGCTTTAAAACTGAAAGAAATTGACGATAATGTAACCAAAGAAGGAGATGGTCTTGTTGTCAAAGAATGTAAACTCATGTCAGGAGGTTCTTAGCTCAAGTCGAATACGTCCTTGAACTGTATAGTAAGACACCGAGGGAGAGTGTTAACCATTAAGGGTTATTAGGATTAACTCGGGACCTTCAAACACGCTGGTTAACTCCTATGTCGAGCATGCCTCAGATGTATACAAACAGGACACCATGAGCTTGATTTAAGACGGCTTTCTCTACCGAAATGACTAGTAATGCAATATCTTGCAACCGGGCCGCAAAGAAATGAATTGTAGAGCATCAAATTTAAAACTATCAAGTTGCAATGAGATATCTAATGAAGGCAATTCAGAAGAGACGAGAAACGTTACGATGGTGGGCGACCAAAGGCAAGAAAAACGAAGACATTACATTCTTCTAGATGAAGGAAAGACTCAAGAGGACAAAAAGGCAATGATGAGTTTAGTTTTGAAGTGGGCATAGGTGAATGACTTTTGAAATGAGTTTAACGAAATATAACTTATATTTTGCTCAGAGGGCTGAAAAATAAATATTTTGGCTGTCTTGATATTCTGTCCCAAAAACCCCAAGAGAAATATTCGTTTTTATCTAAGACATTTTTTGATATCGTAAAGATGCATACAAAGTATTTCCTTTAACCCGTTTCTGACATCCCTTAACATTAATACTAAAAATAGTATCTTTATTCTAGAAATTAAATCAGGGGTCTTTACCACCATCTCTTGGGGGTGATGAGCAAAGACTTTTTTCACTTAGTACCTATTCTGGCATCCCCTTATTATACTTGTCAACACACACATACGCGAGCGCACACGTACACATACGCGCGAGCGCGCACGCACACATGCACGCACACATGCACACACACACACACACACACACACACACACACACACACACACACACACACACACACACACACACACACACACACACACACACACACACACACACACACACACACACACACACACACACACACACACACACACACACACACACACACACACACACACACACACACACACACACACACACACGACTCGGTGGCACTATTGGTAGAGCGCTGAACTGGGAAGTAGAAGTGCTCCCAGTACCCAGTTCGAATCCTGCCCAGGGCCGAAATTATTTCGGTATCGCTGTGCCTCGGGTCGTTACTCTGACTCTCGTGGGCGGGGAGTTGGGTGTGTGTGTGTGTGCAAGGTCATAGCTAGAGCCCGGATTTCTAGCATTTATTCTGTTATTGCTATTACGACTATAAATGCAAATAAGAATTTGCATTTATTGCAAAAAATGCTACTTTACTATATACGCTATTTTGACCAGACACAAAGGCAAAAAGTAGTCATTATGCAATAAATGACTATAAAACCTCCACAAAGTAGTAGTACGCATCTGTACCATTAAACATAACAATTTAATTATGAAGTAACGCTGAATAAATAATTAATATAACTAAGTTTGCCATACTTCAACTTTCTTTAAATTTCCTATTAAAGAAAACGCAAGAAATATAATTAAGGAAAAATTTAGAATATAATTAAAAGATAATTTTTTTTTTGTCAAATTAATGAAATTATAAGCA
The DNA here is from genome assembly GCF_046742065.1 of Oratosquilla oratoria. Taxonomy (NCBI): domain Eukaryota; kingdom Metazoa; phylum Arthropoda; class Malacostraca; order Stomatopoda; family Squillidae; genus Oratosquilla; species Oratosquilla oratoria. Next base: position 8,120,520 of record NC_134784.1, read on the forward strand.
ACAAAAATTAAAAATGGGTTATGTTTACATATAACAGTAATGTATAATAATACATTGTAGCAATGTATAAATATGTGTCACGTGTGTACCTAATCTGCATTCCACGTGAATTGTGCAAGTCACGCCATTACCAGTTACACAAGTGATTGAACCTGCTATAAAATACTAAAAGTGAAGCAATCCGATGGAGTGCGTATCCGAAATATGCTTTAAGTATGCTCTCGTCACTTCAGTAGAAGTTGAGCGGACATTTTCAAAAATGAAAATTATTCTTCCAGATTGAAGATTGTTGCTTACAACGGAAAATATAAATAAAATGTTAATTATTTCTTGTAACAATGTTTAATTATTAAGTATTATTTTGTTTTGTTATCTATTCTATAGTTTTTTAATTATATGGGTTCCGATTAAAATAATAACTTTCTCTCAGTTTTTATAGCTGCCTACACATGAAAGAAATGTGCTGAATTTTAGCCAAAACTAGCAAAGTTTTACGTGCCATTTTGCTACAAATAAGAACTATTTTGCTAGAAATAAAAACTATTTTGCTATGATACCTGCAATATCAACTTTTTTTAGTGCTATTTTGACCATATTTTTTGCGCTATTTTGACCACTTTTTTAGGACTAGAAATCCGGGCTCTAGTCATAGCATTACCCATAGATCGGACCTACGAGCTCTGAGCTCTCTTCCAGGAGGGAAATAGCTGTCGATCACGAGTCCAACACGTGATCCAAAGACCAAGTGAATACACACACACACACACACACACACACACACACACACACACACACACACACACACACACACACACACACACACACACACACACACACACACACACACACACACACACACATACACACTGGCTGTTTTTGAAAAGTGAGGGAGTAGTTTGTAAACAAATGAACTCGCAAAGTATAGCCTCTCTATCTTGAAAACTGAGGGAGTTGATCATGAGGAAGGAGAGAAACTCAGGTGGAAGAGACAGACTCAGGTGAAATGTGTTTCATTGCTCCCTTGGGGACATTTATTCTGCCAAGAACCTATTCCAGCAACCATCAGTGTGGAAGCCGCATATTGACTCTTTCTTGAAATTTTATAGAGGGGTCGCAAACCTTCGAAGAGACGCTTTTTTCGATTTTCATTTTTTCTTTATGTGGGACAAGTTTACTCTACTACTTCTTTTAGTATACATGTCAAGTATAAGCTTTCTATTTAAAAAATGAGGGAGTAATTCATGAAGAAAAAGAGAGAAGGGCAGGCAGGCAGGCAGGCAGGCAGACAGATAGACAGACAGACAGACAGATAGACAGACAGACAGACAGACAGACAGACAGACAGACAGACAGACAGACAGACAGACAGACAGACAGACAGACAGACAGACAGACAGACAGACAGACAGACAGACAGACAGACAGACAGACAGACAGACAGACAGACAGACAGACAGACAGACACGGACAGACAGACAAAAGAAAATATCTTCCATATCCTTCTCGAGGTTGGTTGGGCAATTTTGTTTTTCATTTATTAACTATACTGACACACCCTTTCTATGCATATAAAATGTCCCCTATGAAGTAGTTGCTACATCATTCGTGCACACACACACATACACACACACACACACACACACACACACACACACACACACACACACACACACACACACACACACACACACACACACACACACACACACACACACACACACACACACACACACACACACACACACACCCACACACACACACACACACACACACACACACACACACACACACACACACACACACACACACACACACACACACACACACACACACACACACACACACACACACACACACACACACACATTCATAAAAGTACAATCGTCTTCTGGATATAGTTGTTGTCGGTTTTGCTGTGAGTGACACTGGCAAATGAGATCCAAATTCATAATTTAAACTTTAGTTTTTCCGAAAGACGCATAAGGCGTTATTAAACCCCTATAATTCGATGCAGTGCTTTAGATTATCTGTTTTAGCTAGTGTCAGACGCTATTATTGACCTTCGGGTCCCATCAATACCAACTTGTTACTGTCTGATGTCTTGTCCTTGAGATATCAGGTTTAAGACGGAAATAGCCAATATCCCCGTGTGTTCGAGAAAAGTTTCATCCCTCCCAAGTCATTTGCAACAGATTAAAAGTGAGACTAGAAGACAGAAATTGAATACACACACACACACACACACACACACACACACACACACACACACACACACACACACACACACACACACACACACACACACACACACACACACACACACACACACACACACACACACACATATATATATATATATACATATATATATACATATATATATATATATATATATATATATATATATATATATATATATATATATATACATATTAGCCTTGTGGTCAATTCAAGGGCAGGGTTTATTCTGAACTGAATGAAATCGGGTGTTAGATAAGAAATGAGGTAAACACTTACGCTGCGTGAATGGTTTTCCTTAGTTGAATAAAATCACCTGGTGGAAGATAGAAGACCCTACAAATCGTGAATAGCTGTCAAAGGGCCGATCAAAGTGAAATTATCTATAGATCGTGAATAGCCGTCATTGGGCCAATCAAGGTGAAATTATGTACAAATCGTGAATAGCCGTCATAGGCCAATCAAGGTGAAACTACCTATAATTCGTGAATGTCAAAGTGCCAATCAAGGTGAAATTAGCCCAGGTATTTGATTGTTTCCTTCGGCCGGAAAAAAAAATCGCTTGGCAACTTGAACAAATGCATCAGTATTGATGGGTTGATTGGGGAGAGTAATTTAAATAGTTCATACATTGCTATGTATATAGATTTTGTCAGATGACCATTCAACTGAGGAACGCACCTTCACACAAGTGGCTAGAAGTTTTCCGATTTTTTTCCTCAGTTCGACAGAACACTTAATGTACTTCACCATGTTTAAAC
>NC_134784.1:8128518-8148518 GCF_046742065.1 Oratosquilla oratoria
TAATAATAATAATAATAATAATAATAATAATAATAATAATAATAATAATAATAATAATAATAATAATAATAATAATAATAATAATAATAATAATAATGATAATAATAATAAAGTCTACGGAACAAACATGCCTTATTTCAACCATTCGAGAAGCGTGACACACAAAATAACACACACGCTATCGTATTAATATATATGATAATAATAATAACAATGATGATGATGATGATGATGATGATGATGATGATGATGATGATGATGATGATGATGATGATGATGATGATGATGATGATGATGATGATGATGATGATGATAATAATAATAATAATAATAATAATAATAATAATAATAATAATAATAATAATAATAATAATAATAATAATAATAATAATAATAAAAAATAATAATGATAATGATAATAATAATAATAGATAATGATAACAATAATAATAATAGATAATGATGATAATATTAATAATAATAGATAATGATAATAATAATGATAATAATAGATAATAATAATAATATTAACAGTAATAATAATAATAATGATAATAGATAATAATAATAATAATAATAATAATAATAATAATAATAATAATAATAATAATAATAATAATAATAATAATAATAATAATAATAATAATAATAATAATAATAATAATAATAATAATAATAATAGTACATATATATACCAAGGATTTTTCTCCCTTTCAAGGGAGGTAGCCAAAAAGGGAAAGGCATAAAAACACTCACACCCATTTCATCCCTAAATACACTCCACACCCCTCCCACCCTCCCTCTCATCTGAGCACCTCCTGGATGACGGGTCATCCCTGCACCTTGCCCACCGCCCTGGGTCAGAAGCAGTGTCGCAAGACACAGCACATCCACAGCAAGGCCGCTTCATTTAATCGGCGACCCCCCCTCTCCGTCCCCCCTTGCATATAAGGAGAGGACGGGGAGAAATCCCTTCGGGCTGCGTCAAAATTTACTCACACATACTAACCCCCCCACCCCCCGCCCATTCCTCCTCATGCAATCACAACATCATCCATATACAACCATTCTCCACTCACCTCTGTCTTCCGTCCTCTCCCTTCCTTCCTCAACAGACATTCCCCTCTTCCCCAAAGCCCCTTTCACCCCATCCATCCACCTCATCCTAGGACGTCCCCTCATGTTCACTCCCTCCACATCTGCCTTCCATACCTCTTTTACTAGTCTTTCTTCACTCATTCTTTCCATGTGTCCAAACCATCCTAATATTCTTTCATCAACCCTATCTCCCAGCTCCTTTTCCATCCCTGTTCTCCTCCTCACCTCCTCATTTCTCACTCTATCTAGCCTAGTAACCCCCACCATACTTCTCAGACACCTCATCTCAAACACATTCAAACTCCTTCTCTCTTCTTCTCTTATGTTCCACGTTTCTGCCCCATACAGTGCTGTTGGCACAATCACTCCTTCATACAGTCTCCTCTTCGCATCCATTCCTAAATGTCTATTCCTCATTACACTCTTTAATCCACCAAGGCATTTACTCGCTTCTCTCAATCTACATTCTACCTCCACCTTCACTCCACCTTTTCCTGCTACACTTGCACCAAAGTATCTAAAACTATCCACTTCCTCCAGTCGCTCTCCCTTAATGTTCACTTCCAGTCTACTGCCACTTTCACCCCTTGTACATCTCATCACCTTACTTTTACCCACATTTATCTTTAGCTTTCTTCTATCACATACTCTCCCAAACTCTGCCACCAACTTCCTCAATCCCTCCTCCGACCCTGCCACAAGCGCAGTGTCGTCCGCAAACAACAGCTGGCTCACCTCCCACTTTTCTCCATTTTTTTTAACCATCTCCAATCCCTGACCCACTACCCTAGCATTCACCTCTCGCACCACCCCATCCATGTATAAGTTGAACAGCCAGGGCGACATAACGCATCCTTGACGAAGTCCCACCTATACTTCAAACCACTCACTCTCTTCATTTCTAATCCTGACACAAGCTCTACTACTCTCATAAAACTCTTAACAGCTCCCAAAAGCTTTCCTCCTATCCCATAAATCTGCATAACCTCCCACAGTGCCTTTCTGTCTACCCTATCATAAGCCTTTTCCAGATCCATAAAAGCCCAAAAAACATCCTTCCCCTTTCCTATAGCTTTCTCACATATCTGTCTTACCACAAAGATCTGATCTACACAACCTCTACCTGTCCTAAATCCACACTGTTCCTCACCAATTACTCCTTCTGTTCCTCTCCTAATCCTCTCAATCAAGATCCTCCCATAAGCCTTCCCTACTACACTTAACAGGCTAATCCCTCTGAAACTACTACATTCACACTTGTCCCCTTTTCCCTTGTAAAGAGGAACTATACAGGCACTACTCCAGTCCTCCGGTACTCTACCCTCTCTCCAGCAAACATTAAATAACCTCACTAACCAGTCCACCATCACTGAACCTCCCTTTTATAATAATAATAATAATAATAATAATAATAATAATAATAATAATAATAATAATAATAATAATAATAATAATAATAATAATAATAATAATAATAATAATAATAATAATAATAATAATAATAATAATAATGATAATAATAATAATAATAATAATAATAATAATAATAATGATCATAATAATATTCATAATAATAATAGTTATAATAGTAATAATACATACATACATACATACATACATACATACATATATACATACATACATACATACATATACCAAAGGTTTTTCCCTCTTACGCGGGAGGTAACCAAAAAACAAAGGCACAGAAACCACTCCCACCCATTCCATCCCCTACATACGCCATTCCCCTCTGCCCTCTTCCCTCCCTCTTATCTTAGCACCTCCTGGATAACGGGTCATCCCTGCATCTTGTCCACTGTCCTGGGTCAGAAGCAGTGTCGCAAGACACAGCACATGCACAGGAAGGCCGCTTCATTAAATCGGTGACCCCCCTCTCAGTCCCTTCATGCAGAAAAGGAGAAGACAGGGAGAAATCCCTTCGGGCTGCATAAATCTATTTCTCTTACATACTCCCTTCCACCCTCCCCCACCCACTCCCTCTCATGCATCACAGCATCATCCATACACAACCATGCTTCATTCACCCCTATCTTCTGTCTCCTCCCGTCCTTCCTCAATAGACCTTTCCCTCTCTCCCAATGCTCATTTTACCCCATCCATCCATCTCATCCTAGGACCCCCCCCTTATGTTCACTTCTTCCACATCTTCACTCATATATAAATATGAAAAAGTTGGCTACGATGCAACTCACGAACTTCTTCATATCTAAATATTTCAATTTCCGATCTGGTGTAACTCTTCCGACCATATATGTTGGTGCAATCGTATTCAGAGACTCAAGAAGATAATGAATATGAGATGATAAAAAGCCGTAAACTAATCGAGATGCGAAAAACCATGAGCAGTATGTACTCAAGTCATGCTTAAATTTGACTCATGAGATTGATTGGGGTGGAGGGAGAGAGGGAGAGAGGGAACAAGACGCTGTTCTTCCCACCATCCGTCCAGTATCAAAAGACAATCATACAAATCTTTCATTTTCTCTTTTATGTGTCATTTTATGGGATATGTGAAAGCACAGTCATATTCATGACTATTTTATATCACAGAAGACATATTAAATTTTACAACCAACCTCATAATGACTGGACATAGCGATAATAAGCAAAATGTTGTATGAACATTGAAATTACATTTCTTATCTTATACTCGCTATAATTACTTTCTCTGCACTATTGAGAAGGAAAGTTTTGAAATAGGTAAACAAAGACTGCCCAATCCCTAGATGTACATGAAAATCGTGTAACTTGTATAGTCACTGAGCTAAGTGAAGAAATATGAATATATTAAAAGAAGCTTGAGGTTTCAGCAAGCTCAGCGGAGGAGGGGTGAGCAGAACTGCCAACCAAAAACCTAGGATCGACTGAGATTCTTTGAGTGAATTGCCTATAATACACTCACACGTGTCCCCTTTTCCCTTGTAAAGTGGAACTATACAGGCACTCCTCCAGTCCTCCGGTACTCTACCCTCTCTTAAACAAACGTTAGATAACCTCACCAGCCAGTCCACCATAACTGTAACTCCTTTCTTCAGACATTCTGCATGGCATCCATCCAACCCAGGTGCCTTACCTGCTCTCATCATCTTAACAGCTGCTTTCACTTCATCTTTTCCTATTTCTCCTCCATTTTTTTTTTACTCATCACTTTCACCTCCCCTAGTCACCACTGTCACTTAAATTTGACTTGTAATATCACTCGTCTCGAGGCCCCTTGCCTCTCGTTACGTGAGGTTCACTAATATTCAAGTTCCTCTTAAGTAGTAGGCCCAATGCCTTCTTTTTCCTGTAGTCTCACTATTTTCTAGGCCCCATGCCTATTCCTCTCGTCCTTTGGGTTAATAAAAGGATGGTGAATTTTCTTTCTTCTTTCACTGTAATTTCACCTTAGCTTACACTCGGGATCTCTTTTCTCTCGTCTCTACATCGTCTCCTGATCCTCTCTCCTTACACCCTCTCTATATCTTCTCCCTATATCTTCTCTATCTCTTCTCTGTAGAACGTCTCACGAGATCCCGTATCTTACGCTAAGCTACCTTCGTCTGACGTCACTAATTTTTCTAAACCAATCCCCGGTGACTTCTCAAATAAATGTCACTCCTTATGGGCGTGACTTTGAATTCATGCACCAATAGTTTTTTCCTCCTTCTGCACCTTGCACCAATCCGGAAAGCCATTTCAATGCCACTAGCAAAAATTGTTTACCTCAGCATTAGTCAAACGAAGGTAACCCGCGCTTACAATGTTGTGATTACATAAGCGATTATAAAAACAGTCACCACCGTCGGTGTGTTTACATAGACAAAACGTCGCCCTCACCTAGACATAACATTGCCCTCTTCGGAGGCGTCGAGTCTGAGTTATTCTACTGCCCTAGCTCATTTCCATTCGTACACTACCGGCCTCTTACAGGGCTCGGCAGCTACCCTTGGTCGTCCCGACCAATTTCTTATTTCCCTCTTACAGGGCTTGCTAATATATTTCTAGAATAAGCTAATCTACCCTTGCGTTATTGTTAATCTATCTTCCAAAATACATCATTCATGCTATAAATTGGGAATAATACATAAACATAATACCTATAAATGTGAATAACATGCATCTCAATATATATATAAGGTATTGAATTAAGCGGTTACATGGTTGATTTGCTTTGACAGAGCCAATCTCCGGAATACAACAAAGGCAATCAGTGCTGCCACTAACACTGAAAGTAAGGGTATGATTAGGATTGGTAACATATGTAAATCATTTGAGGGAGATCTTGACAATGGTCTTCTCTTAATTTTCAAGGGAGGGGAGTTTTCAGGCAATGTGAAGTTGAAGGTTGAAATGTAGGTGTCCTCGGTTAAATGCATTGTATTAAGGGTATTAGAAATGGTGGAAATAGTGTCTGCATGCAATTCGCAGTTATCTTGAATAGAGACAAGACCTTCAACCAAATCCAATTTAGGACTCAACCCGGGACAATTTATTGATACCTTTGTCTTGTTAGGGAAAAACAGGTAATGAGATCCTTGTATGTTACAATGAGGGATCTGGTCTACCAAAATTCGTTGGTAATGACAATTGTTCATAACAGACATATTCCTAACCAGAGAGGCTTCACATGAATTTTTCAAAGCTTCACGGAACACAAACATGGAAGAATGACAGAGGTAAAGATTCCTATTAAATCTTCTACACTCCTTCAACTTGTCATTAGAGACTCTGCTCTCCTTCAGATTGTCTACAGAAAGGATATAATTGATTAGAAAATTCACTATGAGCACTAACTTTCAATGGTTTATCATCTTTTCAATAGCAATTAATTTGCAAAACACACTAATCTAGAGTTTGAGTGTCTATTCTTGTTCAATATTCATTTTTTTTTTCAACACACTTAATTTTCAAAGACAGTCTCATTACTTTAAAAATGGTCACAATACTCATGTGTGTACTCAGATGAGAGGTCCTTAAGTCCTTAAGATTCCAAGTCTGACCACAGCAGATCCTAGGTTTTAGGTTTCCATGTATCTGCTTGACACCAAGTTCCAGTTGTTTAGGTCTCCCATCCCAAATACAATACAAATGGTCAATACTATCTGTAAAATACATCAAGATTAATGTTCAACTCTTGAAAAATATCATTATAATATTCTCCATATTCTCCAGGGTTATCAATATTTATGCACAAAGTATTACTATAATCATCTTCATAGATCTGCAAGCTAATTTTCCTTATGTCATCTAAATGTCCTACCAATTCTTCTCTTGATTCTAAATGTTTAAGTTTAAACTTGTTTCCACCTGCAGAATCAATTACCCTATATGGACCAGTGTACCTTAGTGAAAGTTTGTTATTGGGTGAGGTTGCTTTGACCATTACTAATTCCCCAATTTTCAATTCTAGTTTACGAGCTATTTTGTGTTGTTGTTCCCTCATCTCTTGTGAATACACCTGCATATTTTTCCTAACTCTTTGGTGAATACTTTGAAGAGTATTTATCCTATTGGATATATAATCATCCATATTATATATGGGTTTTTGCTCTGCAGTCAACATTTCATATGGCAGAGTTTTGTCCTCCCCAAAAATTATAAAATGAGGTGTATCCCCAGTTGCTACATTAATTTGATTGTTCAGGGTACACTTAACACAAGGAATCCAAGTATCCCAAGTTACACTATGAGGACTTATTAGGGTTCTAAGACATATAATTATCTTTTTGTTTAACCTTTCTACTACTCCATTACTTTGGGGATGGTTAACGAGTATATTGACTTTCTTGATGTGGAACACATTACATAGATTTTCCAAAATTTTGTTATTAAATTCAGTCCCATTATCTGAAACTAGGATGTTAGGTGTAGTAAAATTACAGATTATCTGATCATAGATTACGGAAGCAATAGTTTCAGCTTTCTTATTGATTATGGGTTGTAATATACAAAATCTTGAAAAATAATCAATAGCAACAAATAGGTATTTAAAGCCGTTCTCGGTTAGTGGTAATTCCAAAGTATCCATGTGAAACTCTTTCCCAAGGTTTCTGTGGAATGGGATAGGTGAGTATAGGAGCAGGTTTTGGTGTATTTCCCTTCACCTTTACACATTTTACACATTTTTCTATATAATCATATATAGTTTTCTTCATACCTAACCAAAAGTACTTAAGTTGTGCCTGTCTATAAGTTTTATCCTTTCCAGGATGTGAACTACAATCACTATCATGAAGTAACTTCAATATCTCATTTACCAGAGTTTGTGGTATAACCAACTGATTTACTTGACCTCTAGAAATATCTTTCCCATTTACAAATGTTTTCCTATACAAAATTCCATTAATCAAATGAAATTCCTCTATCTTATACCCCTTTGGTAGCTTTGGAGGATCTCCTCTTGGGTTCATCAAATGCTTGATTATTGAATCACATGTCTTATCATCTCCCTGTTCTCTTATTAGCATTTCTTCATCTAAAGTTACTAATTCTTCTATATTACAAACAAAATTAATCAACCCTGTCCCAGTCATTGGTTGACTAATGTTTCTAGAAAGTGGATCTGCTACATTCCTTCTACCCGGAATATAATTAAATTGAACATCATAGCACTGAAGTATCGCAAACCATCTAGCAAGTCTGCCTCTAAGATTCTTATGCTTAAATAAGTTCTGAATAGCTGTGTGATCAGTCCAAACTCTGATGGGATACCCTAGTATCATATCCCTAAAACTTTCTAAAGAATAAATTACTGCTAAAGTTTCTCTTTCAGTTATAGAATAGTTCCTCTCTGCACTATTACAAAGTCTGGATGTGTAAGCTATGGGTTTTAAAGTTCCATTTCTCTCTTGCATTAGTATGCCTCCTAACCCTATGTCAGACGCATCAGTACAAAGAATAAATTCTTTTTCATAGTCGGGGAAAATTAAAATAGGTGAACTTGTGAGTTTATCTTTCAACTTGTCAAAAGCTTGCTGTTGCGCAGGTCCCCATATGAACTTTGAGTCCTTTCTCAACAAAGAACTTAGTGGATTAGCAATGTCAGCATAACTTTGAATGAATTTTCTATAATATCCTGTTAATCCCAAAAAGCTCCTAACCTTGTCTACATTGATCGGAACTGGAAAATTCTTGACAGCGTCCACCTTTGAATTTACTGTACTCAGCCCGTCTCTGTCTATCTTATGTCCTAAGTAAATGACACTGTCTTGCAAGAACTTACATTTTTCAAGTTTTACTTTTAACCCAGCTTCTCCTAGTCTTGAGAATATCAAATCTAATTTCTTAAAGTGCTCCACTGCAGTCTGAGAAACTATTAAAATGTCATCTAGAAATACACTGGCAGTGTTTCCTAACAATCCATCTAGAATAGTATTCATTAATCTCATGTAAGTTAATGGACTATTACATAACCCAAATGGCATTCTCTTGAACTCATAATGTCCTGTTGTAGTAGAAAATGCTGTGAACTCTCTTGAATCTTCATGCAATTCTATTTGCCAAAAAGCTGATTTGATATCTATAGTACTAAAATATCTATTCTCAGTTCCCAAACTTCTCAAAATGTCACCGATAATGGGTAATGGTAACCTGTCACGAATGGTGTGCTTATTCAGTTCCCTGTAATCAATAACTGGTCGCATAGTCCCATCAGACTTTGGTACTAAGATCAACGGAAAATTCCACTCACTCTTACTATGTTCAATAATATCCTGTGATAACATTTCAGTGATGAGTTTATCTACTACAGCTAATCTAGAGTGAGGAACTCTGTAGGCTGGTATGTAGATAGGTTGTGTTCCTGGTTTTAACTTAATGTGATGTTTTAAAACAGTTGTTTTGCCTAAGGCGTCCCCCGGCAAAGCAATTGCTTTTTTATGTTTCATAAGCAAAGCAAATAAAGCTTCATCCAACTCAGGGCAATTAGTTGATCGTAATAATACTTTATATCTATTTCTTAAGTCTATGCCTTCTTGTACTGAGCAAATTGATGAAGTTGGTAATTCTATCTCCTCACTATTCTCATTTAAAATCTTAATAGGTTTAGTACACACCTGAATACATCCTATTTGTGTACCTTTCTTTAAAACTATCTCTTTATTCATAGTATTAATTACTAATACTTCTACTCTGTTCTTATTTGTCTTATAAATCCCTGAGTCCCACTTCAATCCTTTAAGTTTAACTGATTCTGGGACTGTAATTACTTCAGAGTCTACATTGATTCCTTTCAAACACACTTCAACCTTATTAATTGACATGGGATGTAACAATGTCGACCTTGTTAATCCGCAATCTGCAATTCTCAAGGCATCTGTGGTTAATAATTTAGTAATCTCTGGGATTTCTTGAACTTCTGAGTTGGGTTCACAATTTGTTTTACTTTCTGTAGGGTTGGACCGCTCGGCCTCGCTATCTAGGATAGAAATGTTATCTAAGGATTCATTGATTCCTGTCACTGGTCTTAAGTCTGGTTGATTTAAGAATGGGATTAACTGTGACTTCACTAAAATTCCTAAGTCAGCAGGACAAATTACCATGTTTTCTTTTCTCATAGTTGCAAATCCTATCAATAAATCTCCTGGAAAAACAGACTCTTCTACCACTATCACTGGGATGTACAATTGTTCATTTGTATATAAGGCAACTTCTAGCTCAATCTTGCCTAATGTTTTTAACTGATTTCCAGTTACACCTTGCAATGTGTAACGGATTGGTTCCAACATTTTCACTCCTGGGTTCAACTGGTTTAAAACTTTACTAGTAATTACATTAACTACAGACCCTGTATCAATAAAAATTTGAATAGGCTTATTGAACACTTTACCCGCAATGAGAGGTCCTACAGAAGTTTTACCAACAATAATTATCAGTTTGTCAGTTTCTTTCATCTCCCTTGCATTCCCATATTTAACACAATACCGCCTATCGGTATATATATGGGGAGGTCTGAAATGGTTTATTCTGTGTCTGGGGGTTTTCCTCTTAGCCCTGGGGGTACCCGAAAATTTCGGCACTCATGAGTTCTGTGTCCGATTTTATTATGGTAAATACAGAATGGAGGGTTCCTACATTGATACTCATTGTGACCTTCGTATTTGCAATTTCTGCAAATAATCCCATAAAAACATTCTTGTGCCTTGTGTCCCCAAGCATTACAATTAAAACATAGGATTCTGGTATCCCTATCCCTAGATGGACTTCTAGCATGCCGCCTATGTCCTACTTCTGTTTTCTTAAACTCTCTAGAGTTCCTATATTGGCTTTGTTGATTTATAGGCATTACATATGGGTTTATTGTTCTGGTCTCACTGTATCCTTGAAGAAGATAATCTACTTCTCCTAAACAGATATTTGATTTTAAATCTTTGTACAGCCTTTCTGTTGTTAAGTCATCAGAATTCTTTGCCAATAAGCTAAATGTAATCAATTTGATTACCTGTGAGATTTTCATCTTCTCACTAGATCTTTCTATCCAGTCTGAATCTTTCAAGATAGAATTCATGTCTTTTGACCATCTATCTAATCTAGCTAAGTACTCTGTGTCAGTTTCACTTGTCCTAACTTCCTTAATCATTTTTACCAATGATCTAATAGGATCCTGATCACATTTGGACATGAAATGTTTAAGAAAGGCTTTCTTGTAATTATCATATTGATTAATTAATTCCATTTGCTGAAAGTTAATGACAAACCTCGCCCTTCCATGCTCTGGATCTATATTCTCCTTGAGAATCTCAATCTTACGATTCTCATTTGTAATGTTTTTACTAACTATAAGTGTGTCAATAAGGTTCAAGAACTTGTTTACACCATATGTGTTAGACTCTCCTGTGAATTTTGGAATATTTGTATTTGATGTGTGAATTTCGTGTCTCAACACGTTAGAATTCTGAGGGGTACTCATACTTTACTAATACCTTGCTTTAGCCTGGCTGCTTGCGATGTCGCTTCGTGATGTCAATGTCTGGTTTGACGTCCTTCTACGGTCTTGTCATTCCTCAACGACGTTGTTCCTCCTCCATCACACACTCTGCCTTGAAGACCGCCTTGTAGATGATGATCTCCTTGAAGAATCTTGAAGAATGCTTGTTCCCAACGTAGCAGTTACTTGAAGTTGTAGATTTCTCTCGTAGTCGTAATACACTCTTGATTTTGGTTGTCTTGTTCCCGTAGACTTCTGGCGCCACTTCTCTTCGGAGGTGTTTAACACCCAGTTCATCCCACCGCTGCCACCACTTTCACCTCCCCTAGTCACCACTGTCACTTAAATTTGACTTGTAATATCACTCGTCTCGAGGCCCCTTGCCTCTCGTTACGTGAGGTTCACTAATATTCAAGTTCCTCTTAAGTAGTAGGCCCAATGCCTTCTTTTTCCTGTAGTCTCACTATTTTCTAGGCCCCATGCCTATTCCTCTCGTCCTTTGGGTTAATAAAAGGATGGTGAATTTTCTTTCTTCTTTCACTGTAATTTCACCTTAGCTTACACTCGGGATCTCTTTTCTCTCGTCTCTACATCGTCTCCTGATCCTCTCTCCTTACACCCTCTCTATATCTTCTCCCTATATCTTCTCTATCTCTTCTCTGTTCTTTAGAACGTCTCACGAGATCCCGTATCTTACGCTAAGCTACCTTCGTCTGACGTCACTAATTTTTCTAAACCAATCCCCGGTGACTTCTCAAATAAATGTCACTCCTTATGGGCGTGACTTTGAATTCATGCACCAATAGTTTTTTTCCTCCTTCTGCACCTTGCACCAATCCGGAAAGCCATTTCAATGCCACTAGCAAAAATTGTTTACCTCAGCATTAGTCAAACGAAGGTAACCCGCGCTTACAATGTTGTGATTACATAAGCGATTATAAAAACAGTCACCACCGTCGGTGTGTTTACATAGACAAAACGTCGCCCTCACCTAGACATAACATTGCCCTCTTCGGAGGCGTCGAGTCTGAGTTATTCTACTGCCCTAGCTCATTTCCATTCGTACACTACCGGCCTCTTACAATCACTCTCATTTTCTTATCGCTTCCCACTGCAACTACCTTTCCCTCCCTATCCTCCTTCACATTTAGCAACTCCCTAAAATACTTTGCCCACCTTCCTCTCACTGATTCTCTTCCATTATCATCTCTCCATCTACATCTTTTATCATTTCTTCTCTACTTGATCCGCCTCCTCTTCCTCTTTTAATTTCTTTTCAAACATTTTTATCACTTTCAAAGTTTTCTGTCATACTCTTACCCTATTTCACATCTGCTCTCCTCTTTGCTTCCTTTGTCTTATGCTTAGCTTTCCTTCTCTTTACTTTGTACCTCTCATATGATTCTTTCGTCTTAATTTGTAGCCAATCTATGAAAGATTGCTTCTTCTCATCTACACCCTTCTTTGCTTCCTCATCCCACCACTCATTATCCTTCCTTCTATTTCCTCCCGTCCTCCTTGTTCCACACACCATCTTTGCACACCTCCTTGAACCATCCCTATTCCTCCTCCATTCCTAGTTATACTCTATTCTTCACGCCCTCCTACTCCTCTCTCAGCTTCTTATACTAATTTTCTTTTTCTTTTTCATTTAAGCAGTTCACTCTAAGTACCTCCCTACCTTCCGCCCTTTTCCTCTTTCTCCACCTATTCTCCACTCTCAACTTACATTCCACCAGAAAATTATCTGATATCCCCCACTCTCTCCCCTTAGAACATGTACATTCTTAACTCTTCCTATCATACTCCTGGTTACCACTATATAGTCCATTAACGCTCTATCTACCACCCTTCCATCCATCACCCTCTCCCATGTGTACTTATGCTTGGCTTTCTTCCTAAACACTGTATTGCTATCATCAACTCTCTTTCGAAACACATCTCCACCATCAACTCTCCACTACGATTTTTTCCTGGCTACTCAAGGCTGCCAAGCACTTTAAATCAATTGGAAATTGCTATCGTATACTCCTGGGTGCATGCATAATTCCTGAACTTGTCCAGATAAGACCCTGGTGGATTAAATACTGGGACTCTCCTGGACTTAATACGCAATCTGAATGTTGCAGCTTCTGTTCTGTGATCAGTTTGAAATAACTCAGCATTCTGGTAAATACTGCAGTGCTGTGAAATAATCTAGCCAGTGTAAACAAGTATGTAATCGACCTCTTTTGCCACTCCTCCGGCATGAATACACCAAGTCCGTTGGAGTGGCTGTTGTCTCTGAAACACTCATCAAGGTTCTTTGTCTCTATTCCATCAAATAAGGTATTAAATGCAAGTTATATGTAGTCAGTATTTTATGGATTATAATGACATTCCTATTGACCAGATCCCTCAATATTCTTTTATGGTTGGAGACCAATATCTTGTCAGAAAAGAATTATGTTCTCTTTTAGATTATAATGTTCCTTCATTCAGGTATCTGCCTTAAATCACTCCTTCAACAACTTTTACGATTCCAAGTCTTCATTACGATATTGTCTTTGAGGATAGAAGCGCTTGTTATTGCTAATACAAAGTACTCTCCTTGTCTTCAAATCTTTGTATTTCGACTAAAATTACACACAACTCTTAAAAGTAAAAATATTTAAATTCAAAATATATCTTATGACTTCTATTGGCCATTGTGGAGTTGAAACTCTATTTTAATTTCCGGTTCTTTGGTATTTGAAAATGAAAAGTTTAATTCAAAACAAAACTCCGACGTTTGATTCTAAACTTCGAATTGCATCTAAGTTTATCACAATGAAACATGAGCAGGGAATGTGTGATTGATATGTTGGGTATTTTGAATAAATACTTATATACCTCGATATTTTTTTTTATCAAAACTCTGATATTTATTTTGATATTCAACTCGACTCAAACTCTCATAAAGTTGTGCTCGTGATAAATTATCAAACAAGATAGTCAAGGTCTGTGATTTGCATTCCGTAAGTTACGAGAAAATGAATGTACCTATGCAGGTCTTTCGTTCATTAATTGTTCCTTCGCTGCAGTGAACAGAACGTAGATTTCTAAGTTTCCTTCCAAAAATTCAGATCGCAAACGACAAGCTCATGTTTTCATCATGTGTGACGGCATATGATCGAATTATGTGTCCTATGAATTCGTCTATTGGGAACTGTGAGCTATCAAATTGTATTCAGGTCTACAAATATACTGATTGATCATATTACGTTAGACCTACGTGAATCTGTTTAACACGATAAGTAGCCTCTGTTTTAAACGCGAGAGAACGGGTCTCAACCCTCTCTTTGTATTAACCAATTATTCAAGGTGCACTTTTTTCACTTATCAGCTACTCTCAGCGATAGCGGACATCTCAGGTGTAGAGGAATGGTTTCTTCAAAATTAGATTCTAATAATTATCTTCAAATTAGATACAATTATTGCAGATTATATTCACAACCAAAATCATTCTAACGAAACCATAAACGGACAGGTATTTCTCTTCACTTATAAAATCTTCCCAAGCCAGGCTGGTACAGATGCTGAGTATCAAAATTTTTCTTTGTTAGGTGACATTTTATTGTTCCTGTTACCATTCTATTCTACTTATTTCCATTCCTCCCTTCGGCAGGGAAAGGGTTAGGACTCGGTTTAAGCTTTAGAAACTAATCAATCGCGAGGATGTTCTATATAGAAAAAATCTTATATATATATATATATATATATATATATATATATATATATACACATATATATACACACAAATATATATATATATATATAATTACATATATATACATACATATGAATACACACACACACACACACACACACACACACACACACACACACACACACACACACACACACACACACACACACACACACACACACACACACATATATATATATATATAATATATATATATATATATATATAAATATATATATATATATATATATATATATATATATATATACCAAAAGCTTTTTTCTCCCTTACACGGGGGGTAGCCAAAAAGAATAAGCCATGGAATCAACTCCCACCCATTCCATCCCCTACATATTCCATTCCTCTCCACCCTCCTCCCTCCCTCCTGGATGACGGTCATCCTTGCATCTTGTACACTGCCCTTGGTCATAAGCAGTGTCACAAGACACAGTACATCCACAGCAAGGCCGCTTCATTAATTTGGCGACCCACTCCTCTCTGTCCCCTCATGAAGAAAAGAAGAAGACGGGGAGTTGCTAAATGTAAAGGAGGATAGGTAGGGAAAGGTAGTTGGAGTGGGAAGCGATAAGAAAATGAGTGATGAGTAAGAAAAATGGAGGAGAAATAGGGAAAGATGAAGTGAAAGCAGCTGTTAAGATGATGAGAGTAGGTAAGGCACCTGGGTTGGATGGGTGTCATGCAGAATGTCTGAAGAAAGGAGGTACAGTTATGGTGGACTGGCTGGTGCGGTTATTTAATGTTTGTTTAAGAGAAGATAGAGTGCCGGACGACTGGAGGAGTGCCTGTATAGTTCCGCTTTACAAGGGAAAGGGGGACAGGTGGGAGTGTAGTAGTTTCAGAGGGATCAGCTTGATGAGTGAAGTTGGGAAGGCTTATGGGAGGGTCTTGATTGAGAGGATTAGGAGAGGAACAGAGGAAGTAATTGGTGAGGAACAGTGTGGTTTTAGGACAGGTAAAGGTTGTGTAGATCAGATTTTGTGGTAAGACAGATATGTGAGAAAGCTATAGGAAAAGGTAAGGATGCTTTTTGGGTTTTTATGGATCTGGAAAAGGCTTACGACAGGGTAGACAGGAAGGTAATTTGGGATAGGAGGAAAGCTGTAAGAGCAGTCAAGAGTTTTTGCGAGAGTAGTAGAGGTTGTATTAGGATTAGAAATGGAGAGAGTAAATGGGTTGAGGTAAAGGTGGGACTTCGTCAGGGATGTGTTATATCGCCCTGGCTGTTCAATCTATACATGGATGGGGTGGTGGGAGAGGTGAATGCAAGGGTAGTTGGTCATGGTTGGAGATGGTTAAAGAAAATGGAGAAAAGTGGGAAATAATCCAGTTGTTGTTTGTTGACAGTACTGAGCTTATACCAGGATCAGAGGAGCGATTGAGGAAGTTAGTGACAGAGTATGAGAAGGTGTGTGAAAGAAGGAAGCTGAAGATAAATGTGGGCAAAAGTAAGGTGATGAGATGTACAAGGGGATAGAGTGACAGCAGACTGGAAGTGAGCATTAAGGGAGAGAGACTGGAGTGGGTGGATAGTTTTATATATTTGGGTGCGAATGTGGCAGGAAAGGGAGGAGTGGGGGTGGAGCTAGAATGTAGATTTAGAGAAGCGAGTAAATGCCTTGGTGGATTAAAAAGTGTAATGAGGAATAGACATCTGGGAATGGATGATAAGATGAGGTTATATGAAGGATTGATTGTGCCGACAGCGCTCTACGGGGCAGAAACATGGAACATAAGAGAAGAAGAGAGAATTAGTTTGAATGTGTTTGAGATAAAATGTCTGAGAAGTGTGATAGGGGTTACTAGGTTAGATAAGGTGAGAAATGAGGAGGTGGGGAGGAGAACAAGGGTGGAAAAGGAGTTGGGATATAGGGTTGATGAAAGAGTATTAGGAAGGTTTGGATACATGGAAAGAATGAGTGAAGAAAGATTAGTAAAAGAGGTGTGGAAGGCAGAGGTGGAGGGAGTGAATATGAGGGGGCTTCCTAGGATAAAATGGATGAATGGGGTAAAAGAGGCATTACGAAGAGAGGAATGTCTATTGAGGAAAGACGGGAGAGAACAGAAGATAGGGGTGAATGGAGAAGGGTTTTGTATGGATGATGCTGTGATGCATGAGGGGTAATGGGTGCGGGATGGGGGGTGAGGAAGTATGTATGAGAAATAATTTTACTTGGCCCGAAGGGATTTCTCCCCGTCTTCTCCTTTTCTTCATGAGGGGACGGAGAGGGGGGGGGGTGCCAAATTAATGAAGCGGCCTTGCTGTGGATGTGCTGTGTCTTGTGACATTGCTTTTGACCGACGACAGTGTACAAGATGCAGGGATGCCCCGTCATCAAGGAGGTACCAAAAGGAGAGAGAAGGAGGAGGGTGAAGGGGAATAGAGTATTTACGGGATGGAATGGGTGGGAGTGGTTTTTATGCCTTTTTCTTTTAGGCTACCCCCCTCCGTGTAAGGGAGAAAAAAGCCTTTGGTATATATATATAGTATATATATATATATATATATATATATATATATATATATATATATATATATATAAGATCTTAAAAAAAAAAAGCATTGGAAAGCGTCCAAGGTCGAGGAATGGTGTGGTGTTGAGTGAGACACTGTAGAATATAGAGATGAGCCGTGGTGCCAAAATTGCTAGGGACCTAGGACATTACATGACTCAAAAATGGTGGACTAGAGTTCTCAAGTAGATGGATAAAGAAAAGTATGTCAGGGAATTACTGAGGATGTCGCAGGCCATTCAAATGCCATATGGTTCAAGCCCCCATACCAAACCCTGCAGAAATTCAGCCTTATATCTGTAACCCAGGGAATCGCATTCCGTTCTGTTGATGAGCAGCTCATGTTAGGCGTGAAGGAGTGTAGTCCCTTTGCCGAGAACTTTTAGTAGATACTCGTG
Source organism: Oratosquilla oratoria (assembly GCF_046742065.1). Lineage (NCBI taxonomy): Eukaryota > Metazoa > Arthropoda > Malacostraca > Stomatopoda > Squillidae > Oratosquilla > Oratosquilla oratoria. The sequence goes on from NC_134784.1 coordinate 8,146,202, forward strand.
GATGACCCTCAAACGTGTCACCTTCTTACTGGTGCTTGGAGGGTGGTTATTGATCTTAAGACAGATGAAACTCCGCCATCTTTGAGGGAGATCAACGACGCTATAAGTTGACAGGTAGAAAATTAGTTAGTATTTACAACATCAGCACAAAATTGATAAGAATCGAAGGTGAGGCCATGGTTCGTGTGTTACATGTAGTACTGTCTACTCTCCGGCAGTCCGGCAACAATCGCTCTTCTTAGAAACAGGGTTCGGTTGTTCTCGTCTGGAAGACAAAAGTGGACCGGCAGAACTAAAAGAACTACCGCGGTATTGCTTGCCCATCTGTTGCTGGTACGAGTTTGTTCACATCTGTTAAAATTACAGAGACTTGAACAGTAAGGGTTCTTGCCACGTAAGTCAACAACTGAACGGATTGCAGTTCTTCGTTTTCTTGTGGAGCTTTAATGTGAGTTTCAGCTCAATTTGATCTGCGAGCGCTTAGCTCAATGAATTCTAAATGAAGGTTTTAGTTAATTTTGAGCAATATTTCCTCATCTACTACTAAAAAAGTAAAGGCATAAGAGGGTCTAGGTGTTTTCTAACCAGTACTCTAATGTTTGGGTCTTTTAATGTGCGTGAATATGGTACAGATGATAGTAAAAGGGACCAACATTCTCACCATATATTCAAAACGTAAATTTGATAAATGAGAGACTTATGTACTCTGTACTGAACATCAAAGGTAAAAGATACTTTATGTATCAGGTGTATGCACCTCAAAAAGGACACACTGATGATGAAAAAGGAGTTTTTGGAAATGCTGTATGATATATATATATATATATATATATATATATGTATATATATGTATTTATATATATATATGTATATATATATATATATATATATATGTATGTATGTATGTATATGTATATATAACAATGCACTTTAATTCTAAGCCATCAACATCGGGAGACCGAATGGAGGCCGACATGCAGAAATTGAAATGCGGTACTACCGAGGACTCGAACTCAGCAATCACATGACAAGTGCCGTAGTAACTTAGCAACTACGCTTGATAGCGCAGTTGGTAAGTTACTACGGCACTTGTCATGTGATTGCTGAGTTCGAGTCTTCGGCAGGACCGCATTTCAATTTCTGCATGTCGGCCTCCATTCGGTTTCCCGATGTTGATGGCTTAGAATTAAAGTGCATTGTGGTTGTTAAAATGTATCTTTAATCACTGGGACCCATCCAGTGTTCTACACACACACACACACACACACACACACACACACACACACACACACACACACACACACACACACACACACACACACACACACACACACACACACACACACACACACACACACACACACACACACACACACACACACACACACACACACACACACACACACACACACACACACACACACACACACACACACACATATATATATATATATATATATATATATGTATATATGTATATATATATATAAATATATGTATGTATATATATATATATATTGTATGTATGTATTTATGTATGTATGTATACATAAATAGCCTCTGTTGATTATAGCACCAGATGATGTATATGCCTAACTGATAGGTGTCACAATGCTTGAAAATATTTCTTCTCCCTAATATAACTTCGATAGAAGAGAGATTGAAATGGATCTTACAAATATATAAGGTGGAACCAGTTTTCAGAATATCAAATGTTTAACAGAGCCCATTGATACGAAATCCTTATACTTCTCATTTAAAGTCTTATTCTAATAAGAAGAAATATCAACTTTGAAGTTCAGGTCTTATACAAAGAGGTATTTAGGAACCCTTTTACGCCTATGGCACATTTTTTGAAAGGTTTTTTATTTTATAATGCCATCAGTGTAACCTAGAAAAACACCAATACCTTTTTCTAAAAGGGCCAAAGGTTTTAATAGAAAGGTCTAATGTTCTTCTGTAAAGAGCAAGAATACATATAAGAAGACTAAGGGCTTTATAAGGACAAGAGGTACCTCTCAAGACATCAGAGATTCCTCAATAATTACTATGGCTTTCATTCTGATCCTATTAATTAGATCAAAGTCTTGGTAAATACAGACGCACTAAGACTACCTGGCTCGTGCTGGTTTGAAGAGAAGAAAGAATCAAAAGAATGAAAAGAGCGGGGCTTCGTTCTCTTTTGGGCCCTGAAGACCTGGACAACTCAGGCCACTCCTGGCATTATTATTAATTTAGTCGAGAACGAACTTTGATTCTGATAGATGTCTACTTGCCCTTTTCCTTTTGCATCTTTCTCCTGCTTCTCTTTATTTTT
>NC_134784.1:8158518-8161018 GCF_046742065.1 Oratosquilla oratoria
AGAAAGAAATTAAGTTTGAGTGTTATCCTATTTTTCTGAGAAAATAAGAATAGTTTACAGATGACATTTATTTTTTTAAAGTGAAATATATGCTGGGTTTCTTTTCAGCAGCGTAACCATTTATTTATTTATCTATTTATTTAATCACGCTGATGATCTGGTATATTCTTCTCTTTATGCCTTCATGAGCTTTGAGTTGAAGGCCCTTCTTCTTTTTCTTCTTCTTCGTTTTCTTTCACCCTTTGATCAATTACCCGATTTGCAGCTTGTCACGGCACGCTTCGTCGAAGCTCAAGGACTTGAGATCACAAATTAGTGTTGACTCTCTAACGGGTCTCGGACTATCATTCATCTAGGTTCTCTACTCTAGACATTGGTGTCCATCCCCACTTGGCAGTCCAGCACTCCCTTTCGGCACCTGTGCTTCTATTAAAACTAGACAAGGATGCGTTAGTTGAAGGTACAGAGGTTCCAAAAGACTTGCCTTTTATCACTCTTAGATGAGAGTCACATTTGGTAGCCTCATGGAAGGTACACTAAAATAAAAAAGATATAAAATTTTCATTACTTCTGAAAGAATGACACATTTAGATGAAAGAAAAAATATTACAGACGTTTAGAAAAAAGTACCCTTCTATAGGCAAGTGGCTAACGTCTTCAAATTTGATGGAATCGTCTGAAGATAAGGTACACTAAAATAGAAAATATATAAGATTATCATTACTTCTGAAGGAATCACACATTTAGATGAAAGAAAAAATATTACAGACGTTTAGAAAAAATTACCCTTCTAGAAGCAAGGGGCTAACGTCTTCTAACTTGGTGGAATTGTCTGAAGATCTTATGTCGGTCAATAACCACTCCAAATGTTCATGAGAACTGAATAAAATCAAAGTTTACTTGTATATTTTCTCCCTAGTCCAGTGTTTTGCTTTTAACTCTTTTGGTAACTTATTCGGCTCTTATGTTTTGCTGTTTCCTGCCGGTTGGTTTTAGATAGCTAGAGGAATGAGACCTACACGAATAGAGTTAGAGGTAAATGGAGAAATGCGGAAACTATCGTGGTGCACCAAAAAATTCATGTGTAATTTATCTTTTGGAAAATATTTCAGATTTTTTTTTATAATGGACCTAAGTAGGGAAGAGGCCAAACGCAGAGTATGGGAGTCCAATATATATATATATGTATATATATATATATATATATATATATATATATATATATATATATATATATTACTCTGCGTTTGGCCTCTTCCCTACAGAGCTGTTGCAGTCATTGCTGCTTTTACTCATCATGGACCTAAGTGTTGAATAGATCCAAGTTCGATTGATACTCCTTCAGTTTGGGATCCATTCACCCTTCAGGCACATAATCAATATATATTATATGCTATATCATGACGGAGTTGATTGTTTTTTCACTGATATATCTCAAAACCTCAACTGTGCTCAATAACTTTCGTATTTCTTCTGGTTGACCCCAGGTACTTCAATTAGCCCTCCACTCCAAAAGGCTTAGACTCATCTAAAACACATTTCAATGAATTAATTGATTTCCAGCCTCTAATCCCCTTTTATGGGAACTGTTGCTTCTGAAAGACCGGAGTCAGACTCCAGCCGTCCCCAGATCTTTTAAAAATCAGGATATAAAGCTGCATGTGACGGTCCATATGGTTTCACTTTTTGTCATATTATCTACTCCTTCCCCCCTTTTTTTTTTACCCCATCCTTCCTTTCTCCACATCATTTAATTTTCTTTCCTTTTCTTTGCTCCTGCTCCTTCTCGTTTCCTTTACTATGACCACCAATTCCTTATCCTTTGCTTCCCCTTTTCCCTATTCCTTATTGTTTTCTCTACTATTCTTCTGTCCATCTCTCCGTCTCTTTCCTCTCCTTCCTTTCTCCACATCATTTAATTTTCTTTCCTTTTCTTTTCTCCTGCTCCTTCTTGTTTCCTTTACTATGACCTGCAATTCCTTATCCTTTGCTTCCCCTTTTCCCTATTCCTTATTGTTTTCTCTACTATTCTTCTGTCCATCTCTCCGTCTCTTTCCTCTCCTTCCTTTCTCCACATCATTTAATTTTCTTTCCTTTTCTTTTCTCCTGCTCCTTCTCGTTTCCTTTACCATGACCTTCAATTCCTTATCCTTTGCTTCCCCTTTTCCCTATTCCTTATTGTTTTCTCTACTATTCTTCTGTCCATCTCTCCGTCTCTTTCCTCTCCTTCCTTTCCATCAAATATTCATTTCCATCCTTCTTCCAACAAATTAAGTCCTTTCTACCTGTTACATTATCTTCTCTATTTCTCACCTTTTTCTTCTTCCTTGCTTCCTCCTTACATCTCTTTTTACTCAATTATTCTCGAACATACTAACCCATTCTCCTTTTCCAGGAAGACATCTTGACTACTGTGGAACTAAGACAGAAGAATTTTACTTTGCTCGTCGCTTTTGACTGCATTTCTCCGACTAATAGCAGCGCATCAAACTCGTCCGAT
>NC_134784.1:8166018-8173518 GCF_046742065.1 Oratosquilla oratoria
ATATTTGCTTTCACAGAGGCTGAAATACATTGCTTGGATGATTTTAGATCATAACTGATAATTACGCCGATATCCTTTTCATTATCCACTTTTGTTAACGAATTTCCTAATAACTTGTAATCGTACTTACTGTTATTTTTACCTATGTGAATTACCTAGCATTATTTGTGTTGAATTTCATTAGCCACGCTTCAGGCCATTGCTGTGATTTATCTAAATCTTCTTGAATATCTAATTGGCTTAACTGATCATTTGCCATTCCGCACAGTTTTGTGTCATCAGCAAATTTGGAGACAATAGATTTTAGTTCATGGTTTATATAATTTATATATACTATGAATAGAAGTGGCCCAAGAACGGAACCCTGAGGAACTCCACTTGTAACATTTTTCCATCCAGAAGTTTTTCCATTTAAAACTAATCTCTGTTTTCGATCATTCAACCAATTACTAGTCCAACTTAGTAGGCTACACTTTATTCCATGTGAAGCTAATTTAGTAAGTAGTCTTTCGTCGGGGACGGTATCAAAAGCTTTTGCAAAGTCTAGATATACTAAATCTATATTGTTTGTTTTGTCATAATTCGAGATAACTTTGTTGTAGAATTCGAGTAAGTTAGTCACGCAAGAAAGTTTCCGTTTGAAATCATGCTGGCTATTATTTATCAAACAGTTACTTTCTAAATGATGTTTGATAGTATCTCTGATGATAGTTCCCATCATTTTTCCTACGATTGAAGTCAAACTTATAGGCCTGTAGTTATTTGAATTCTTTTTGTCACCTTTTTTTGAATATGTAATAACGTTAGCTACCTTCCATTCTCTTGAGACATCTCTGGATATGATGGATTTCTTGAAATAATTTCTAATGGAAAACACACTGAAAAGGTGGAGTTGTGGAGTTGGGAGAAGAGTAATTTATGAGTAATTTAAAACAGCAAAATGGAAATACAGTAAAAATTAAAAGTGATCGGGAATCTTTTTTGAGAGGAGTCTACTATCGAATCATAAGGAATGTTCAGTAACTTGGTTCGTAGCTATGCCATTAAAATACCTAAAATATTGACTGCATAAAACATTTGGTTAATATACTATACGGTTTTTTCTAAGCATTCTGTTAAACCATTCACTGAAGTCTTCGTAAATAACTGAACAGTATGAAAACTAATTTGAATTTGTAATCTGATTGTATTGTACATTCTTTAACTTCTATAGATTTTTTCTCTTTTAACACGGAAAGTAGTAATGATTTCAACTAATTGGCTAAGAAATATGGTAACCTTTAGAAAAGTTTACGACGAAAAGGATCGTTTTCGCCAAGGTATTTGGTTTTTGGGTTTTCATGAAACCATGCACACACCCACATTACACTGAATTACACCACAATAAGGGCTAGTAAAAAAAAAACGACGATATAAAATTTTCTTCCTACAAACAGATCAAAATAGCATTAACTATACAAATAAATATTAAAAAATATATCAAAATATAGATGTTCTTACAAGTAGAAAACTCATTCTTGTTATAACCAAAAAACGTCAAATTACTCATTAATGTTGCATAGCTTCCATTAAGATAATGATAATAATACATACATATACCAAAGGCTTTTTCCCCTTTACACGGGGGGTAGCCAAAAAGAAAAAGGCATAGAAACCACTCCCACCCATTCCATTCCATATATATTCCACTCCCCTCCACCCTCATCCCTCCCTCATATCTTGGCACCTCCTGGATGACAGGTCATCCCTGCATCCTGTCCACTGCACTGGGTCAGAGGCAGGGTCGCAAGTCACAGCACATCCACAGGCCGCTTCATAAATTCGACGACCCCCACTCTCCGTCCCCTCGTGCAGAAAAGGAGAAGACGGGGAGAAGTCCGTTCGGGCTACGTCAATTTTTTTCTCATACATATTTCCTCAGCCCCATCCCCCAGCCACTCCCCCTCATGCATCACAGCATCATCCATACACAACCCTTCTTCATTCACCCCTATCTTCTGTCCTCTCCCGTCCCTCCTCAACAAACATTCCTCTCTTTTGTAATGCCCCTTTCACCCCATCCATCCATCTCATTCTAGGACACCCCCTCATATTCACTCCTTCCACCTCTGCCTTCCACACCTCTTTTACTAATCTTTCTTCACTCATTCTTTCCATGTGTCCAAACCATCCTAATACTCTTTCATCAACCCTATCTCCCAACTCTTTTTCCACCTCTGTTCTCCTCCTCCCCTCCTCATTTCTCACTCTACTTAGCCTAGTAACCCCTATCACACTTCTCAGACATTTCATCTCAAACACATTCAAACTCCTTCTCTCTTCCTCTCTTATGTTCCATGTTTCTGTCCCGTACAATGCTGCTGGTACAATCACTCCTTCATATAACCTCCTCTTAGCATCCATTCCCAGATGTCTATTTCTCATTACACTTTTTTTATCCACCAAGGCATTTACTCGCTTCTCTAAATCAACATTCTAACTCCACCCCCACTCCTCCATTTCCTGCCACATTCGCACCCAAGTACCTAAAACTATCCACTTCCTCCAGTGTTTCACCCTTAATGCTCACCTCCAGCCTGCTGTCACTCTCTCCCCTTGTACAGCTCATCAACTTACTTTTGGCCACATTTATCTTCAGCTTCCTTCTTTCACACACCTTCTCAAACTCTGTCACTAACTTCCTCAATCCCTCCTCCGATACTGCTACAAGCACAGTTTCGTCAGCAAACAACAACTGAATTATTTCCCACTTTTCTCCATTTTCTTTGACCATCTCCAACCCATGACCAACTACCCATTCATTCACCTCTCCCACCACCCCATCCATGTATAGATTGAATAGCCAGGGTGACATAACACATCCATGTCGTAAGCATTTTCGAGATCCATAAAAGCTCCAAAAAAACATCCTTACCTTCTCCTATAGCTTTCTGACATATCTGTCTAACCACAAAAATCTGATCTACACAACCCCTACCTATCCTAAAACCACACTGTTCCTCACCAATTACTTCCTCTGTTCCTCTCCTAATCCTCTCAATCAAGATCCTCCCATAAGCCTTCCCAACTACACTTAACAAGCTGATCCCTCTGAAACTACTACACTCACACTTATCCCCCTTTCCCTTGTAAAGCGGAACTATACAGGCACTCCTCCAGTCCACCGGCACTCTACCCTTTCTTAAACAAACATTAAATAACCTCACCAGCCAGTCCACCATAACTGTACCTCCTTTCTTCAGACATTCTGCATGGTATCCATCCAACCTAGGTGCCTTACCTGCTCTCATCATCTTAACAGCTGCTTTCACTTCATCCTTTCCTATTTCTCCTCCATTTTCCTTACTCATCACTCTTATTTCCTAAGTGCTTCCCACTGCAACTACCTTTCCCTCCCTATCCTCTTTCATATTTAGCAACTCCCTAAAATATTCTACCCACGTTCCTCTCACTGCCTTCTCTTCTATTATCATCTCTCCATCTGCACGTTTTAACTTTTCTTCTCTACTTGATTCGCCTCCTCTTCCTCTCTTAATTTCTTTTCAAAACATCTTTTTATTACTTTCAAAATGTTCTGTCATACTCTTACCCCATTTCACATCTTCTCTCCTCTTTGCTTCCTTTAACTTATGTTTAACTTCCTTTACTTTGTATCTCTCATACGAACGATTCCCTCGTCCTAATTTGTAGCCAATCTATGAATGCCTATGTCTTCTCTTCTACACCCTTCTTTGCTTCCTCATCCCACCACTCACTACCCTTCCTTCTATTTCCTACCGCCCTCCTTGTTCCACACACCATCTTTGCACACCTTATGACTCCCTCCTTGAACCATCCCCATTCCTCCTCCACTCCTAGTTCTACTCTGTCCTTCACTCCCTCCCACTCCTCTCTCAGCTTCTTCTTATACTCCTTCTCCTTTTCTTTCTCATTTAAGCAGTTCACTCTAAGTACCTCCCTACCTTCTGCCCTTTTCTTCTTTCTCCACCTATTCTCCACTCTCAATTTACCTTCCACCAGAAAATGATCTGATATTCCCCCACTCTCTCCCCTTAGCACATGTATATCCTTAATTCTTCCTACCATACTCCTGGTCGCCACTATATGGTCCATCAACGCTCTATCTGCCACCCTTCCATCCACCACTATCCCCCATGTGTACTTATGCTTGACTTTCTTCCTAAACACTGTATTTCCTATCATCAACTCTCTTTCAAGACACATCTCCACCATCAATTCTCCACTACGATTTTTACCTGGAACTCCATACTTCCCAATCACTCCGTCTATTGGTTTGTTTCCTACCCTACCATTAAGGTCTTCCAATACAGCTACATTGACATTTCTCCCTAATCCCTCTATGCACTCATTTATATCTACCCAAAAAGCCTCCCTTTCCTCTACGCTCTTCTCACTACCAGGCCCACAAGCACTTACAAAAACCCACATCTCCCTTCCCAGCTTCACCTTCATCTACATCAACCTTGATGACACCTCCTTACACTCCACTAAACGCTTACCTATCTCTTCACCCCTTCTCTCCCTCGTCCCCTCCTCACTCCTGAGTACCTCCCAGCTACACTCCCAAACTCACACTCGCCCTTCCCTTTCATTTTAGATTCACTCAAAGCCAGCACATCCATCTTTCTTCTCACAAACATACTGCCTATCTCTTCCCTTTTACTCTCATCTGTACCACACCCACGCACATTAAAAGACCCAAAACTTAGAGTACTGGTTGGAAAACTCCCAGACTCTCCTATGTCTTTACTTTTTTTAGGAATGTCCCCTTTGGGGCTCCAGGTTAGTAGGACTACCAATCCCATCAACTAAAATATTAACTTCTTTAGCATTGAATTGACAGTCCATTGATATATGTTTATTTTTTCTTGATTCATTATCTGACTTACATCTTCACAGAAAAATTCATCTTCATCGAACGAGCTCTGTCGGGTTGGTAAATAACCCTGAAATATTTTTAGAATATATATATTGCACAACTTAATCATAACTCTATCTACCCTACCTGTTATACTAATGAATTACACTACGTTACCAGAAATCACTCGATTAATCAAGAGTCTTAAACCGCTGGATCTCTCCTTTTTCTAAAAGCTGCAGTCAGTCAGGTGGTGACTGACTAAACCACATGATCTTTTCTTCCTCCCTCTGGAGCTCTCGCATTCTCATATCCCAACTGATGTTATAATGAGATATAATGATAATAATAAAAATATACTCACAAGAGCTCTTTCAATCAATAACATCGTCAAATAAAGATGATATATACACATACTTTTTGTTCAAGTTTACGTCTTCACAGTTTGAGGTCATTATTCCTCGTCAGCTCGGTAACTATTGTCTATATAAATACCACCTTGCAAGGGAAGTAGCCAGTCAAGGCAGGTACTCACTCCTACACATTCCGCTGGCATCTACCACCTTTTGTTTATCTCTCATCTTAGCTCTTCGTGGATGGAAGGTCATTCCTCTCTCTTGCCCTCTGGGAAAAATAGAGAAGACGTAGAGAAATTCCTTTTTGCTACTTCAAAATATCATCCATATACAAACATTCTTCACTCACACCTACCCATTGTTCTATCCTTCCCTCCACAACAAACTCCTGCTAAAAAAAAAAGAAAAAAAAAATCCCTTTCACACCAATAATCCACCTCATTCTTGGTCACTCCATCAAGTTTATTTCATCCACCTCTGTTTTCCACAGATACTTTGCAAATAGCTCTGAAAATTATGAGAACAGGTAAGGCACCTGGGTTAGATGGGAGTCATGAGGAGTGTCTGAAGGAGGAACAGTAATAGTGGAATGGCTAATGAGGTTACTTAATGTGTGTCTAAGGAAGGGTAGAGTGCTAGAGGACTGGAGGAGTGCCTGTATAGTTCTGCTTTACAAGGAAAAAGGGGACAAATGTGAGTGTAGTAGTTTCAGAGGGATTACCTTGTTGGGTGTAGTTGGGAAAGCATATGGGAGGGTTTTAATTAAGAGGATTAGGAAAGGAGCAGAGGGAGTAATTAATGAGGAACAATGTGGGCTTAGGAAAGGTTTGGTTTGCATGGATCAGATTTTTGTGGTAAGACAGATATGTTAGAAAGCTATAGGAAAAGGTAATGGTGCTTTATTGGGCCTTTATGAGTTTGGAAAAGGCTTATGACAGGGTAGACAGGAAGGCACTGTGGGAGGTTTTGCAGACATATGGGATTGAGGGAAAGCTGTTAAGGGCAGTCAAAATTTTTACAAGAGTAGTAGAACCTTTGTTAGAAAAGGAAATGGAAAGAGTTAATGGTATTTAGTAAAGGTGAGACTTCATCAGGGATGTATCATGTTACCGTGGCTGTTCAATGTTTACATGAATGGGCCGATGCGGGAGATAAAGGCGAGGGTAATGGGCAAGGGACTGGAGATAATTAAAGAAAATGGAGAAGAGTGGGAGGTAAGCCAATTATTGTTTGCTGACGACACTGCGCTTGTGGCATGGGCAGAGGTGGGTGTAAGGAAGTTAGTGACAAAGTTTGGGAAGGTATACGATGGGAGAAAGTTGAAGGTAAGTGTGGGTAAAAACAAGGTGATGAGATGTGCAAGGGTAAAGGATGGCAGTGAGTTGGAAGTAAGTCTAAAAGGAAAGAGTCTGGAGGAAACGGATAGCTTTATACATTTGGGTTCGCATATGGCAGGAAATGGAGGACTGGAGGTAGAATGTAGAAATAGGCATCTGCGAATGGATGAACAGCACCCTCCCCTCCCTTAGATACACATTAAACAATCTCACTAGCCAGCCCATTATAACCGCACCTTTTTTCAGTCACTCTACTTGACATTCATCCAACTGAGTTGCCTTACCTGCTCTCATCATTTTCAAAGCTCCTTCTACTTCATCTTTTCCTATATCTCTTTCATTTCCTCTCCCATCGTAGTCATTTCCTTAGCTCCCCCCAAGCCACAATCAACTAATCAATCTCTATCTACCTCCGCATTCAACAACTCTATAAAATACTCTACCCATCTTCTTATTACGGTCTTCATTTACCTCTCCCTCTCTTATATTTCTTCCAGAACATCTTTCTATTCTTTAAGAACAAATCTGTCATATTTCTACTCCATTTTACATCTACTCTTCTTTGTCTTCTTTTATATTATATTTTCTCCACTCTCCTTTTACTATAACTGATAGGCTTCCCGAACCCTAATATGCAACCAAACTTGATATGCTGCAAAAATATCTATACCTATTTTGCTATCAGTTTCTATTAAAGTCTTACGGTTTTGTATTATGTCTCACTGAATCTTTCCTTTCTTTTTAAAAAAGAGAGGATAGGTTGAACTGCTATTAGTGGTTTTCGTATGCTTTATGTCTTATATTTTGTAAAAAAAAAAAAAAAAAAAAAAAAAAAAAATCTTTGTCAATGTACTCTCTCAATTCTATGATTGTTTTAAAGAAATTTGGTGACCAAACGGGAACAGCATATTCAAAGAACCACTTTTCA
>NC_134784.1:8178518-8188242 GCF_046742065.1 Oratosquilla oratoria
AAGGTTTTAGAAAAACCAGATATTACCGCTTTGCCTGATTACAAATATTTGATTGTAATAACAAATAGATTGTACCATTAATCAGTTTTTTTGATGTCCATATTCATAAATCCATGATTATCAAAGGTATATTATACGACAAACACATGTGAAATGATGTTTCATTACTCCTTCATAAATGGATTACTCTCTGCTTTGGGTTTTGACCTCTGTTGAATATCTTATTTTTCATTTTTCCCTGGACCATTGACTTGTAGTTGCAGGTTGCAATCTTGCAAAATGGACGTCTCAAAAAAATCTTCGCTCTCTCTCTCCCGATATTGTAGAGGCGGTAAAAGAGAGAAAGTGGAATTGGGCAGAGTAAGTTAGTGCGAACGACTAATGAGCGATGAAAGAAGTGTGTTACTGAGTGAACGCAGCGAGATAGGAAGCGTGGAAGAGGGAGACCAGACAGAAGGTGGAGAGACGAGATCGAGAAGTTTGCGGGAGTGACGTGGCAGAGGATGGCGCGGTCGTGTGATTCATGGAATGATATGAAGGAAGCCTTTGCTCAGCAGTGGACTTAGGATGGCTGATTTGATTGATTGATTGATTTTAGTAGCGTCCCCAAACTTACTAACATCACGATTAATTCCATTGTCCAAGTCGTTTATATACATAATAAACAACAAGGGACACAAAACCGAGCCCTGGGGAACTCCATTATATACACTCCATTTGTATTTTACATCGTTTATGGTAACCCACTGTTTTCTGTCACTGATCCAAGCTCTAATCCACTCTAATACTTTTCCTCTGATACCATGGATTTTGACTATATTTAGTTGTCTCTGGCGGGGGATCTTGTCGATCTCTTAGCTAAAGTCAAAGTAAATAACATCGTAACTATCATTTTTATCTAACGCCTTGTAGACATTAGTGTAAAAAATAAAGAAAATTAATTACACATGACTTACCGTTGTAAAACCCAAGCTGAGTGTCACGAATCAAATTATGTCTCCCTGAGTCTATTAGCTATTACTGATTCAAACATTAATGTCAAACTGATAAGCCTGTAGTTGTATATAGATGATTTATCTCCCCTTTTTGAAAACAGGAACAACGTTTGCCTGCCCCCATACAATAGCCACAAAACTAGTGTCTACCGACTTATTGAATATCTATGTTAACTGATCTCGGATTTCAAATTTACACTCTTTAAGCACTCTCGGAAATTTTTCGTCTGGACCTAGGGATTTTGTAGTTTTAAGTCTATCAATCTGACTACTTCTACCTTACTAATGCTGATGTTAGTAAGTCTACTTCCTTCATCTCTACTGAAAATCGGGTAGCAATCAGGTACCATATCTAACCTCTCATTTGTAAACACCATGAAAAAATATTCATTAAACGCCTTCCTCATTTCTTCCTCTGAATCTATCATGACACCTTCGTTGCTTTTAATTGGGCCTATCCTTTCCTTATTTTTTGTTGTGTAGAGATGAAAGAAGCCCTTTGGATTGGATCTCGCTTGTCTGATAACCTTAGCCTTATATCAATTTCGTTCTCTATCCTTCCCATTCCCTTCTTTCCTACCCCTTTTCTTCTCATTCATTCCATTTCTTCTTCCCTCTTCTCTCCTCTCCTGGCTGCCTATATGGTGTAAGGTGTTGCATAAGTTTTATAATGTCAAAATCTAAAGTGTTAGTGACACTCTTTCGGACTATCTGACAAAATTTCTTAATGAATGTAGACTAATTTTCATTTTTTTTTTTTTTTTTTTTTTTTTTGAGTTTGAGTTTGAGTCTGCCTCTTCGGCGTGAAATTGTCTCCGAAGATAAAAAGGACGATTATTGGCCTTAAAATACAAGAGCTTTCCTTTTCTTCCCTTTCCTCTTTTTTCTACCTTTCACCCGACTCTCCTTCCTTACCCTCCAATCTCTCTCCTTTCCCTCCACTCTCTTCTCTTCGCACCCGTTCCCCCGCCTCTCTTCCTCTCATCTCCCCTCCATTCTCCTCCTCTCCCTTCCCCTACCTTTACTTTCTTACTCTCCTCTTCCTTTCCCTCCCTTCCTTTACCCTTATTCCCCCTCTACTCCCTTCTCTCCTCCTCTCTAGTTCTCCCACCTTTCCTCCCTTCCTCTTCCTCTTCCCTCTCTTCCTCTCATCTCCTCAACCCTTATCTCATTTCGTCTCCCCTTTCCCCACCTCATTTCCTCTATCCTCTCCTAGCCTCCCATCTTCCCACATGATCCCTCCTCCATTGCCTTTACCTCCTCATCCCACTATTCCTCTTCCCTCTCCTCTACTTTCTTCTGCTTTCCTCTTCTCCCTTCCATTCTCCTCTCCTCTCTTCCCCTCTTCTCCCCTCACTTCATCCTCCTTCTATTGCCTCCCCTCTCCATGCGTTCATCATCTCCCCATTTACCATCACTAGTTCCTCTTTCCTCTCACCTCAGTTTCCTCTCCCTCCCCTACCTCCCCCATCCTCTCTTACTCTCCGTTACCCTCCCCAAACCTCCAATACCTTGAACTCTCCTCAACTCTCCTCAAACATGTCTTCTCACCTGGTTTCCACCCTTGTTTCCTCTCTTCTCCTTTTCTTTCCTCTCTTACCATCTCTATCCTCTCCTTCCTACGTGTCACTAGCCTCCCAGCCCCAGCCTAAATTACTTTTCATTCCCTTACACTCCTTTGCCCTATTATCATCCCTTCTCTTCATCATCCCGTATCTTCTCTCCACTCCCCTCTTCTCCTTTCCACTCCATCCCCTCCCCATATCCTCCTTTCCCCTGATTCTCCTCTTTTCTATCTTCTCTCTCCCCTTCCCTCCCCTCTCCTCCTCTTCCTTCCGTTTCCATCTCCTAAACTTCATTTTCTTTCTTTCATTCTCTTCCCTCTATTCTCCCTCCCATCCCTGACCTCTTTTCTCTCACCCTGCCCTTTCTTTTCATCATCCCTACTCTCACTTCTCGCCTCGTCTCTCCTCCCTTCCACAGTCCTCACCCCAACCTCCTAATTTCTTTGTTTCTTAATTCCACCTTACCTTCTATCATCTCCCGTCCTTTCCCCTTACTCTCCTTTCTTCTCCTCTCTTTCCTTCCCTCCCGTCCCCAGCCCCTGTGCTCCCCCTCCTGTCCTCCCCTCTCCTTAACTCTTTTTTCCTACCCTACTAACTTCTCTTCGCTCCTCTTACCTCTCTTTTCGTTCTACTCTCTTCCCTCTTTTTTACCCTCCCTCTTGCCTTTCACCCCCGCTCCACTACCCTCAATTCTTTTCTTCTCTTTTTTCTTCTGTCCTTTCTTTCCTTCTTTCTTTCTCTTATCACCTCTTCTCACCTCTACTTCCCTCATATCTTCTTCCCTTTCCCTCTCTTCTCCTCTCTTCTCCTCCTCTTTCTCCTGCTCATTCCTCTACTTTCCATTCCCCTTTTCTAGGGTACTGGGTACATAGGTGTCATACTGTCCTTATTTCAGAATCTTTTTGACACGCAAAACTCTTCTATAATTAGAGACTAGGACTAGGTTCCACTTAAAGAAGAATGCTAATCATACTTATCTTCTGCTATCCCTTCCACCTGTTGTCCTTCTTAATCTCTTCTTTACCACCTTGATGAGTTCATCTCTTCTCTGCCGTACTGTCCCCAAGGTACCGCCAATGCAAAACGAAAAATCAATAACCTCTTCTCATCTGCTCTCCTCTACTCAACTCTTCTTCTTTCTACATCTCTCCCATCTTCTCCACTTCTCCTTTCCTCCTCTCCCTTCACCATCGTCCGACTCCTACCACTTCCCGTCGTTACATTCTCCTCTCCCTCACTTTCCCTCACTTACCCCCCCTCCCATCCTCTCTATTTCTCTCCCTTCCCATCACCCCATCCATCCCCTTCCTCTCCTCCTCCTCCTCCTCCTCCTCCTCTCCCCTTCTTCCTTTCCCGCTCTCCTACCCTACCCTCTTCTCCATTTCCCCCTAATCATTTCAATTCGCACCCTGCACTTTCCCCCTTTCTATTCGAACCTTCCTCCCCCGTTCTCTTCCCTCTTTCCATTTCATTTCTCTACTGCTCCCCTCACTCTACTTTTCTCCCTTAGGATTCCCTCCCCCCTCCGATTTCCTCCTTCGTTCTCCCTCGCTTCCCCTGCCTCTCCTCTGCTCACCTCTCTTCCCTTCCTCTCTACCCATCCCTACCTATCCCTCCCCATTCTTCTCTTTTTCTTACCTTATTTTTTCCTTATCATTCCTTCACCTCTTCTCTCCTCCATTTCTTTCTCCTCCCATTCTTTCTTCTTACCATCTTTCTTCTCCAACTCACTCCCCTCTTTTCCTTTCTCCTCCCTTCTTTTTCTCTTTTTCTCTTTTCCTCTCCCTTTTCCTTTTCTCTCTCCCCTTCTCTTCCTCCCCTCTCTTCCCCTTCCTTCCACTCTACTGTTTTCTCCTCTAACACTCCTCTTTCTACTCTCCTTCCCTCTCCTCCATTTCCATCTTCATCCCATTCCCCTCGTCCCCCTCTTTTCTTCTTTTTATTCTACCTAGAACTATTTTACCTTTCGTTCCCCTCCCCCTGTCCTCTCCTCCCCTTCCTTCTCTTCTATTCTCTTTCCACTCTAAAATTGTCTTCGTCTCTACCTTCCCTTTTCTTCTTTCTCTCTCCTCTTTCCTCCACTCTAATATTCTCCCTTCTACTCACCTCCCCCTCCCTTCTACTTGTAAAACGTTGGGCGCGCGTTAGTGTCTACAGTGTACTGTAATTTTATAGGATCAGTTTGTTGAGTGTAGATGGGAAGGCATATGGAAAGGTAATTGAAAGGATTAAGAGAGAAACAGAGGGAATTGGTGCGGAACAGTGTGGGTTTAGGAAAGGTAGAGGTTGCGTGGATTCGATTTTTGTGTGAGAAAGTTTTAGGAAAAGGTAAGGATTTTTTGGGGGCCTTTATGGATTTGGAAAAGGCTGATAGGGTAGACAGGAAGGCACTGTGGGAGGTTTTGAAAATATGTGGGATTAGGGGAAAGCTATTATGGGGAGTCAAGAGTTTTTACAAGAGTCTGTGTTATATTTGGAAATGGAGAGATCGATTGGTTTGAGGTAGAGGTGGAACTGAGTCAGGAATGTGTCCTGTCGCCATGGCTGTTCAATGTGTACATGGGTGGGATGGTACGGGAGGTAAATGCGAGGGAAATGGGCAGGGAGATAAGTGCGGAGTTTGGGATGGTGTGCAATAGGAAAAAGTTGAAGGTAAATGTGGGTAAAAGTAAGGTGATGAGATGTACAAGGGGAGAGGATGGCAGTGAGTTGGAAGTCAGTGTTAAAGAAGAGAGGCAGGAGGGAGTGGATATCTTTAGGTATTTGGGCTCGCATGTGACAGAAAATAGAGGAGTAGAGATGGAATTGAATTGTAGATCGGGAGAAGCAAGTAAATGCCTCGAAGCTTTAAAAATGTAATGAGAAAAAGGTATTTGGAAATGGACGTGAAGAGGAGACTATATGAAGGGCTGGTTGTGCCGAAAGCACTGTATGAGCTAAAGACTTGGAATTTAACAGAGGCAAAGAGGGAAAGCTCAAATGTGTATGAGATAAGATGTCTGAGAAGTATGGTAGGGGATACAAGGTAGGATAGAGTAGGAAACTAGAAAGTGAGAAGGAGAGCTGGGGTGGAAAAGGAGATTGCAGATAGGGCTGATGAAAGACTATTGGGATGGTTTGGATACATGGATAGAATGAAGAAAGATTAATGAAAGAGGTTTCGAAGGTAGAGGTGGATGGAGTGAACTTCAGGGGACGACCGAGGATGAGATGAATGGAATAGGCGAAAGGGGCGTTGAGCAAGAGAATGTCTATTAAGCAAGGAAAGGAGAAGGCACGAGGTAGAAGTGGAGAATGGCTGTGTATAGATTATACTGTGATGCAAGGAAGGGAGGGGGAGGAGAATGGAGGGTAGGGAGTGTTTGTGTATGAATGATATTTTGACACAGAAGGAATTCCTCCTCGGCTTCTCTTTTTTCTGCATGAAGGGACGGGGAAGGGGAGGTGTCGCCGATTAAGTGAAACTGCCTTGTTGTGGATGTGTTGTGTCTTGCTGCATTGCTTCTGACCCAGGGCAGTGGGTGGGATACGGGGATCACTCGTCGTTCATTAGGAGCTAAGATGAGAGGGAGGAAAGGGTGGTGGATGGGAGTGGAATGGGGGGTAGTGTAGTGGTTACTTGCTCTTTAACTTGGCTATATCCCTTGTAAGGGAGAAAAAATCCTTTAGATATAGATAGATAGTAAATAAACTTATTTAAGGTATTTATTGTGGAGCATTATTTTCTTTAGAAACTATAGATAAAAACTTTGTTAATGTACCTCAAGATTTTTTAACACCTTATGAATATTAATTAAACAGAAGTATTTTACAATTTTTGATCATGAGTTTCCTAAGCAATAATATCAATGAATAAAGAAATAGAATAAAATGGTATAAGATAAATTATTGAATGGATAAATAAATAGATGAGTTGAAAAACAAAATAAATAGATAAATAAAAATGAATTAATGAATAGATAGATAAATAGATAAATAAATAAGAATATAAAATAGTAGATAGATATGCAAATATATAAATAGATAATTGATAACCATAAAGACAAGTGAAATGGTACAGAGATGAATAAGTGACTAATTGAATAATATAATGAATAACTGAATAAAAGTAAATGAATAGATAAGGATATAATTAAATAGACAAATAAACGAATGAATTAATAGATGAGCGAATGAATAAATAAAAGCATATAAGTAAAAAAGACATTTCAACATCTTGAATAATCTGTTTATGAATACTAGAGCATAATTTGAATGTGGAGATGACCGAGTGTGCAGCACAGCGAGCAAACTGGTGATCGCTGGCAAATACTCTTTGCTAGTTTATAAACACTACACAGAAAATTCGATGAAGAAACTCAAGGGAAAGATGAAAGTATGGCATACATAAACTATAAAGCTTAGAATACACCCAAACTGTGAGGGATGGCTCAGCTACCCATTTTAAAGTATCAAGACAAACAGGTGATAATGGTGTGCATATGTTTACAATCCTGGAGGAATGTGTTAACCGTATTGATTATAACCGTAGATACAATCCATTATCGTTTTGTACTCCTGAAATTATATGGGAGAAGCTGAAGCTCACCTGTGTTGCACGCTTACGCGGTAGGACTGCAACGTCACCCTAGCAACACAAGAAAACTCCTATGTAGAGACATTTCTGTGTGGTAATTAATATGAAATGTGAGATTCTCATCATTCTAATGAAACAAGAAGTTCAACTTGGTACTTCTGATGGGACGTAAAGAATTGATTAATCATTTTGACATAAATGTGTAAGTTGTGTCAAATACCACGAGAACTCATGATCATAGTAATTTCTCATCGCAATGCCTATCATGTCAAGAAAAAAAATCCACCAGCTATCTGTAGTGTATAATCTCTTTAGTGTATTAGTAAAATATTTACAGCTGGAACTCAGAACTATATCTACAGTTGTTCAAGTAATTACCAATACAGTTTTCTATATCATCTATTACCGTATAAGCATAACTTTTTAGAATCAAATACAGCATATCAAATATACAATGTTTTTTTCTTAATATGAGATAACTGTCTTGTTTCTGCTCGTGTTCATACATCTGCATTTGCTATCGCTCATAATACTAGTGGTACTACTACTACTACTACTACTACTACTACTACTACTACTACTACTACTACTACTACTACTACTACTACTACTACTACTTTTTTTTTAATTTTGAAAAACGACCTCCATCCTCGTGGAACTGTGTGGTGGAAGCAGCAGGATCTGTCTCCCACAGACACAGTTCATTGGCCCCTCTCCCGCCAATGACTGTGGTCGACAACCCTTTTATTTATCTATTTAATTTTTATTAACAATACCTAATACAAAAGTTCATTTATCCTACTGTCAACCACCGTCTGCTCAAAATCTAGGTTTTGTATACGTGCCGATTTGAGCGGTGGGGACCTTGTACCTCTCAGGCACAAGAGGGCTGGTCTTAGGAGTGAGAATGACAGTCTACATCTCATCCATGAAACAATGCTGCTTTTTGGTTGTTGTTTCTTTTCAGCCATTACCTCTGCCAGCCGAGCGTAGAATGCCTTTGCTCTAGGACCCATCCCACCTGAAGTCGTAAAGGTTATAAGAGTGAATGAGCCCTGGTCTACATTCTGTATACGCTCTTCGTACATCCTGATCTTCTCATACTCGTTCCGGAAGTGAGATACCTCAATAGTTAGGTTGTTGTAACAGGGGGCCATCGGATCAAATATTCGCATGTCAAAGAAAGCCAATTGTCCCCGTGTCCAGAAACCTCTTGCGCTGATATCCACTCTTGATTCATCTGATATGTTGGACGTGCGGTATCTGAAGTTCTCCCCTCCTAGTGGGAGTAATGTTGGTTCGACAGTCACATCCTTGCACACCTCCTGAAGCATTTGGACAGTGAGATCTCTTACCTCATCATGTCGCATGCAAATGAATCCACCCTGCTTGCATATCATCGCATGGTCCGGAGTAAACTGTACACTACAGGAGCATCTGTTAGGCAGCCCTCCCAATGGCCATCCAAACCTCAGGGCAATGTCATCCTTGAATTCTCTTTTGTTTAAGGTGAATCCCTTTGCCCTGATTGGTAGTGCTGTCAGCCAATTGGATGCCCCAACTTCCTGCGCCAATGTTATCTTTCTTTTCATACAACTCGATAGTCGAGCTAGAAGTGCTTGAAGTTCCTCCTTCTGCCTCTCCTCCCTTCCCTTTGAAATGTTTCTTCTAATTTCTCTGATCTCCTCCATGTTAGTCTCCTTCCGTTGATCTTGTGACACGATGTTGTTTGTCAAGGAGGACGTGAGTTTCATAGAGTTTTGGTGTTCTATTTTGGCTAGGTTTAGCGGGTTGGAGATGCCTAGCCCTTCCATTCTAGGTAGAAGTTCAATGAGTTTTCTTTCCTCTTCGTTTAATGTCCATCCGTTGGTGATGGCCGGTACTAGCTCGTTTCTGATGGTTTCTTCAAGGGATCTTAGTAGGTCGGTGATGTTAGGTACCGTCCTTAATATGTAGTTCCACTTATGTTTAACCCCATATATGAATGCGGCATATGCCGCCTGCGGTTCTGTCTTTGCAAAGTTAGCTAGGAGCCTAGCTTCCCCACCTAATCGTTCACTTTCTTTTCAATATATTGCTTTTTCAAGGATTCTGAGCCAATCACTACACCGAGATGTCTTTTCCCCTCTTTTGTTACCTTCACTTCATTGTTCTCAAAAAGGGTTTTGGCATTGTCAAAGTACTCTGGTTTTACTATGAGGACAGACTTCTTTGCATTCAGAATGTAACCTAAGCCCGGGCCGTGTGCCAACACCAGATCCCACCACTTTTTTAGATCAGCTACTTTTCCTGCCCCCGTGAGATCATCTGCATATGCTACCTGTTTGACCATGGTGTCCTCATATTGTATCTTCTGCTGCAGGTGCATAAGACCGAGCGCGTACATAGCCATGGCCACCGGGTCTCCCTGAGTGGTTCCTTCCACGGATTTGATGATCTCCATTTTCGTTTCTTTTTTCCAAACCTGTTGGTGACAAATAGGTTTGCAGGTTCTCTGTATGTGTTCTGCACATACCTGGCCAATATTGGGCAATTAATTTTGATGTTGTGTATAGTAGCCTCCCTATTTAAGTTGTTGAATGCGTTTG
>NC_134784.1:8188742-8196242 GCF_046742065.1 Oratosquilla oratoria
ACACCACGCACATACAGACACACATACACAGAACAACACACACTGACACACACCATACACAAGCACATACACACACGTACGCACACACACACACACACACATACACACACACACACACACACACACACACACACACACACACACACACACACACACACACACACACACACACACACACACACACACACAGAGACACACACACAGACACACACACAGACACACACTTTTTAACACACACACACACACACACACACACACACACACACACACACACACACACACACACACACACACACACACACACACACACACACACACACACACACACACACACACACACACACACACACACACACACACACACACAGGGGACGGTGATAGCGAACTGAGCCATGTTAACATCTCTATATTCAACGTAGCTGAATCTCCCTTCGATACCTAGTGTGCTCACGCATTCATATGCTACAACGTGGTACTGTCGACGACGACTAACACCTCCCAAGGGACGGTTCGTTGTTTCCAAGTGACCTTTCCGACAACGGCTTTCAATGACAATAAATTCTCTGCATCTCAGATCAAATCCTCTACTTTGGACACTGGCCTCATAAGAACATAAGAACATAAGAATAAAGGAGACTGCAAAAGACCATAAGGCCTACACTAGGCAGCTCCGTATCCATCACCACCTGTCATACCCATCCATAAAGTTGTCTAATCGTTTTTTAAAACAACTGATAGTTTCAGCGCTTACTACATGGTTACTAAGTTTATTTCATTCATCGACCACCCTATTAGTAAACCAATTCTTGCCTATTTCCTTCTTAAATCTAAATTTGTCCAGTTTATACCCATTACTGCGAGTCCTGCCCTGTTGTTTTAATATGATGACCTTGTTTGCATCACCCTTGTTATAACCTTTGATCCACTTGAACACTTCTATTAGATCACCCCGCACTCTGTGTCTTTCCAGAGAGTGTAAGTTTAGGTGCCTAAGCCTCTCTTCGTAAGGCAAATTTCCGAGTCCTTGTATCATTTTGGTCATTCTTCTCTGTACTGATTCTAGTGAATTTATGTCCATTCTGTAGGACGGAGACCAAAACTGTACCGCATAGTCAAAAATGGGTCTAACTATCGCTAGATAGAGTTTAATAATTACCTCTGCACTTCTATTTGTTACCGTCCTAGCAATGAAGCCTAATGCGCTGTTAGCTTTATTTCTGGCGCTAATGCACTGCTTCCTGGTTTTAAGGTCCGGACTCACTAGAACTCCCAAGTCCCTCTCGCACTCAGATTTTTCTAAAAACGTATTATCTAAGTTGTATCTATTTTCGGGGTTGTGTAGCCCTACGTTTAACACGCTACACTTAGAGATATTGAAGTTCATTTACCATTTCACCGACCATGTTAACAGTTTATTAAGATCATCCTGTAGAATCTCTGCGTCGTTTCCTGACCTAATTAGGCGTCCTATTTTAGTGTGATCCGCAAACTTACTAACATCACTATTCAACCCATCGTCTAAGTCGTTTATATACATAATGAACAACAAGGGACCCAAAACCGAGCCCTGGGGGACCCCGCTAGTAACATTGTCCCACCTAGATTTTATTCCATTTATGGTAACCCGCTGTTTTCTGTTACTAATCCAAGGTCTAATCCATTCTAACACTTTTCCTCCTATGCCATGGGCTTTGATTTTATTTAGTAGTCTCTGGTGTGCCACTTTGTCGAACGCTTTGCTAAAGTCAAGGTAAATAACATCGTAATTTTCATTGTTATCTGACGCCTTATATACTTTAGTGTAAAAGAATAGAAGATTAGTCACACATGACTTACCCTTGAAGAAACCATGCTGTGAATCACGAATTAAATTATGCCCTTCAATGTGTTCTCTGAGTCTATTTACTATTATTGATTCAAGCATTTTTCCTATAACCGATGTCAAACTGATTGGCCTGTAGTTGCATATAGACGATCTATCTCCCTTCTTAAAAACAGGAACAACGTTTGCCTGCCTCCAAGCAGTTGGAACAGAACCAGTGTCTACCGATTTATTGAATATTTCAGTTAACTGGTCGCAGATTTCAAATTTACACTGCTTTAAGCATTCTCAGAAAAATTTCGTCTGAACCCCGAGATTTTGTAGCTTTAAGTCTGTCAATCTGCTTGACTACTTCTTCTTTACTAATGCTGATATTAGTTAGACTACTTTCTTCATCCCCTCTGAAAATCGGAGCGCAGTCAGGTACTTTTTCTAACCTCTCATTAGTAAACACCGATAGAAAATAATTGTTAAACTCCTCACTCATTTTTTCTTCCGATTCTATCATGACATTTTCATGGTTTTTAATTGGTCCTATTCTTTCTTTATTTTTTGTTCTATAGAGGTGAAAGAAACCCTTTGGGTTGGATTTTGCTTGACTGGCAACCTTGATTTCATAATTACGTTTCGCTGAACGTGTATTCCTTTTAACCAGCTTTGCCATTTCGTTATATCTTGATCTAAGGTGTGATTCCCCGTTTTTTTATTTTTACGTAAAGTCCTCTTTTCATTCCGATCTCATGTTTCAATCTGTCCGTCATCCATTTGGGAGTATTACTATTTTTCCGTATTGACTTTAGGGGGATAAATGTGTTTTGTGCATTAATAATTAGATCATTTAGATTGTTTTACATTTCTTCTAAATTTCTGAACTGACTGTTGGGCCCTCGGCCCCAAATGACCTGACCTAAGGTATGCATATTACCCTCCGTGACCCAGACCTGTCTACCAGCCCCGCAACGAGAATCGAGAATGTCTGAAACGTCCGCCTGGCTTTTCGTATTCAATTTCAAATAGGTTTTTATATTGTCAAAGTTTGCTTTCCTGAAGTCTGGTACTTGAACGTTATTTGTATTTTTTAATTTTTCCCAAATAACATTAAATCTTATTTCTTGATGATCGCTAAAGCC
This sequence comes from Oratosquilla oratoria, assembly GCF_046742065.1. NCBI lineage: Eukaryota > Metazoa > Arthropoda > Malacostraca > Stomatopoda > Squillidae > Oratosquilla > Oratosquilla oratoria. Next base: position 8,191,695 of record NC_134784.1, read on the forward strand.
TAGACTATCTCCCACTATTACGCTGCTAATTTGGTGCTCATTATTTGTTAGATATAAGTCCAGGGTATTTTGTCCCCTCGTAGGATCGGTAATCACTTGTTTTAGGAAATTATCCTGCACCACATCTAGGAATTTCTTCGCTTCATGATCTCCTATTAAAGTTTCCCAGTCAATGTTTCTATAGTTAAAATCTCCCATGATTACAACGTTTTTGTACTGGGACGCTCTGTGAATTTCATAAATCAGGGAATCAGTCTGCTCAATGCTGAGGTTAGGAGGTCTATACAAGACGCCAATAATAACTTTCTTATTCTTGCCTATAATCTCTACCCAAATAGATTCCGTAGAGTCCTCTTCCTTAATCGAATTGTTGATAATACAGTTTAATGTATTTTTAACGAAAAGTGCTACACCTCCCCCATTCCTGCCGACCCTATCCTTATGAAAAAACTTATATCCTTCTATTTCGATTTCCGGAAGGAAATGTTTATCAGCCATGTTGATCCAGGATTCAGTAATAGCTATAGTATCGAAATTTTCTACGCATGCTTTACCTCGCAGCAAATCAATTTTGTTAATTATGCTCCTGCTATTTGTATAGTAAACTTTAAGTTTATCTTCCCTCCACCTGCTTTGGTGATTTTTTACACAGTCCTCTAAGTTGTTTCTATTGCCTAAACTAAATTCCGATACTTCCCACCCTACTCCCACGTAATCTACCCGAAAAAAACCTGTAGGATATCTACTTCTCGCTCAAGGGATTCAGCAAGGAGCCGAAATCCTATGGGAGACAAGTGCACTCCGTCCCTTGTATATAGGTGATTCTTACCATAAAAGCGGTCCCAGTTGTCGACAAATGCCCATCCATTGGCCTTACAATGTTTTGCCAGCCTGCAATTCATTGCAATAGCCCTGGAATACCACATGCCTCCAACTCTACGCCTTGGAAGGATTTCACATACTACAGGAACACCTCCCCTATTTCTGATCTTGTCTAGCGCATCCCGGTACCGCGCAAATAATTCCTCACTCCCTAACTTACCTATATCATTTCCTCCGGCAATTAAGCAAACTACTGGGTCCTTACCTTTCCCTACTAGACACTCTTCAATCCTATCTCTAACATCTCCTATGCCCGCGCCGGGGAAACACACCTGCGTCCTATGTTTCCTATCTTTGTCGCAGAAAACCCTGTCTAAATACCTCACTTGACTGTCTCCTACTACTAAAATCTTACCTGTTGGCAGGGATCCGGCGTCTGCCCTTTCCTTCTTCTCTTGGATTTCATTAGTTTCTTCTTCCTGCAGATTCGCCAGCACTTGAAACGAGTATTTGCATTTCAGTGGGGCTGGTGAGGACTTTTTTTCCACTTTTCCGCATCTTATTTTTCACCGTATTCCATCCATGCTCATCGCTAATTTTGTCTTCCGTATTATGGGCCTTCGAGCGGAGAACTCGATTCTTCTCTTTAAGGCACTTAACAGCATCCTCCAAGGCTTCAATTCTACTAAGTAGAGATTGTACCTCTTCGGCGCTGAACACAGTAACACATTCACTCGCCATATCGCTAACTGAAGCAGCTACCCGGTTGACCTGACCTGAGTGACGACTACTGCTACCATCTCGGGTCAGCCAGCTGCACTATCACAAAGGATCTCTGCTTCTCCACGTCGGACCAAACATTCCAAATATACCTATGATATGGCAACTCTGTACATATACATATATATACATACATACATATCGCCACCAGGGAAAATAACAATGACAGAGATGGATTTAAATGCCTTTCAAAAACAGCAAGTGTCTTGATAATTAAATCATTAGCCGAAGAGAAGACCTGACACATCCGCTCACAGCTGGCTGGGTTCCCCCTCGCTGCGAGTATAAGACTTGTGATCCTATTGTAATGCAACAGGTCCTCTGAAGAAGACCAAGTTGGTCGAAACGTTAGGGAAATAAACTCTATTCCCAACACATCTTTGTTTGCCCTTCCCCACCCATTTCTATTTCACTTATGTATATACATATATATATATGTGTGTATATATATATATATATATATATATATATATATATATATATATAATTATTCTGGCAACCCTCCGATTTTTGCTTGGAACTTACCCTGTATATTGTAGACAGAACTAAACCTGGCATATTAAAGCCAAAAACTCCAACCGAGTTTCTTTCACCACCATTTCCCAATGTAAGAAACTTACAACCTACATTCTGGTGGTCTTTTGCTACTTTTGCGTACACAAAGTGCGTATATAAGGATGCCTGGTTTTTGTGTCCAGTCCAGTTCTTTTCTGTACTCGCCATAAGCGGTGCGCGACTGAGGTTACTCTGCGGTCAATTTTGTGTTTAGGGCAGGGTTCCGAGCCCTGCCCGCGTCGACCCAGCCTAGGTCGACACTCGCGCTAATCAGAACAAAGACACCACACTCACTCGAGTTTCCTTCACTCCCTCGGCACCAAAGCACAAGTAACATTCTCGGTATGTTACAGGGTACCTAATGCAAACTGAATGTATTGGTGTCTGAGAATTGGAGTTTATATGGTAGGATTCTATAGGGCATCGGGTACTTGTTGAGGGGCTTCGATGGTTTCACCTGGACTGAAATTGTTCTCTATTAGACAAGCCAGCCTTCATTTCTAGGTCTGGCCCAATATGAATAAAACCTCCTGGTTTCAGTCACAATGAACGCTATAAGTAGGCTTCTGTACAAAGGAACTGTCATTGTTATTTTTTGTTTTGTCAGCAATAACCAGGGGTTCTACCCTTGAAGACAATATCGGACCAAGTAAATGGAGTCTTCGAGGTGATGGAGGAAGAGTACAAGTTTGAATTAATCCGTGTTCATTTATTGCGTGATGATTAGTCTTCAACTATAAAAGAATATTACATTATCCTGGTTCACAGGGATGTCACTAAAGTCATGATAATATGTGTGCATATAACACAGGAAACTTAATTGCGTCTGAAGAGTTGTACTGACAGCAGGGGCAAGTAACAGTTATCAGTATTTGCAGGAACACTAAAGTCTAGAAGCCAAAGGCTCTGCAGGGGTAATTGTAACTCAGAGACCAACTTGAGCACCCGATTGTGCGCATAATTACAGAAATGAAACAAAGGAGCCAGATTAATAGCTAGAAAGAATGGGAAGTGTAGGAATGAAAGAGAGAAGATGGAGGAAGGAGGGAGCGAGGAGGATATAGGAAGAAGGAAGGGAGGCTGGACGAGATAGAGGGTGGGAAGGAGGGAGGGAGGAAGAAAGAAAACGAGGGAGGAAGTGAAAAGAAAGGGATGATTGGAGAGAGAAAAGAAGGTAAGGCCAAAAGAGAAACGGAAAAAAAAAGACAAAGAAAAAGTGAAACAGGAAAAAAAAGGGTGGGAAAGAGTGAAGAAAGGATGACGATGGAAAAAATTAAAGAGGAATAGAGGGATGGAGAATGGTGGAGAGAGTCAGAAAACTGAGAGAGTAAATGGAGGAAAGTGAACAAGGAAGGGAGGAGGAGAACAAAGGTAGAAAGCAGGGAACGGAGAGAAAGGGGCGAAAGGGTGGGCATGAGAAGAGAGATGTAGCATGAGGGAGAGAAGGGTAGTGAAGGAGGGAGTCGTGGACAAAGCAAAAAAGAATGAGAAAATAATTAAGAAAAGAAAAGAAAGAAAAAAAAACGATATAAAAGGGGAAAAAAATAGGAGAGGAAATAAGGCATAAATTATGATATAAATGGGAAATAAGAGGACCACATAATAAGAGGAGGGGTCGAAAAACATGTGAGATAAGAGGAGGGAGAGAAAACGGAAAAAAGGAAGAAATTTTACATAACAGCACAGATTCAGAAAGTCAAAGGATTACAAAGGCGAAGCATGGCGACAGGAGACCTTTTGATCCACATCTAGGTCGAATGCGAAAGAAAATCATAGTAATGATAAATAGATAAATAAGTAAATAAAAAAATAATAAATAAGTAAATAAAAACTATGATAATATGAATAATAAATAAAATACATAAATAGATTCATAGGTATAGTTAAATGATAAACAAACAGGTAAATAGTAAATAATGATAAATTGACATATAACTAATAGTAAATGAGAATCACGCAAATAATAATAAACAGACAAATTATAACAAAACAAATAAACAAATAATATAAAATCAATGATAATCATCACAGCATCTTGCTTAGGTGCTTATCTAAATGATTCTTAAATCTTCGAACTGAACTACATTGCACTGCCTCTGCAGAAAGTTTATTCCATTCATTAACTACACGGTTGACGAAGTTGTTTCTACCCACTTCCAAATTAAATCTATTTCCAGACAGTTTGACACCATTGTTTCTTGTCTGTGTGAACATTTTGTCACTTTTGATGTTGTCAAATCCCTTTAGAATCTTAAAAACCTGCGTGAAGTCACCTCTGAGTCTACGTTTTTTTTTAGGGAAAACAGATTCATATGTTTTAGTCGAACTTCGTATGATTTATTTTTGATATTTGGAATCAGTTTTGTGGCTCGCCGTTGTACTTTTTCCAAT
>NC_134784.1:8201242-8206242 GCF_046742065.1 Oratosquilla oratoria
GAGATTATTCTAACTAAACAATATTGCCATATAGACTTGTAGCAACGAATATGATTGATAAAAGAGTAGGGGAGAAAATTAAATTGATTTACGATTGTAAGATCACGCCCTTCGGGTAGGACCTTTGGACTAAAAAAAAAAAAAAAAAAAAAAAAAAAAAAAGAATCACTGCAAAGTTCAAGGTTTACGTAGGGTCTTACATATGTGCTCTCGGGGGATTCCTTAGAAAAACGTCTGAGAGTGTGTTATGTATTCTTGGCAACGAATCTGGTTTATAAAAGAATGGAGAAAATGAATTTGATTCACGATTGTAAGATCACGCCCTCCAGGGAGGATCTGTCTAAAGTTAAAGATCATTGGACTAAAAAAAAAAAAAAAAAAAAAAAAAAAAAAAAAAAAAAAAAAAAAAAAAAAAAAAAAAAAAAAAAAAAAAAAAAAAAAAGGTCACTGCAGAGCTTAAAGCTCTCGTAGGGGGATTCCTTAGAAAAACGTCTGATAGCGTGTTATGTATTCTTAATTGGACTAAACAGAAGAAAGATATAGAAAACTCTAGAATTTAATTCTCGTAGACAGAAAAAAATAGTGAAGTGAGAGTTAGAAGCTTGTCAATGAAGAGAACCAACACTAAGAGCAACAGACAGCCTAGAACTTGACAGAGTTGAATGATTGGAGGCAATATGGCCGTCCAACTCAAAGAAGTGAGTTGCCAAATCTACAAGGGTGATTACAGTGGCTGCAGTGTTGACAGTGCTAACAGTTGCAACATAAATAAGTAAATGAATAGATAAAATAGTAGATATATAATGATAGAAAATAAACAAGCAGATATATGATAATAACTTATAACAAATAATTGATAAATGAATAATAGAAATAAACAGATAAATAATAATTAACTAATAAAAATAGTAAATAAAAATGAATTAAATAAAATCAATGGGAGGCATTACAGCATATTGCTTATGTGTTTATCTAAATGAATCTTAAAACTTCGAACTGTACTATATTGCAATGCCTCTTCAGGAAGTTTATTCCATTCATTTACTACACGGTTGGCGAAGTTGTTTCTACCTACTTCAAAATTAAATAAATTTGGTCAGTCTGGATGAACTTTATCATTCATTCTGTCAGCAATATGCCACATTATTCTGCCCATAACTTATATTCAAGTTGCTTGTATATGTGTCATAGATCAAATATGAATCATCCATGTTCACAAATTAGGCAGGCAATTCTTTATCATTCTTTCCATAACCTATACCCATATTCTCTGTATGTTTGTGAGATTATATATGAAACATTCATATTCTTCTCAAACAAAATGTTTAATTATGTTATACTTAACCTTTGATAGACAATTAGCAAAAATGGATAAAGCTAATCAAGCTTAAAGCATTAAAAACATGCGATTGTTTATTTCGCTCATGCCAGTGTACGGCACATAAGCCACTGAAATAATGCAGAGGCTTCTGACTTTCATTAACCTAGCAACAAATATGAAGCTATTCAGAAAACGAATAATTTGAATGCAAAGTGTAGCAAAAGATTTCATCTTCCACATGCCGTCAGCAAAAATGTGCACCGGCTGACTCTGTCTCATTATATTATGTTACTAGACCTCCGCCAAGATCTTCCGTCTAGTGTCTTGAGGACGTTTGGTGTCCTTTATTTGTGGAGAGAAAAAATATATAGCATCACTTTAACAGTAAAAGATAAAGATGTCATAGAACTGGTATGGACTAGGAATGTCACAGAACAACGGTCACATAAGGAAGTAACAAAAAACACATACTACTGTATATACTACTGCATTTGATAGTTCAGAACTTATCGAATTATGCATTTTTGTATAATTTTACGCTCATTATCTCTTCTCCGACTTACGTTTTCGTGAATTCACATATGAGCCGTATATATATTCCTAATGCATAAGAAGAAAAAGTGTGCGAGCTCGCTTGTGTGTGTGTGTGTGTGTGTGTGTGTGTGTGTGTGTGTGTGTGTGTGTGTGTGTGTGTGTGTGTGTGTGTGTGTGTGTGCGTGTTGGAGAAACGACTCGTAGCGCAGCGATACTAAAATTATTTCAACCCTGTGCGGTATTCGAACCCAGCCTCTACATTACCACTGATCAAGCTTTGCCTTATATTCATGGTGTTGTTTCCTGTATCGTTCAGGCAATCTGTCTTCTTTAATTTTCTATATGACCAATTGCTGCTTTTTAATCCTATGCTAACAAATACTCTCAGTCCATGTTTTTATTTTCTATTGCCTTGACTGATCAGAATATTATTACCGTATTACCTTAATTTTCTCTCCTCTAATGTGAGTAGACCGCCTCAGCTTGGCGTTTCTCAACACCTCGACCTGACTCATCGTAGTATTTTGAATCGTCAAGAGACGCCTAGTTGAACATAAGAGGTACATGAAATCACTCAGGACATCGAACTCTCATTTAGCATGCCGACGAATCGGACATTTGTCCCACTGGAATATAGTCGAGATTCTACACGCGTGATTAAAAATGGTCATGAGAAAATGGTTGATGTTGCCTATATTAACAATTTTGAAAACACTAACGACAGAGAAGGTTTCGTACGAGTATGTTTATCGAAAGTAGTGGTATGGAAGCGGGAATCCTCATATATCCAGCAGGATGACCTGTCCCAGTGTCCAACTTCATGTGTGCACAATTGTTAGGTTCACGCTGTTTGCAGACAATTTACTGCGAAAGACCGAATCAGTCGAAAAGTCTAGACAATTAAGGAGTTCCAGCCCATCTTTACATGTATATATGTATGTATGTATGCTTGCATGCATGTATGTATGTATGTATGCTCGCATGCATGTACTCCACAGGGTATCCGGAGTTAGTCGTGAAAGCAGAGACAGTCACCGAAAGATCTTGCCTGAGGGTCTTTTCAATAGGTACCAAAACAAAATTTGCAATCGTTTCTTTTGAAGAGGATTTCGAGAACAAAGTCAAAGGCGCTATCGAAGCTTTGGCACTGAACGAAGCTCTGAGGCCAAGCGTTCGAGATCGTGCTGGTAAGGCGAAAGTGGGGACTCGTACCTCACCTGAATGTGCAAAGGTCCTCCTCCAGCTCGGGTTCTGCCGCTGCCTCCTGCCTGGTTGAGAAACATGGCTGTGCTCCTGGTGGCAGCCGAACCTGTCACAGAGAGTGGGAGGGACAGAGAGTTAGTGCAATTAGACGGGAGATGCAATCTCTACTATCTATCTATCTATCTATACATATATATATACGAATATATATGTATATATATATATATACATATATATACACACACACACACACATATATATATATATATATACATACATACATACACCAAGGGCTTTTTCCCTCTCACCAGTGAGGTAGTCAAAGTCAAAAGGCATATACCCACCCCATCTATTTCATCCCCATCCATTCCACTCCCATCCATCACCCTTTTCTCCTTTTCACCTTAACTCCTCGTGGATGACAGGCCATCCATATATCCAGCTCACTGCCCTGGGTCAGAAGTACAAGAGTAAGACATAGCACATCTACAGCAAGGCCGCTTCACTTAATCGGCGACCTCCCCCCTTCTTCGCCCACTCATGCAGAAATGTAGCAGATGGGGAGAAATTCCCTCGGGCTGCGTCAAAATATTATTTACACATAACCACTCCCTAACCCCACTATACCCCACCAACTCTCTTGCATCACAGTATCATTTATACACAACCATCCTCCACTCACCCCTATCTTCTGCCTTCTCCTTTCCCTTCTGAACAGACATGCCCATCGTTCTCAACGTTATTTTCATCTCATTCATCTCATCCTCGGTCGCCTCCTCATGCTCACCACATCTATGTCTGCCTTCCACAACTCTTTTATTAATCTTTCTTCTCTCATTCTTTCCTTGTGTCCAAAGCATCCCAATACTTTTTCATCAACTCTATCTCCCATCTTTTTTTCCACCTCTGCTCTCCTCCTTACCTCATCGTTTTTCACTCTATCAAACCTTGTAACCCTTACCCCAGACATTTAAGCTCAAATACATTTAAACTTTTCCTCTCTATCCCTCTTAAATTTCATGTCTTTACACCATACGGTGCTGTCAGCATAATCACCCCATCTGGGGTACTAGCTGCATGTTATTGTACGGTAAAAATCTACTCAGTAGCATGCGCTTGATATTGCAGGGTCTATATGGGGTGCCTCTACGGTCCAGAGAAACAAATAATTTTGTCTGTGTTAGAGGAAATATCGACTCACAGAGAAATTGTGTTACTTTATTGTACTGCGACTGTCTTTCCTTTACGCTGTCCCCACTCCTCCCACTCTTGATACTGTCTTGTACCACTTCTCTAAATGTATATTTCCATCTTCGACTACTCCTGTGGTATGGGAAGAAAGAATACTGCCACCGAGTTTTCTCACACAGGTAGTACAAGACGACTAGAATGGGAAGGAGAATGGGACTAGGCATCCTACTCTATAGCCCTAAAGGGTAAATTCCTGCAAGAAGTTAAGTCAAGGTAATGTTTACAATGTAGAATAAACAGAGGCTTGGTCGACTGCAACTTTTTAATGAGGCTCTCTGGTGACGTTTGTATGGCTTTTAATCATGATTGCAGAGGACAACAGTTTTACCACTCATGGATTTAGTCATGCAAATATAGCTATAGTGACTGTTGAAACTATGAAATCTTCTTAACAATTTCTTTATTACCTGAAAGGAAAGCAACTAATGTGTAAAACTATGTGTTCTACATCAAAATGTATATGATGTTGCTGAATGTTTAATCTATTTCCATGTACATTGTAGATAAACTTGTTTAAACAAAATGGTATTAATTAGTTTACAATTTTACCGTGACACTTCAAAAGTTGACCATGTTATCCGAGCGATGTAGTTCATCTTTCTCATTTAGTTAATCCCTTCAACTTCGATGTATACTTTCTCTGATGTATTTTGGCTACAAATATTATTTTAAATTGTGATTACAAATTTCT
>NC_134784.1:8216242-8221242 GCF_046742065.1 Oratosquilla oratoria
GAGAGAGAGAGAGAGAGAGAGAGAGAGAGAGAGAGAGAGAGAGAGAGAGAGAGAGAGAGAGAGAGAGAGAGAGAGAGAGAGAGAGAGAGAGAGAGAGAGAGAGAGAGAGAGAGAAAGAGAACATAAGAACATAAGAACATAAGAATGAAGGAAACTGCAAGAGACCATAAGGCCTACACTAGGCAGCTCCGTATCCATCACTACCTGTCATCCCCATCCATAAAGTTGTCTAATCGTTTCTTAAAACAACTGAGAGTTTCAGCGCTTACTACATGGTTACTAAGTTTATTCCATTCGTCGACCACCCTATTAGTCAGCCAATTCTTGCCTATTTCCTTCTTAAATCTAAATTTGTCCAGTTTATAACCATTACTGCGAGTCCTGCCCTGTTGTTTTAATATGATGATCTTGCTTGCATCACCCTTGTTAAAGCCTTTTATCCACTTGAACACCTCTATTAGATCACCCCGCACTCTGCGTCTTTCCAGAGAGTGTAAGTTAAGGTGCCTAAGCCTCTCTTCGTAAGGCAAATGTCTGAGTCCATGTATCATTTTGGTCATTCTTCTCTGTACTGATTCTAGTGAATTGATGTCCATTATGTAGGACGGAGACCAAAACTGTACCGCATAGTGAAGGATGGGTCTAACTATCGCTAGATAGAGTTTAATAATTACCTCTGCACTTCTATTCGTTACCGTCCTAGCAATGAAACCTAATGCTCTGTTAGCTTTATTCCTGGCGCTAATGCAATGTTTCCTGGTTTTAAGATCCGGACTCACTAGAACTCCCAAGTCTTGCACTCAGTTTTCTCTAAAAGCGTGTTATCTAAGCTGTATCTATTCTCGGGGTTGTGTAGCCCTACGTTTAATATGCTACACTTAGAGATATTGAAGTTCCTTTGCCATTTCACCGACCATGTGAACAATTTGTTAAGATCATCCTGCAGAATCTCTGCGTCGTCTCCTGACCTAATTAGGCGTTCTATTTTAGTGTTGTCCGCAAACTTACTAACATCACTATTTATCCCGTCGTCTAAGTCGTTTATGTACATAATGAACAACAAGGGACCCAAAACCGAGCCCTGGGGGACCCCACTAGTAACATTGCCCCACCTACATTTTACTCTATTTATGGTGACCCGCTGTTTTCTGTTACTAATCCAAGGTCTAATCCATTCTAACACTTTTCCTCCTATGTCATGGGCTTTGATTTTATTTAGTAGTCTCTGGTGTGCCACTTTGTCGAACGCTTTGCTAAAGTCAAAGTGAATAACATCGTGATTATCATTGTTATCTGACGCCTTATATACTTTAGTGTAAAAGGATAGAATATTAGTCACATAATGACTTACCCTTGGAGAAACCATGCTGTGAATCACGAATTAAATTATGTCTTTCGATGTGTTCTCTGAGTCTATTAACAATTATTGATTCAAGCATTTTTCCTATAACCGATGTCAAACTGATTGGCCTGTAGTTGCATATAGACGATCTATCTCCCTTCTTAAAAACAGAAACAACTTTTGCTTACCTCCAAGCAGTAGGCACAAAACCAGTATCTACTAATTTATTAAATATTTAAGTTAACTGGTCGCAGATTTCAAATTTACACTCCTTTAATCATTCTCAGAAAAATTTCTCCTGGACCCAGGGATTTTGTAGCTTTAAGTCTTTCAATCTGCTTGACTACTTCTACTTTATTAATGTTGATATTAGATAAACTACTTTCTTCATTCCCTCTGAAAATCGGATCGCAGTCAGGCACTTTATCTAAGTTCTCATTAGTAAACACCGATAGAAAATAATTGTTAAACTCCTCACTCATTTTTCTTACGATTCTATCATGACATTTTCATCGTTTTTAATTGGTCCTATTCTTTCTTTATTTTTTGTTCTATAGACATGAAAGAAACCTTTTGGGTTGGATCTTGCTTGACTAGCTACCTTAGTTTCATAATTACGTTTCGCTGTACGTGTATTCTTTTTTACCAGCTTTGCCATTTCGTTATATCTTGATCTAAGGTGTGTTTCCCCGTTTTTTATTTTTACGTAAAGTCCTCTTTTCATTCCGATCTCATGTTTCAATCTGTCCGTCATTCATTTGGGAGTATTACTATTTTTCCGTATTGACTTCAGGGGGATATATGTATTATATGCATTAATAATTAAATCAGTTAGATTGCTATACATTTAATAAAAATCGCTGACCTGTTTGTTGAGCCCTCGCCCCTAAATGACCTGACCCAAGGTATACATATTACCCTCCGTGACCCGGCCTCTTGTCATGACCTGACCCCCGGTCACGCACCAAGACTCAAGAATGTCCGAAACGTCCGCATGACATTTCATATTCAATTTTATATTGTCAAAGATTGCTCTCCTGAAGTCTGGTACTTGGACGTTATTCGTACTTTTTCATTCTTCCCAAATTATATTAAATCTTATTTCTTGATGATCGCTAGAGCCTAGACTATCTCCCACTTTTACGTTACTCATTAGGTGCTCATTATTAGTTAAAACTAAGTCCAGAGTATTTACTCCTCATGTAGGATCGGTAATCACTTGTTTTAGGAAATTATCCTGCACCACATCTAGGAATTTCTTTGTTTCCTGATCTCCTATTAAAGTTTCCCAGTCAATGTTTCTATAATTAAAATCTCCCATGATCACAACGTTTTTGTACTGGGACGCTCTGTGAATTTCATGAATCAGGGGATCAGTCTGCTCAATGCTGAGGTTAGGAGGTCTGTACAAGACGCCAATAATAACTTTCTTATTCTTGCCTATAATCTCTACCCAAATGGATTCCGTACAGTCCTCTTCCTTGATCGAATTGTTGATAACATAGTTTGTTGTATCTTTAACGAAAAGTGCTACACCTCCCCCACTCCTGCTAACCCTATCCTTGTGAAAAAACTTATATCCTTCTATTTCGATTTCCGGAAGGAAATGTTTATCAGCCATGTTGATCCAGGACTCAGTAATAGCTATAATATCGAAGTTGTCTACGCATGCTTTACCTCGCAGCAAAACAACTTTGTTAATTATGCTTCTGCTATTTGTATAGTAAACTAAGTTTATCTTCCCTCCACCTGCTTTGGTGATTCTTTTCACAGTCCCTCTCTAAGTTGTTTCTATTGTCTAAACTATATCCCGATACTTCCCCCTCTACTCCCACGTAATCTACCCGAAAAAAAAAACTGCACGATGTCTACTTCTCGCTCAAGGGATTCAGCAGGGAGCCGAAATCCTCTGGGCAACAAGTGCACCCCGTCCCTTGTATATAGATGGTTTCTACCGTAAAAGCGGTCCCAATTGTCGACAAATGCCCATCCATTGGCCTTACAATGTTTTGCCAGCCTGCAATTCATTGCAATAGCCCTGGAATGCCACATGCCTCCAACTCTACGCCTCGGAAGGATTCCACATAAGAGAGAGATAGAGAGATAGAGAGATAGAGAGAGAGAGAGAGAGAGAGAGAGAGAGAGAGAGAGAGAGAGAGAGAGAGAGAGAGAGAGAGAGAGAGAGAGAGAGAAGAGAGAGAGAGAGAGAGAGAGAGAGAGAGAGAGAGAGAGAGAGAGAGAGAGAGAGAGAGAGAGACGAGAGAGAGAGAGAGTAGGAAGAGGAGAGGGGGGGGGAGAGAGAGGGATGCAAAAGGATTGGGAGGAGAGGAGAGGAAGAGGAAATGGAAAGGATTATCTAGGGATCAAATGCTACGCATATATATACACAATGGGACGTTGGTGGGGAGTGGATTAGTGGGGAGGTGAGAGGAGAAGAGGAGAGAAGAGTTGAGGGGAAAGGAGGGGAGAGGAGTGAAAGAGAAGTAAGAGTGAGGAGTGTTGTGGCGAAGAGAAGAGAAAAAAAAAGGAAAGGGAAATAAAGAGGAGATAAAAGAGGATATAAGAGTAAAGGAGAGGAAGGAAAGAAGTCAAAAGGAAAAAAAGGAGGTGAGGGGAGAGGAGGTAATGGGATTAGGGAAGTATTGAGTTGAGAGGAGTTGAGGGGTCGGGATAGGGATAGAGGCGGTGGTGGGGATGGCGTCATGGAAACAAAGACGGGGATGATAAAATAAAATAATTATTTGATAAAGACAATGCCATGGCCGCAAATGAAACTATGGAACCGAAGTGAAGCGAACAAAGTGCCGGAGATGTTAACGATGACGAGGATCCATGTCGTCTTCAGTGCGGGAGCAAAGAGTAATCATGCCATTGGGCGCATCCAGGAAGCCTCCAGATCGAACGAGGTCAGAAGCAATCGAATCCAAGTTCACCTCAGAAGGTCTCCACTTCGTTGAATCTTTGAGCTCTGTAGATTTTCATCTGTTGAATTAAAATTGCCTAGTGGCATTCAGGACAAAATTTTCTATAGTAAATTGCGATGAAAGGGATTAATCTAGATATGAACTAATCCTTTAATACTCTGAGAACTTCCTTCGGTTTAACAGAATTGACTGACGGCAGTCGGAACAAATGCTTATTATTAGTGAAAAGGAGGGAATTAAATAAGACTAATTCATTCAGTGTTGTGTAACTTTCCCTGGGCTGAAAAAAATGATCTGGCAGTAGTCAGAACAAATGCATAACTAAAGAACAGAGCTGGGCTCTTTACCTCATTAACGCGGACCGCTCTAAGGAAATTGAAATCGGTAACGCACCCCAGATTTTTCGGTAACGCTCTACCTGTCCAGTGATAACGCGCCAAGGTCTGAAGTAAAGAATAACATCGAAAGGGGTCTATCAGTTAGCAATGGTGGTCGGAAATAATCATGAATAGAATGAAAGAAAGGCAAAACAAAAGTGGAGAAGGAGCGGGGGAAAGTCTGCGAGAGAGAGTACGTCTATGCGAATCACTCCATTTTGGGAAAACAACTCTCAGCTAAGGAAAAGAAATTGAGGAAAAGAAAATTTTGTAGAAACTGAATATAATGTGTTGGATTGCGGGAAACAAAATAATTAGGCATTTAGAACAATGAAAAGAATTGGAGAAATCATGAAA
>NC_134784.1:8228742-8241242 GCF_046742065.1 Oratosquilla oratoria
TTCTCTCTCATGTTCCATGTTTCTGCCCCTTACATTGCTGTTGGCACAATCACTTCTTCATATAACCTCCTCTTAGCATCCATTCCCTGATGTCTATTTCTCATTACACTTTCTAATCAACCAAGGCATTTACTCGCTTCTCTCAATCTACATTCTACCTCACCCCCACTCCTCCCTTTCCTGTCACATTCGCACCCAAGTATCTAAAACTATCCACTTCCTCCAGTTTCTCACCCTTAATGCTCACTTCCAGCCTGCTGTCACTCTCTCCCCTTGTACATCTCATCACCTTACTTTTGCCCACATTTATCTTTAGCTTCCTTTTTTCACACACCTTCTCAAACTCTGTCACTAACTTCCTCAATCCCTCCTCTGATCCTGCTACAAGCGCAGTGTCGTCAGCAAACAACAGCTGGCTCACCTCCCACTTTTCTCCATTTTCTTTAATCATCTCCAACCCCTGACCCACTACCATTGCATTCACCTCTAACACCACCCCATCCATGTAAAGATTGAACAGCCAGGGTGACATAACACATCCCTGACGAAGTCCCACCTTTACCTCAAACCATTCACTCTCTCCATTTCTAATCCTAACGCAAGCTCTACTACTCTCATAAAAACTCTTGACTGCTCTTAACAGCTTTCCTCCTATCCCATATATCTGCAGGACCTCCCACAGTGCCTTCCTGTCTACCCTGTCGTAAGCCTTTTCCAGATCCATAAAAGCCCAAAAAACATCCTTACCTTTTCCTATAGCTTTCTCACATATCTGCCTTACCATAAAAATCTGATCTACACATCCCCTACCTGTCCTAAAACCACACTGTTCCTCACCAATTACTACCACTGTTCCTCTCCTAATGCTCTCAATCAAGACCCTCCCATAAGCCTTCCCAACTACACTCAACAAGCTTATTCCTCTGTAACTACTACACTCACACTTGTCCCCCTTTCCTATGTAAAGCGGAACTATACAGGCACTCCTCCAGTCCTCTGGCACTCTACCCTCTCTTAAACAAACATTGTATAACCTCACCAGCCAATCCACCATAACTGTACCTCCTTTCTTCAGACATTCTGCATGGCATCCATCCAACCCAGGTGCCTTACCTGCTCTCATCATTTTAACGGCTGCTTCCACTTCATCCTTCCCTATTTCTCCTCCATTTTCCTCACTCATCACTCTCATTTTCTTAGCGCTTCCCACTGCAACTACCTTTCCCTCCCTATCTTCCTTCACATTTAGCAACTCCCTTAGATACTCTGCCCACCTTCCTCTCACTGCCTTCTCTTCCATTATCATCTCACCATCTGCACCTTTTACCTTTTCTTCTCTACTTGATTCGCCTCCTCTTCTATATATATATACATATATACATATATATATACATATACATATATATATATATATATATATATATATATACATGTATATATATATATATATATATATACATGTATATATATATATATATATATAAGTGAGAGAGAGAGAGAGAGAGAGAGAGAGAGAGAGAGCAGGGCAAAAGAGAGGAATGGAGGGAGAATGAAAGATGATACGGGTTGGGACAGCAGGATGTTGTTTCCTCATTGGTGTAAGGCATCCTGCCACGATAGATTGAAATTACAAAAGAGATAAAAGAAAAGGAAAAAAATGAGAGAAACCTGATGAAACCGGGAAATGGAATGTAGGAAACGAAAAGAATTTGGAAGGGTGAACGCAAAAAAAAAAAAAAAGAAAAGAAAGAAAATGTATCAAATCATGATATCATTGTGATGACAATAACAGGGATGACGGTGATTATCCTGATGCCTATTATGCTAATGGTGACTCTATGGGAAATGATGGTGGTGGTTATGATGACAATAGTGTTGATGGAGATTGTGATGGTGATAGTGTTTATGATGGTGATGGTGATCATGATAATGATGATGACAATAAGAATGCTGAGGACAGTTGCAATTACGATAACGATGTTCACTATGATGTGACGATGACAATAACGATAACAACAACGACAACGACAACGTCAACGACAACGACAACGACAACGACAACGACAACGACAACGACAACGACAACGACAACGACAACGACAACGACAACGACAACGACAACGGCAACGACAACGACAACGACAACGGCAACGACAACGACAACGACAACGACAACGACAACGACAACGACAACGACAACGACAACGACAACGACAACGACAACGACAACGACAACGACAACGACAATGACAACGACAACGACAACGACAACGACAACGACAACGACAACGACAACGACAACGACAACGACAACGACAACGACAACGACAACGACAACGACAACGACAACGATAACGATAACGATAACGATAACAATAACGATAGCGATAACGATAGCGATAGCGATAGCGATAACGATAACGATAGCGATAACGATAGCGATAACAATGACGATAACAATAACGATAACGATAACCATGACGATGACGATAACGATAACGATGATGATGATGATGATGATGATGATGATGATGATGATGATGATGATGATGATGATGATGATGATGATGATGATGATGATGATGATGATGATGATGATGATGATGATGATGATGATGATGATGATGATGATGATGATGATGATGATGATGACGATGACGATGACGATGACGATGACGATGATGATGACGATGACGATGACAATGATGATAACCTGAATGACGATGACAATGATGATAACCTGAATGACGATGAGAGTTCTAATGACGAACCGTTAGATTCCTCTCGATTTAGAACTATTCTATCTAATCCCAATTACGTCAGAACTTTTCAATCCATCAAGGGAAACTACTTCTCCCAAGAAGAATAAACCTATCTAAATTAACTTTTTATTAAAGGTGATTAAAGTTCTCGGTATCTTAACCTTAATCTGACTTTCACCAAACTCTTGAAATTGGCTTGGGTAAAGCCAGTCATAATCAACATGTTAACTCCTTTACTATATTTAATTTCTCTTGGCGAATTCAAATCTTCTGGCATCAGATAGAATAAAAACAGTAAATCGGGTCAATATCCCGAAAGTGTTAATCAAAATTGTATAGATCCATGAGCACAGTGACACCTTAACTAAGTGAATTTGTCTGGCCCCAGCCAGAATAATATCTGTTGAGTACACGATTGTTCTTTATAGGCTAAGGAATCTGGCCAAAGACTCTTCTACATGAGTATCACCAACACATGACAAACCACATGAGTCAAGGTACGTGAAAGAGTTTCATTTCAAGGACAGACAAGTCTATTCGGATGGGGACGTTTGATTCCATTATCTAAGAGGATTCAGTGATTCCTTTTAGAGTATTTGAAAAGTGTTCGAATATGTACAAACTTATTTAGCTTCATATTCTTCCTATAGATTGTTAAGACAGTACCCTGCTCGAACGTGTACACTATCATTCACGATTTATATGTAAGTTTTCTTTGTCATCAAGAGATTTTATCCAGTTTAGGGAAACTTCCTCTCTGCCCAGAAAAACCCGCTGTAACCACGTGATGAGATGGAAGGAAAAATTGCACAGCTTTTCTCTTTATTGTTTGGACTAAGCTCGAGTGAGTAATCATACGCAAGACCACTAATCTAAATCGGTAAATTCATAGGAGCTTCTACCTATATGTAGATATAAAGTCAGGTTTTTTATCGATTTCAGTCAGGAGTGGGTGTCTCTCGAACCAAGCAGGATGTTCTAGTCTAGCAGGGTGTTTGGATACCCAAAAATATCTTAAAATTTTATATTCGTTAAACTGACTGTTCTACCCTTTTATGATTTTTCCTGGATCTGCGAGATGAAGGAGAAACAAGAGCTGTATAGTTCTTTTTGTGAGATCGTGAATAATAGATGTGCCTTTTATTCTCTTAGGAGGTGGATTTATTCAACGTAAAAACCAATGTATGCATGAGCTTTAGAAAATAATTTATTTTCAATCAGAAATTAACATATGTTCCTTTGTCATGTATATTATGCAACTGTAATAAACATGCATATGTTTCGTAATGAAAAAATATATACAAATTATATATGCATATCATAATTAGTACGGTGGGGTAATTCGGTTCCTAGAGATGGTAAAAACCGTTTCTGTTCTTCAAAACAATGGTCTGGACAGCACTTTTCTACAAAACAATTGACTTCTCTTGCAGTGTAATAAATCTCCTAGTCAGAGATTAAAGAATATAGTGGAGCAGTAGTACAAATATGTTATATAAGTTAATAATAATATATTTGTTTATTTACTGTAGCGTTGTAAACTTCACTACACGAAAGATGATAGGAAACACCTGTGGACTAACACAGTGTTAATCAATTAGCGACATTTTCCTTTATGATATCGGGGTCAAGAAGTTAGCTACATGTTTGCTAAACCACTGGACATCATGGGAGAAGGCGCAATGATCAAGGAATCTGGAATCGGGCATTCACCACCACGGAAGTCAAAGCTCTACAGTATCTCTTGAATTTATACTTGATTCTTATCTTTGTTTTACCCAACTCTACACTTATATAGCTCTTATGTAGAGTTCCCCACCTTTGCAATTTCATGAGAACCTCGTTCATGAACTATGATATGGGATATTATATTTTGAATTAGATTGTCTAAAGTAGCCAGAAAAATAATTAAAGTCATATCTAATTCTTAGCTAGTTAACTAGGTGTACTGCAGTCTAGTTAATATCAACAGATTTGAATTAGTTGAATGAAAAGGTAACTGAACACAGGATCTTTGAATCATCATAATGTTCACGTTATAGTTCATATTTTTAATTTCATCTGGTACCAAGCTACCTTATTCTAGCCAATGCTAGACAATCTTATTTTATGAGAGGGATAGTTCTAATAGGTTAGGCCAAGCACAAACTGAGACGCAGGTGACACAGTCGACGCAGCACAGAAAGGCAGACTTCCTGTTGCTGAATGGAAGTACAGCTCGAACTTCTCTCTCACTTGAAATGCAGAGGCAACAGAAAGTCTGCCTTTGCTCTGCGCTGCGTCGTCTGTGTCATATGCGTCTCGATTTGCACTTGGTCTTATGGTTGTCTCGATAAGCTCTCGTGTTGCACTTTGAATGTTTTTTTCCAACTGTAGACAGGAAATTGTACATAGCCATGAACTTCAGGCAGTAATGGGTTACTGGAGACCTTTTTCTATTATAATTATTTTTTAATAAAGTATGTTACCTAGAGAATTTCTTGTTGAGATGACTGACCATACATTGTAAGACATGTGCTGTTTCTAAAAGAACATAATATAAAATTTCAAGTGAGTAAGATATTCACAAAGAACGCTCAAACTTTTTCCTTCCCAACTGAGCTGCCTGAATATGTTTTCGAAAAAGACTATAAATAGCCAGGGTTAAACTGTCTCTTCTGCCCTACTTCTTTCTCGATTTTGTTTGTTTCATTACCTTTATGAATTACATGTGTGCTGGTGGCGCTGGCTGAAGTGTGCTGGTCTTGCACGGGTTCGAATCACACAATTTTTTTTCTTCCGATTCCTAGCAGCGATCGTTACCTGTCCTAACACTCCAAGATCATAGGGCAAAGCTACGCGTCTCCCGGCGTATCCTCCTCCTCATCACCTATATGACTCATATAGGTGAGAGTATATAGGATATAGTATATGAGTTACAGTAGTGCTATTTGCGTATATAATCTGTAAAAGTGTTACATGGTCTTTTGTATGTATTCTGCTAATTGCGTTCATACTGAGTCAAAAGCAATTTCGTGATCTACAAAAGCTAAACACAAAAGCATTCTGTATTTGATTTTTTGATTCATTATTTCCAGATGATCACAGACTGTTAGTAGTGGAATACCTGCTTTTGAATCCTGCATGTTCTCTTGCCTGATTTCCATCTACTGTTTATAAAGTCTGCATATGAATATCAACATACTTTAGTATGCACTTGATAGCAATTCTTTTTCTGGAGGAAAACTAAAAAAAAAAAAAAAAAAAATGCCCTGCGCTGTAAGGAGTCCGTTCAAGGTGTGGCATACGTCGTGAGCCATTTTACCAAGTCAATTTTCTTATTTCCATCTATGTGCTATTTGATCTTTTTTTTTAATATTTTTTCAAGGAAATTATATAGTACAATAAGTACCACTCTTTAGGATTATAACAACGATTTGAATCAATTTTATGACACGTGGCAACAGCGCTTTTTCCCCATATGCCACGTCTACGTTTCACTGGGTGACCGGCAACAGGGACGATCCGATAACTGGAGGTCAAATTGACAACGTCGCACTCAGGGGAATTCCCGCTTCTGCCCCACCTTAAATGGACTCGTTGGGGCGCATGGGCTATAATAATACATTACAATCCAAGAACGTTTTCTTTACATATGCACTGGTTACATAATTGAGCAAATCTATAAAGTAATTCTAACCTTGCACTATTCTAAAAGCTCTTTTGATATTCACTCGTTTCGAGGCACTCTTTCATATTTTATATTTTTGGATCGAGCATCACTTTATCGCCAACATTTTGTAATAGCTAACGTCTATACATACATACGTTGTTTCTTTTATGTGATCCATGCTTTCCATTTTCCGTTTTAGGGCCTTTCTGTTCATAGTAGGATCTCAAACTTTGTTAATGAGTTTTGGATCAATTCGTGTAGTTATGTATACATGTAAAATAATACTAAGAACGTCTACAGAAAATGCATATACAAATGCAAAAGCAAATGAAAATGAAAGTGAGAACGAAAACGAAAACGAAAACGAAAACGAAAACGAAAACGAAAAACGAAAACGAAAACGAAAACGAAAACGAAAACGAAAAACGAAAACGAAAACGAAAACGAAAACGAAAACGAAAACGAAAACGAAAACGAAAACGAAAACGAAAAACGAAAAACGAAAAACGAAAACGAAAACGAAAACGAAAACGAAAACGAAAACGAAAAACGAAAAACGAAAACGAAAACGAAAACGAAAACGAAAACGAAAACGAAAACGAAAACGAAAACGAAAACGAAAACGAAAACGAAAACGAAAACGAAAAACGAAAACGAAAAAGAATTAAAATGAAAATTAAACTATATTGCAAAGTAAAAGGAAATGGAAAAGAATGGGGATAAGACAAAGGTAAATTGAAAATTAAACAGAATATAAATTGAAAAAACGAGGGGTAGAAGTAGAGGGAAAAAAAGTAGAAAAGGAGAAAGAGAGAAACAGTGAGGATAAGGGAAGAGGAATAAGGGGAGGAAGAGGAGGAGGAAGAAAAGAAGGAACAGGAGGAGGTGGAAGAGGGGGAGGAGGAGGAAGAGGAGGAGGAAGAGGAGGAGGAAGAAGAGAAGGAACAGGAGAAGGTGGAAGAGGGGGAGGATTAGGAAGAGGAGAAGGAACAGGAGGAGGAAGAAGAGAAGGAACAGGAGGAGGTGGAAGAGGAGGAGGAGGAGGAGGAGGAGGAGGAGGAGGAGGAGGTAGTTGTTGCATTTGATGAAGGAGATGTTCTTTCTCTGCCTTTGTCATGTTTTGGCTGAGTGCTCATGCCAGCAAAGTGGCGTGAAAATTACAAACACACAAGTACTGGGAGCTTTTCCTTTTCGAAACAAAAATATTCCTAACCTCCTTATACTCCTAATCTTCCTTCTCCTCTTCCTCTTCCTTCTCTTCCTCCAACTTCTCACGTTCCTTCTCTTTCCCCTAGCCTACTCTTCGTCTAACTTCTCTTGCTCTCTCTCCTCTTCCTCCTTATCTTCCTCTTCCTTATCTTCCTCTCATTCTTCCTCATTTTCCACATCCTCCTTATCTTCTTCCTCCCCTTGCTGCTCTTTTTCCTCTCATCGTCCCCTTGTTCTTCTCTTTTTCCTTCTCTATTCTTCCTCTTCCCACTCATCCTCCTTCTCCTCTTACTCTTGTTTTCTCCTCCCCCTCTTCCTCCTATCATCTCCCCTACCTTTCTCCCCATCCCCCTTTTTTTCTTCCTCCCTCTTCCCATTTCTCCTTTCTCCTATATCCTCCTGTTGTTCAATGCTTTTCTACTGTTCCTGCTTTTCTTCTTCCTTCCCCCTCTATGTCCTCTTTATTCACCTCTCCTTCCTCCTTTCCCTCCTCTTTTCCCTTGTCCATACCCTAAATTACTATGTGCTACGTATCTCCTTTGTTTGCGGAAACAATTAAAGTCAGGACAAAGGAAAAAATACTGAGAAGAGGAGGAAGAACAAAGTGGAAACCAAGAAGGGGAAAATGTCAACAAGATGATATACAAGGCAGGTAGAAAGGGACGAGGGAAAGAAAAAAAAAGAGGGTAGAAGTAATTATTCTTAAAAAGAGTTGAGAGAAAACAGAACACAAAGTAGAGAAATCCGAAAAAGAGAAGAAGTAAAAGGGGTGAAAGGGAAGGAGAGAGAGAAGGCAGAGGACTGTGGAAAGGGTGACGGAGAGCAAAAGGAATAGAGGGAGAGGCGTGTTCTATACATACATACGCACACATATGCACATACAAGAGCACCACTGCGCGCGCACACACACACACACACACACACACACACACACACACACACACACACACACACACACACACACACACACACACACACACACACACACACACACACACACACACACACACACACACACACACACACACACTATTTGTTTAGCTCCTTTAATTTGTAGCTTCATAGGAATTTTGTCCATCCCTGACCAGTAGACAAATCTGAATCTAAGCTTCAAAGAATCAGCACAGTTTACCTGAGCAGACTCCACTATGAGCATCAACACTGGTTTGATGGTACAACATATGACATATGTCAATTCAACTAGGCTGACCAGCATACCAAAACACATATTTACGAAATGCTCAACGGTGGCAGAGCACCAACATGGACAAAAACACTTTCTGGGTGAGGGAAATCGGTTTTGTCACAGTTCCTGTGTGATGGATCTCTGGTGCATGACGAGGAAGTCGGTTTGTCTGTAGTTTTTTGTAAACCTTTGGCACTGAAGGTTAGTCAATAGCTACCGCAGCATGATGTCCTGAACGCACTTGAATAAACTTATATATTGTCGGCTGATCCAAGTTTGTAAAGGAAGGTTTCTGTAATGTCGGTCGGTTGTCACGACAGAATCATTACCGTTTGTCGCCGTATTGAAAAGGTTGGCTTCAGTACGTTTTCAATATATTACCGTATTGTAAGTATTAGTTCAAATACGTTACCGTATTGAGAGAATTGATCTCAGAACGCCACTGTCCTGAAAGTGTTGTTTCCTTTGTCACTGATTTAAAAAATATTCATATTTCATTACGTCACAATGTTGGTGTCATTTTGATTACTCAGCCAATTCCCCCCACCACCACGATCACCACTTGCCTGCCCACCCCCGATACTTGTGTGATAGATGGCGTCTAATCTTAAAGGGAAATTGGATGCGCACAAATGACTTCGAAGGATGAAAGAGCATTATTGCAAAAGCGCAAGAATATGTATCTGAACGAAGATTAAGTGCCTTTTCAAGAATCCTATGACTTCTGTATATGTTCCAGCTTCTGTCAAGTAATTTAGTCCCGATTTTTCTCCACCTGTGTCCTGAGACGCGATATACAAATCAATCAATTATCCTTTAAATCTACATCTTAAATATCTTCGCTGCAGTCCTCAACATGTGTATCTGTTCTGACCGATCACGAGGTAGCTTTATTCACCAGAGCTAAACCCAATCCACGTTGAAATAATTAAGTTTATCATATAATTTCGCAGGCGGGTTAAACAATTTTTATTAAATGTCTTATTACGTTTGGCGAATTTCATATTGATTTTTTCTGCCATCAGATAATTCTATTTAAATAAAAATGCTCCTACAGAGTAAAAATATTTACTGTTACTGTAGCCCAAGGCTACAAGCTATTCAGCACAATGGCCTTCACTACCGTCTTCACCCCATATACTTTTATCGCTTACTAAATGCCCGAACACCTTCACACGGTCTATCAGGCCAATCAGTTTGACATAGGTTATACGTAAAATGCTAGAACCAATGATATTATAGTTTGTAGAACTAGAGATCATATCGAGAGACATAATTTGATGAATTACTCATAACAAGGGTTCACTAAGGGTAGGTCATGTAAGTAGGTAATTTTAATATATATATATATATATATATATATATATATATATATATATATATATATACATATATATATTACACTAATACCTACAAGGCGTCAGATTATAATGATAGTTACGATGTTATTTACCTTAATTTTAGCAAAACGTTCGGCAAGGCGCCCAACTAGAGACTACTAAATAAAGGTATAGTCCATAGCGTAGAAGGTAAAGTGCTTCAATTAGTTAGAGCATGGATCAGTGACAGAGAACAGCGGGTCACCATTACCGGTGAAAAATACAAATGGGGTGTTACTAGTGGAGTTCCCCAGGGCTTGGTTTTTGGGTCCCTTATCGTTCATTATATATATAAATGACTTGGACAATGGGATTCTTAGTGATGTTAGTAAGTTTGTGAATGACGCTAAAACAGAACGCCAAATTAGGTCGGGGAAAGACGCCGGGGTAGAGCAAGAATATCTCAACAAATTGTTCGCATGATCGGTGAAATGGCAATTGAACTTTAAACGCAGGTTTACATAACCCAGAAAGCAGATATAGCTTAAATAACACGTTTTTAGAAAAGACTGAATGCGACACTTGTGAGTGCTAGTGAGTCCTGTCCTTGAATCCAGATAACAGTGCATTAGCGCAAGGAAGAGAACTGACAGATGATTAGGTTTCATTAATATGATGGTCACAAACAAAAGTGCAGAGGTGATTATCAAACTTTATCTGGCGTTAGTTAGACCCATCTTGACTGCACGGTACATTTATGGATATCAGTTTACTAAAATCATTACAGAGGATAATGACTAAAATTATACACGGGCTCAGAAATTTACCTTACGAGGACAGGGTCAGGCACCTTAATTTGTCCTCTCTGGAAAGATGTAAAGTGCGAGGTAATACTGGAGGTGTTTAAGGGTGATGCAGACAAGGTCATCAAAGTAATACAACAGAACAGGTCTTGCAGTAATGTGTTCAAATTGGACAATTTTAGATTTAAGAAGGAAATAAGCAAGAACTAATTTACCAATAGAGTGGTTGATGAATAGAATAGATTTAGTAATAACAGCGAGCCCTGACACTATTGGCTGTTTTATAAATTTGTGGGTGGGGATGATAGGTAGAATTAGACACGGAATTGCATGGTATAGGCCTCTTGCAATTTCTTTTACTCTTATGTCCTTATTTTCTTTATCCCTCTGACAGAGGCTTTCAGCGTGAAACTCGTACGATTGCTTTTCTGCAATGTCAGCTACTTAGATCTGCCACATAATCAGCCCTACTTACTCGTATTCATCTCTGCTACCCTTTTCACGTATGAGATCAGAGATTATAGCCGCACAGCTTTGGAGACATGGAGTTAATGTGGCACACAAACCCAGCAAAAAATTACACGGGACTCTCACTAGAGTAAAGGACAAATAGTGTAAGGGGGACCAGGCCAGTGCGGTTTACAACATAAAATACAAGGCCTGCAACACACCATATGTTGGGGAGACAAGAAAAAAAAAAGCAAAGAGGTTACAACAACATCGCAGAGCGTTGAAGAGGAGTGAACATTAATGTAAAATAGATTAGAAGGGCACTGGAATTTTGTACAAAGAAGCAAGAACGAGTGCTGTTTCTAAAAGGTTAGAAGGACAGAATTAACAGATGTATCAGACAAAATAAAATCTACAGAGGGGCAAAAGAAGGCAACGGATAGGGCATATGGCCTACATAATGTAAGAAACTATGAGATCGTGCACTTGCGAGGATGATTGTGACATTTTGTCACTAAGGGTTGCCTGTGCGAGAGAAAAGTGGGAGGCTCGACCGTGCCGGGGTTCCCATGGCCCACTCCCAGAGCACCACATTTTTTTCTTTGAGTGATAATTTGTAACCTTCTTTCATAGGGGTCGCATTTCTTTTGGTAATTCTTAAACACCTTTTCATCATGTGGGACTTACAAAATAAGCGGTGAATAGTTCCTTATTGCTCTGTGGCAGTGTGGTGAGTTTTTTAGTATAAAGTTTATGAAAATATATAAAAAAAAAACTCTAATATAATTACTGTAACCCCCATGAAAAAATCGACATATTATTACTCATAATCTATTACAGGAATAGGAAGACCTCTTCTCTAATTCTGAGAAACAACATCGCCCCGAAACCTCATGGAATGCGTCAGTTCCATGTAGTGTGCAAATTCACTTGCCCGGAGGAGGATTGTACACCCCTATCTACTTACGTGGGAACTATCACCACGTTCAGACGAATAACCCTCCGTTTTCAACAAGGAGGACCTTACAAAGGATTACAAAGGCGGAGCATACCGACAGGAGACCTTTTGGTCCAAATCTAGGTCGGATGCGAAAAAATAATAATAGATGAACAAATAAA
>NC_134784.1:8256242-8258742 GCF_046742065.1 Oratosquilla oratoria
TATATATATATATATATATATATATACATATATATGTATATATATACATATTAATACATACATATATATATATATATATATGTATACATATATACATAATGTATATATATATATATATATATATATATATATATAATCAGGTATCCTCAGTTTACTGCTGAACAAAGGCTTTCTTCATAGCATTGCATGATTCACACGACCGCACTAACCTCTGCCACGGCACTCCTGCAAACTTTTCTATCTAGTCTCCCTCATCCACGCTTCCCATCTCGCGCGGCGTCCACTCAGTAACACACTTGCTTCATCGCTCATCAGTCGTTCGCACCAACTTCCCTGCCCAATTCCACTTTCTCTATTTTACCGCCTCCACAATATTTTTCACTCTAGTCTGCTTTCTTACCCAGCTTGTTCTCTTTCGGTCTCCCAGCGTTATTCCCATCATTGATCCTTCCATTCGCCTCTGTGCAGTCCTTAGCTTTGTCTCCATCGCCTTCATTACTTTCCAAGTCTTACACACGTAGATTATTGCTGGTAGAATGCATTGATTGTATACATTACGTTTCAAACATAATGGTAGAGAGCCTCTCAGGATTTGATTATACTTACTAAACACTTTCCAACCAATTGTAAAACGTCTCTCTATTTTATTATCATGATCTTTTGTCACTTTCTCCATCTGGCCTAAGTAATTATACTCTTCAACTTCTTCAAGACTCTTACCATCGATTATTGTCTCTTTACTTCAAACTTTCGTGTTGAACATTACTTTGGTTTTACTCTTATTCATTTTTAAATCTACTTTGAGACTTTTCTTCTTCAAATCATTCAGCATCTTGCGAGTCTCCTGCTCTTTCTGAAATAAGAATAATGTCATTCGCAAATCTTAGGTAGTTCAAATATTTACCATTAATCTTCAAACTTTTCTCTTCCCAATTCAACCTTCTGGAAACCTCTTCAGGCAAACTGTAAATAACTTGGGTGAAATTGTATCACCTTGCCGTACTCCTTTCTCGATCTTGATTTCTCCCGTATTTTTATGTAGTCGAATTACAGCGGTACCTTGCGTATAAATATCTTTTAGAACCCTTACGATCTGTTCGTTTGTACCCTGCTTGCGTGGCTAGTTTAGTATTGCTATTTGTTCTACCGAGTCAAAGGCCTCCTTGTAATCTACAAAGGCTAAACAGAGAGGTTATTGTATTTTGTCGTTTTCTCAATAAGTTTATATGTAAGGATCTTGGAGAATACATTGTATACATTAGATAACAAGCTAATCGGTCGATAGTTACTAAGGTCCTTCTCGTTTCCTGTTTTACGAAGCAAAATCATTATGGCTTTGCATCAGGATGCAGGAACGCTTTCTTGACCTAAGCACTGGGTTTACAACTGAGCTAATTTAATATGAACTTCTTTTCCTGCGTCTTTTACGACATGCATCGATATACCATCTTCCCCAGGTGATTTTCCCTGTTTAATATTTTTAGAGCAAATTCTACTTCTTCCTTTGTAACTTCTGATACACCACTAATATCTACAGATGAATTTACTGACTCAACTAAGGTCTTCGATGAGTAAAGCCCTTGGTAAAATCCTACTACTCTTTTTACCATTCTGCCTTTAATGACTTCTCCATTTTTATCTTTCAGACATATCATTTGTTGTCTTTCTAAAGCATGTCTGCGCTCGGTCCGTTTAATTCTTTTACCTTTTCGAATAGTTTTCTCAATTCCATCCATGTTTCTTTTTGTTTTCTCTGATCTCTGCCTTATGTTGATAAGCTTGTTTAATTCTACTCTATTTTGTCTCTCCTGCTTTTAATCTGCATAGTCCTTTTTCTTTAATTTGGTCATTTGTAGCTTTGGAGTACTTATTTCCTCCTATACTCTTTGTACTTCCTCCATTCTCTGCCAATTCCTTAATGATATTCACTAGATTCAAATTAATATATTCGACGGTGTCCTCGTTAGTTCTTAGAGCTTAAATTTTATTTTCAATATCTAAATTAATTTTCTTATTATTATCTTTAACCATTGCAAGGCTTATTTTCTTACTTAAAACTTATTTATTTCTCTCGGCTCTGAAACTGAATTTATCTGTGCAGCCTACCATTCTATGGTCACTACCTATGTTGACCTTATTTATGACCGTAACATTGCTAACGCTCTTGCTCTCATCTCCTAATATAAAGTGTACTTCGTTTTTGTTGTTCCATTTGGACTTCTCCACGTCCATTTACGACCTACACGCTTTTGGAAGAAATGTTATAGCTCTCTGCAAAATTGACTAATATCTCGCCTCTGTCATTTCTTTCACCTACTCCAAACTTCCCAATACACAACTCATCTCCCATCTTCTTCCCCACTTCAGCATTAAAGTTGCTTATTACCAACTTGTACATACTTTTTCTTGACCCATTACCTGACTTAAATCATCATACAAGGATTTAATTTCATTCTCTGCACCCTGTGAAGTTGGTGCATAAACCTGAACTTTTTTTAGA
>NC_134784.1:8263742-8268742 GCF_046742065.1 Oratosquilla oratoria
ACCACGGACAGTACGAGTATAATAGCTCATTTGAACACTGTATATTTTCACACTCCTGAAGACGGTCCTAGGACGAGGACCGAAACGTCGGGCATTAAACCTCCCACTTTGAGTCTGGTGTTTACGCTTCTTCCCCTTTCAACATGGATCCCAGACTCCAGATCTTCGCGCGCACACACACACACACACACACACACACACACACACACACACACACACACACACACACACACACACACACACACACACACACACACACACACACACACACACACACACACACACACACACACACACGTATATATATATATATATATATATATATATATATATGTGTGTGTGTGTGTATTTGTGTGTATATTTATATGTATATATACATACATATATATATATATATATACTTTATATATACATACATATATATGTATATATATATACATACATGTATATATTTATATATATATATATATATATATATATATATATATATATATATATGACACACAGGAAACCCACAGTCGGAGAAAATAAACTTCGAATAAAGAAGAATCCTATATTTCGGCTATCAACTGTAGCCCTCTTCAGGAAAGTACATAAGACAGAGTACAGAGGGGACTTATAAGCTACAGAGAAGAGAAGGGATGTGGACAGATGACCTCACTCAGGCGCGGGGCAAACTGGGGTGGCGGAGGAGGGAGGGGGTGAGGAGAGGGGGGTTGTAAGGTCCGTACCAGTTTGCTAACTGCTGCGCGTGAAATGATGTCAGGAGTCCACTGCCCTTTAGAAATATTAATATTAGGGCATTCCTCAATTAATGCTGATTCGACTATTTTCCTCCTGAAACCGCAGTGGGACTTGAACACTAATCTGGCCTTACCCCAGTCGAAAGAATGATTCTTATTTTTGACATGAAGAAATACAGCCGAATTTTCTTGCCCATACCTAATTGACCTTTTATGTTCTGCCAATCTAGTGTTCAAATCTCTCCCGGTTTGACCCAAGTAAACCAAATCACAATCTTTGTAGGGCAAACAATATACACTAGGTGACTCAACTTCCTTCGGTTTTTGTTGAACGTTCACAATTTGCTTACGCACGGTGCTAGGATAGTGATAGGCAATAGTGAGACGTTCATGAGGAAACAACTTAGTAGAAGAACTGATGGTATTATTGAATGGAATTTTTAAAATGTCCTTAAAGGAGCGGTGAAAACTTGAGGGGACGGAAGTTTTAAAATGGTTGGTCCTAGCCTTACTGCGGGTTCAGACGAAATTTTTCCGAGAATGCTAAAAGGAGTGTAAATTTGAAATCTGCGACCAGTTAACTGAAATATTTAATAAATCAGTAGACACTGGTTTTGTGCCTACTACTTGGAGGCAAGCAAACGTTGTTCCTGTTTTTGAGAAGGGAGATAGATCGTTTATATGCAACTGCAGGCCAATAAGTTTGACATCGGTTATAGGAAAAATGCTTGAATCAGTAAAAGTAAATAGACTCAGAGAACACATCGAAAGACATAATTTGATTCGTGATTCAGAGCATGGTTTCTCCAAGGGTAAGTCATGTGTGACTAATCTTCTATAATTTTACACTAAAGTATATAAGGCGTCAGATAACAATGATAATTACGATGTTATTCGCCTTGAATTTAGCAAAGTGTTCGACAAAGTGCCACGCCAGAGACTACTAAATAAAATCAAAGCCTATGGCATAGGAGGAAAATGGTTAGAATGGATTAGACCTTGAATTAGTAACTGAAAACAGCAGGTCACCATAAATGGAGTAAAATTTAGGTGGGGCAATGTTACTAGTGGGGTCCCCCAGGGCT
This sequence comes from Oratosquilla oratoria, assembly GCF_046742065.1. Lineage (NCBI taxonomy): Eukaryota > Metazoa > Arthropoda > Malacostraca > Stomatopoda > Squillidae > Oratosquilla > Oratosquilla oratoria. The sequence continues at coordinate 8,265,571 of NC_134784.1, forward strand.
CGGTTTTGGGTCCCTTGTTGTTCACTATGTACATAAACGACTTAGGCGACGGGATGAATAGTGATGTTAGTAAGTTTGCGGACGACACTAAAATATGACGCCTAATTAGGTCAGGAGACGACGCAGAGATTCTGCAGGAGGATCTGAACAAATTGTTCACATGGTCGGTGAAATGGTAAATGAACTTTAATATCTCTAAGTGTAGCGTGTTAAACGTAGGGCTACACAACCCTGAAGATAGATACAGCTTAGAAAACACGCTTTTAGAGAAAACTGAGTGCGAGAGAGACTTGAGAGTTCTAGTGAGTCCGGATCTTAAAACCAGGAAACATTACATTAGCGCCAGGAATAAAGCTAACAGATCATTAAGTTTCATTGCTAGGACGGTAACGAATAGAAGTGCAGAGATAATTATTAAACTCTATCTAGTGATAGTTAGACCCATTTTTGATTATGCGGTACAGTTTTGGTCTCCGTCCTACAAAATGGACATCAATTCACTAAAGTCAGTACAGAGAAGAATGACCAAAATGATACATGGACTCAGAAATTTACCTTACGAAGAAAGACTTAGGCACCTTAACTTACACTCTCTGGAAAGACGCAGAGTGCGGAATGATCTAATGGAGGTGTTCAAGTGGATCAAAGGCTTTAACAAGGGTGGTGTGAACAAGGTCATCATATTAAAACAACAGGGCAGGACTTGCAGTAATGGTTATAAAGTGGACAAATTTAGATTTGAAAAGGAAATAGGCAAGAATTGGTTTACTAATAGGGTGGTCGACGAATGAAATAAACTTAGTAACCATGTAGTAAGCGCTGAAACTATCAGTTGTTTTAAGAAATGATTAGACAACTTTATGGATGGGGATGACAGGTGGTGATGGATATGGAGCTGCCTAGTGTAGGCCTTATGGTCTCTTGCAGTCTCCTTTATTCTTATGTTCTTATGTATGTATATATATATATATATATATATATATATATATATATATATATATATATATATATATATATAAGTAACTACTAGAAAAAAATAAACTAACGAAGGAGAGCGCTTTCGTATAACTACATCTTCAGTGCTGATACAAATTCCTTCTTTGTAGCAGCACTGAAGATGTAATTATACGAAAGCGCTCTGTTTCCTTAGTTTACTTTTTCTAGTGGTTACTTATGCATTTGTGAACAGACGTTCACAGTGTTTTTATTGCATATATATGTATATACATATAAATATATATATATATATATATATATATATATATATGTACATATACATACATATATATGTGAAATATATATATATACACGAGTATATACAGGTATATATGCATACACACACACACAAACACACACAAACACACACACACACACACACACACACACACACACACACACACACACACACACACACACACACACACACATATATATATATATATATATATATGTATATATATATATATACATATATATATGTATATATATATATATGTATATATGTATGTATGTATGTATATATATATATATATATATGTATATATATATAAATCTACGCATGTGATTATACAGCAGTCAACTGCCTTGTGGCATACATGACCTTTATTTCTTCTGACAGGCCAATAATATCTGATGTGTAATCACCTCTAGACTGTAAGAGGCTAACAGGTATTGGTAAAATGGTAAGGACACTTTACAGCAGCATATAAAGTTCAGAACTATCTTTTTCACAGTGATGACGTCCTTCAACCGCGAGGGTCAACTTATGTCCATCTGGGACTTATCATTGGCCCTTTCAAGACGTCGCCACACCGTGAAGATTCTGTTGTAAAAAGCACACTAGAAGTCTTTGCATGTAAATGTTGGTCTCCTGAATGCTGTCTTCATCGATAGAGCTCTCGTTCGTGTTCATGTTTTTATTTGAATAAAATTGAATGTCGTTCGTGGACAGAAAATTTGGCTTCAAAGGTGGAAGACATATTTGTTCCAGTTCGCTAACACGTCAGGTTGGGTGACCTTTCTTTGGGAGGTTGGAAGGTTAAGGACGTCGGTAGTGGTGGAAGTGAGAGTCCGAATAGGAATGGGTGAGCTAAGGGGATGGGAGAGAGAGAAAATAAATAAAGAAAAAATAAAGAGAGAAGGGAGGTAAGAGTAGAAATGACAAATGACAAGGGACTGGAAGAGGGGGAAAGGGATGTGAAAAAGAGCAGAGAGGTATTGGAAGGATAATAGGAAAGAAAAGGAAGGAAGAGAAGAACGAAGCCAGAGAAATGTAGCAAGGGTTTGAGGAGGAAGTGCAAGGACACGGAAAAAAAAAGTAGAATGGGAGAAAGAAGTGGACGGAAGGGGAAGGTAATGAAGAAAAGGGAAGGGAAAGGCTATGTTGGAAGGTGACTGCAGGAGAGGAAAGGAACGCAAAGTGAGGGTTATCCCTTTCCTGCCTTGGAGGCAATAATTTGATATCGAATGAATAGGTGTGAAGGGGAGGAGGGAGGGAGGGAAAGGAGGAGGAAAGGGACTGATATTAGATTGGAAGTAAAGGTGCAAAGGAAATGACGGGAGTAGATGGGACGGACAAGGGAAATAAAGAAAAAGGAGAGGTTTGTGAAACACAATTAAGGGAGGAAAAAGAAAGAAGATAAAGGAATAGAAAATGTATAAATTAAGGTAGGGAGAAATAGAAGGGGAAGGAAAGAAAAGGGAAGGATAAATAAGGGAAAGAAAATAAATGAGGGAAGAGAATTGAAGGGAAGGGAAAACGAGAAACAAGGGAAAGAAATGACAAAATGATAAAGATAATGACGAAGGAAAATGAAAGAAGGGAAGGAAAGTAGGTGATGAGAACAGAGAGTGACAGGAAGGGAAGAAGTTAGGGCGGATACAGAGAGAAGGCTAGGGAAATAAGTTGCGAAAGTGAGTAGAATCAAAGAGGCGAGAAAAAATAAGTTCGAAAATATTATAAAGATGAGAAAAGAAGGACATTCAACGCGGAGCTATAACGAAACAATAGGAATCACAGTGGATGATAACAGGGATAAAGTAAAAAAAAATTGTAACGACAACATACAGAATAATGAGGAAAAGAAGAAAAAAGAATTAATCTCGTTTTCGAATGTTGTTGTCAGGCTAATCCTTTCAAGACCTGGTGACACTGCATCTTGTTCTCTGGTTT
>NC_134784.1:8273742-8276242 GCF_046742065.1 Oratosquilla oratoria
TAAGACGGGAAGGAGAGGGTCGGAGAGAGGGAGGTTGGGGGGTTAGGGGGTTGCGAGGTCGGTTTGGGGGAGGATGGATGGAGTGGGTGGGAGGAGGTGGAGGGGGGTTGGGGCGTATTGACATAGGGTGTGGTCACGGGTGGTGGTGGCTTCACTACATTGTTAAACAAACCAATGACGGAAATCATGTTGCTTTGGATATTTATTATAGGGCTATATTCCCTTATAAACATAGCTTCTAAAAGCTTAAGTTTATGTGCCTCCTTATTGCTTGCTATAATCCTGGTGTTCTTAACTAGGCATTCACGGGTGGCTGTTTGGTTATGATATTTCAATAAATGATGTTTGATAGCCCCGTTTTGCAAGTGCATTGATATTCTCCTACTGAGACTACATCTAGTACGACCCATATATGAAGAATTGCGGGTTATACAGCCCCCGTTAATACACTTAAATTCGTACACAAAGTTGGTTTTAGACATGATGTTACTATTCAAGTTGTTAGTCATTACCAATGAGCTAGTTTTTGGGTTGGAGTAGTATACAACCACGCGGATTTCCTTCTCTTTAGAAACTGGGTGGCAGTTTTTAGTGATGATATCTTTAATGATTTTCTCATCTTTTTTGTAACCCTTGGTGAAGATGTTATGATAGTAGATGTTAATGAATTGGGGCTTAGAGGATGTTTGTGGGGAAAGGTGGTCACACATCATTTTATTACAAATTGCATCAAATTCACTGTTAGGGAAACCATTATTTACCAGAATCTGGCGAATGTGCTGCAGTTCTATATGCAGGGCCTGCCAAGAAGAACAAACTTTGATAGCCCTACGGACATACGCTCTAATCACACTGGTTTTATAATTTGTCGGGCACTCACTTTTATAGTTCAAACATTTTTCAGAGTTCGTAGGTTTCCTGTACACACTCGTGGCAAATTCCCCGGATGAAGAGTCAACTAAAACATCAAGGAAAGGGAGTTTGCCATCCTTGTTCAGTTCAGTCGTAAAGCTAAGTCCGGATTCCTCCTGGAGGCGCAGTCTTAATTCCTCGAGAAGGGCTTCAGATTGGGTGCACACAAAGATGTCGTCGATGTATCTGTAGTATATTGATGGTTTGATAACGCCATCCTGAAAGACTGCTTCCTCTACTGCCGACATGAACGTTTGGGCAAAGAGTACTCCCAGGGGGGGGAGCCCATCGCTATCCCGTCGTGCTGGCCATACAACTTTCTCTCCGGACATTTAAAGGGGGCCTCAGTAGTGCAGATTTTCAGCATCCCGAGGCACATAATGGAAGAGATTCAAATTTGGTATTATCTTTATCATTTCTCTCTTTCTTTCAACGATTATAAATATTTATTGCTTTTCTTTTTGTTCTCCTCAACATTCCCTCTGGATATCCAAGTTTGTCAAAGGTTTTCATAATATAATCAAATTCGTCTTCTAGGTATTCATTGCTACAGATTCGTAGTGCCCTGAGAAAAAAGCCCATTAATATACCACTCTTTGTCCTATCATCATGTGCGGAGAAGTAATGTACTAAATCCTCTTTGTTTGTTTCCATTCTGTATACTGAGAAAGCCACAGTTTTTCCTACTCGTCGTATTAATGTATCCAGGAAGGGCAATTGTTCATTTTGTTCCTCTTCTACGGGGAACTGAATGTCGCTGTTGACCGCGTTAAGCATTCTCATTTTATTATCTACATTGGTGTTTTCAGGGATGATAGCGAGGAGATCGTCTACATATCTAGCCCAGTGTGATTCCCTACCATTAATTCTGATTAAATTTTCTTTTTCCAATAACTCCATATATAGAGAGGTCATCACTACACTTATAGGACTACCCATGGCGAGACCTCTGTGTTATTCATACTCGTCACCATTGAAAGTAAACGCACCGAAATTTACGCATAAATCTATCAATTCTATATAATCTTGTTTTCTTACGGGTAGGTCAGTATCGTTCATATCTTTTATTACTCTCTTTACTGCCTCTAACGCACCGTCAGTGGAAACATTTGTAAATAAAGCCTTAACATCATAGCTTACTAACTTTTTCCCCGTGAAATCTAAATCCTTTAGTCTTGTCAAAAGATCGTTAGAATTTTTCAAATGTGTATTACTGATCGACCCCATTGCCTGTGATAACGGTTTGGCTAGACATTTCGCTAGTCTGTGGGGTGCACTGCCAACCCCTGAAGTTATGGGTCGCATTGGAGCGTTAGGTTTGTGAATTTTTGGTATACCGCGCATCCTGGGAGGATTGGGGTCTTCCTCCAGAAGTCCCATTAATTTCTTTCCTTTTTCAGTTTTATTAAGAATTTTTCTGATATATATATATAGACAGACACATATATATATATATATATATATATAGACACACACACACATATATATATATATACATATACATATATATATATACATATATATATATATAATATATATATATGTATATATATATAAAATATATATATATGTATATACATATAAATAT
>NC_134784.1:8288742-8296242 GCF_046742065.1 Oratosquilla oratoria
ATAGTGAAATAATTTGACATATACTACAATAAGAACATATTTTACATATAACTGTATAGTTCTTCGATTTGTTCTACAAGTTTCAGTCCGATGAATAGAATTTTCTGGTTTTGATTATGGCAAAATGTGAGAAATATGTCACTGTGATAATTCTTGAAGAAGAAAAATTCTTTCTCGTGGATCAAACCAGTCACAGAAAATTATAAAAAGAAATAAAAAGTAGGCAAAAAATAATAATGTATAAGCGTTGTATTATTAAACTTCACTGGAATGCAGGGTGACGCATTGCTGCTATTATCAATGACATTGATTAAAATGTGATAAATGTTTCAACCACTTATTACAACTTCCATATATATCTACAAAAACTTATCTAGGTGGACAAACAGTTTAGAACTTTAACATATATTTATTTATATAAATTCTGAGGGAACACTTTAGGAAACACCTAGGCAACAATTCGCGAAATAATGAAATAATGATTCCATACTGTGACTTGACTTGAAAGGGACACCCTTAAAATTCAGTGAAGTAAAATAGACCTTTGAATTAAAGTATTGACAAGGAACCTACCGTTAAGAGTGGCATTGCTCTTGCAAGAGTTCTGGGGAGGTCCTCGCCGTAAGGGCCTACAGCACATCTTGCAGGGCCCAACACGACACGTTATGGAGTATCGCCCGTAGATGAACGGATGTAGCACCTGTGGAGTACGCGTAAATTTACATATTTAACGTGCATTTGAAAATATCCAAAGGCCCAATCTACATTTTCACTAATATCAATAATAGCTGTTGCCTTGACTTTCACAGCTCTCAGACCCACTTTTTTTTTTTCTTTTTGCGTAGCATTAGTGCGGAATGGTTTATGTTTCACTGGCTCATAGTAGTAGAGGGAGAGAACAGTCATCAGTGGTCAGTGCAGTGTCATCAAGAAACAAGAACTGGCTCACCTTCCCCTTCCCTTCAATCTCTAAATATCCCCAAATCTCTGTCCATCACCTTCGCATCAGTCTTCCGCACCATCCCCATCCATGTACACATTGAACAGGAGCTATACTGGCACTACCCCAGTCCTCAGGTAAATTCTCTTCCATTAGACATATTTTTAATCAACTCATCAGTCCATCTACTGTGTTTGTGTGTATTCACTTGGTCTTTGGATCACGTGTTGGACTCGTGATCGACAGCTATTTCCCTCCTGGAAGAGAGCTCAGAGCTCGTAGGTCCGATCTATGGGTAATGCTATGACCTTGCACACACACACACACACCCAACTCCCCGCCCACGAGAGTCAGAGTAACGACCCGAAGCGCAGCGGTACCGAAATAATTTCGGCCCTGGGCAGGATTCGAACCATGAGCTGCGGGCCACTATTGTGGCAGCTCAGTGTGTGTGTGTGTGTGTGTGTGTGTGTGTGTGTGTGTGTGTGTGTGTGTGTGTGTGTGTGTGTGTGTGTGTGTGTGTGTGTGTGTGTGTGTGCGTGCGCGGGTGTGTTTGTGTTTGTGTGTGTGTGTGTGTGTGTGTGTGTGTGTGTGTGTGCGCGCGCGCGCCTGTGTGCATTTATATATATATATATATATATATATATATATATATATATATATATATATATATATATATATATATATATATATATATATATATATGTCCGTATGTATACATGGAATATATCGGTTGGGTATGTTCATGTAGTGTTTTTTGTATACACGTAAGTTTATAATGCTCTCGTGAATGTACTGTATGTTCCTGTACGATATTATGACTTTGTATAACACACTTGAACATCACCTCCCTATCAAAGGATATTTTCTTATAAAAATACATAAACTGAACTAAGGATATTCATTAATAAACAAAGTAAAATAAATCTATAATAATAATAATAGTAAAAAACTGATGTATATACTGACGGAATTACTGACGGCGATGATGAAAGGAATCTCTTGCAAGTCCGGGTTGAGCTTGAGCAACGTGGTGGAGTCGATATAGTTCCTGTTAGAGAGGTGAGAGGAAAATATGGTTGGAGACGAGAGAAGAAAGAATAGAGGTGTAGAAAAGAGAGTGAAGGGGGAGGAGGAGTAAGCGAAGGAGTAGAAAAGAAATAAGTGAGGGAATATCATAGTAAAGAGGAGAAGAGTAGGATGAAGACGGGAGAGAAGAGAAAGGAGAGACGGAAAGACAAACATAAGAGATCAAGAAAGTGAGAGAAAGTGAGATGTTGGGTAAGTGCAATGTGGGTGAATGAAAAAAGAAAGAAAGAAAGAAAGGGGAATGGAAGAGCGAATTTTAGTGAAAGGAGATATAGCATAGCATGTTAAAGGAGGAGAGAGGAGAGAAGGTTAAAGAGTAGAAAAGAAAGGTTGATACAGTGGAGCAAGGTAGTGTAGAGAAGGAGAAGAAAGAAAGGAGAAGGAGAAGGAGAAGGAGAAGGAGAAGGAGAAGGAGAAGGAGAAGGAGAAGGAGAAGGAGAAGGAGAAGGAGAAGGAGAAGGAGAAGGAGAAGGAGAAGGAGAAGGAGAAGGAGAAGGAGAAGGAGAAGGAGAAGGAGAAGGAGAAGAGAAAGGAGAAGAAGGAGAAAAATGGATGAGGTTAGATGAACGGAATGGAAGAATGGAGGAAGAGGGAAAACATGAAGACATGGAATAGGGGAGGAGAAGTAGAAGAAAAAATGGAAGGTGAGATATAGTAGGGAAAGATGGAAAAAGAAAAGGAGGAGAAGGAGTAGAAGGAGAAGGAAAAGGAGGAGGAGAAGGGGAAGAAGAAGGAGAAGGAGAAGGAGAAGGAGAAGGAGAAGGAGAAGGAGAAGGAGAAGGAGAAGGAAAAGGAGAAGGAGAAGAAGAAGAAGGAGAAGGAGAAGGAGAAGGAGAAGGAGAAGGAGAAGGAGAAAGAGAAGGAGAAGGAGAAGGAGAAGGAGAAGGAGAAGGAGAAGGAGAAGGAGAAGGAGAAGGAGAAGGAGAAGGAGAAGGAGAAGGAGAAGGAGAAGGAGAAGGAGAAGGAGAAGGAGAAGGAGAAGGAGAAGGAGAAGAAGGAGAAGGAGGAGAAGGAGGAGAAAATGGAGAAAGAAAAGGAGATGGAGAAGAAGGAGAAAAAGAAGAAGGAACAGGAGCAAAAGAAGGTGAATGAAAATGAAAATGAAAATGAAAATGAAAAAGAAAAGGGAAATGGAAATGGAAATGAAAATGAAAACGAAAACGAAAACGAAAACGAAAACGAAAACGAAAACGAAAACGAAAACGAAAACGAAAACGAAAACGAAAACGAAAATGAAAATGAGAAGGAGAAGGAGAAGGAGAAGGAGAGGGAGAATGAGAATGAGAAGGAGAATGAGGATGAAGAGAATGAGAATGAGGAGAATGAGAATAAGGAGAAGGAGAATATGGAGAATGAGAATAATGAGAATGTGAATAAGGAGAATGAGAATAAGGAGAATGAGAAAAGGTAGAATAAGGAAAGGAAAAGGAAAAGGTGAAAAGGAAAAGGAGAAGGAGAAAAGGAAAAGGAGAAAGAGAAAAGGAGAGGGAGAAGAAGGGAAAAAAGGAGAAGGAGAAAAGGAAAGGAAGAAGAAGGAAAGAAAAAGGAGAAGGAGGAAAGGAAAAGGAGGAAAGGAAAAAGAGAAGGAGAATTGGAAGAGAAGGAGAAAAGGAAAAGGAGAAAAGGAGCAGAAGAAAAGGAGGGGAAAGAAGAAGGAGGAAAGGAGAGGGAGAAGGAGGAGAAGGACAAGAAGGAAAAGGAGAAGGAGGAGAAGGAGTAAAAGGAGAAAAGAAGAAGAAAGAGAAATAGAAGGAGAAGGAGGAGAAGAAGGAGAAGGAGAAGGAAGAGGGTGATGGAGGAGAAGAATTATAGGTGAAATAGTAGTGGGAAAGAGAAAATGGATATCGATTAGTATCTTATAGTTTTGTGAAATTGATTATCCTTACTAACAAGAAAATACAGTCGTCTGTCATAGCAAGAACTGAATTGATAAACAATTAATCTGCAGTACATGTGAAGCTGTTATCAGGTTAAGGAAATTAATTTCTTGGAGTTGGCACTGTTTTGTTTAGGTTAACATGAGATAACTTTATTGAAGCTGATTTTAGGCAAAGACAATTAGGTAAATGAATAAACAAATAAACGAATTAAGAATAGAAATAAAAAATAAAGTCAGACGACCAAAACTATTTCGTCCGGAATTCGCCTCAATTTGTTCTAAGTTTATATCGACTTCTCTTGGTTGAAAAATTGCAACAATGGGAATTGGTGTGAGAGTCAAATATAGACGATAGAGTTAAACGTAATAAGTGCAAACCTTTGATATACATAAAAGCTCCCCTTAGCTGCTTATAACCAACAGGCAACGTCCAGAATAAATAGAAGGACTAAACATAGAAGCCAAGACATTAATTCAGGTGAGTCAGTCTCAAATCCTTTCGAGGGCTCATTATGCACTTGATCACGGTCTCATGGGCTATCAAAGATTGTTGGCTACATATGAGTAAATTTAAAATAAAAGAGCATAATTGCTAGTAAATGTATTATGAAATAAAATCAATGTCATATATATATATATAAGTTAAATGCTATTGTGTCTCGTTTTAATTGTTTAGTGTATTTTTCAGTTGTGACAATTATAGTTACTCGGGCTCTTCTTACTTCGTGGACCATGCGTTTGACAACCCCTGGATTCACTGGATAAAGTTCTACCGCTAATTAGAGTGAACTCTGCAAACATCGGGAAAAAAAAAAAAAACGAAATTGACAAAGGTTTCTTACTTCCCACTCCATGGTGCTGAGATGGTGAGCTTGATTTTTTTTTTTTTTTGTCTTCTGATGATTTAATTCAGATTACCTCGTTCAAGAAAAGTAAAGAGTATAGAAGTTTGGTAATTTTATCCTTATTTAGATAAGCATTGGCCACGTCTGTGCCAAAATATCTTTCTAGACGTGTTATTTTCCCATGATCTAATCGATTGCAATAAAATACTTGCATGTGTGGAGAGTTCATACAGAACTTACTTCGTGATGATAAATGGTTATAATTCGACTTTTGATAGCTACCGGTATCTGCCATTTACCCTTGCTCCACAAGATTATAAAGCGAAATTGATAGCTCTTGCTGTACTTGTTTTCTTGTGTAAGTTACTAATTTCTAGATACCCACCGCAAACGACAATTGACTTAATATTTAGCGATACTATTCATCTGTTGTTTTTTTTTATCGACTCACTATTGTTATCTTTGAAATTAAGTCTATTGAAATGAAAATAAGTAGGAGTGTACATGAGCACTCTCTAGGGTCTTGAGGAAAACTGAAGCTTGAGCCTCTCATGGCCGCCGCCGAGTAGTATGACGCTCTAATATTACTGATCTTTGGTGATGGGCCGGAGGAAATTAATGCCCTACCACTTACCCCTCTGCATGCGATGAGGCATCATGTTTTGTGGTTAAGTTACCGAATCGGGTCTGTCGACTCATATATGTTAAAAAAAGGAGACTAATTTTGAAACATAAAGCAATATTTCGTGTCTTTCATTCGTGTGGATGTACGTAATTAAAATCACTGAAATATTGACTTAATAAAATTCATACAATACATATTATCTGGAAATACCTATACACTTGTAAATAAGTTCTTGTAACGAAAGGTTAACGCCAAATTTAATCGGACAATCGGTTTACCTAATAATAGAAGTAATTTGGTTGAAGCTACAAATAGTCATTCATTACAGCCACCTACAATTGGCTACCCACAAAAATACAATTTGTAATCAGATATATGCACGACACATGATAAAAGTCCTAATTAAGGGAGTTTTTAACAATCAACACAGAGTGATGTAGGGCATTAACAATGATTTTTGAATAGCATGTAACCACTGGCTTCTAAAGCATCTATAAAAGACCTTTTATGTGTAAACACAATTTTAATTGTACTTTTGGTGAATTTAAGAGATTATATATATATATATATATATATATATATATATATATATACTATAATAAAGTAGTAGCTTCTCTGTCTATTTTATTATTATTTCTTGTTTGTTTGTTTGTTCATGAACTCATAGGGGTTTGGAGAGAGACCCTCATGATATTCTGATACCTTATCACTCCAGGTACTTGGATAACTATATTTCATTAAAAAAAAAAAAAAAATGCAGATTGTCTGAAGAAAGGGGGTACAGTTATGGGGGACTGGCTGGTGAGGTTATTTAATGTTTGTTTGTGATAGGGTAGAGTGCCGGAGGAGTGCCTGTATAGTTCCACTTTACAAGGGAAAGGGGGACAAGTGTAAGTGTAGTAGTTTCAGAGGGATCAGCTTGTTGAGTGTAGTTGGGAAGGCTTATGGGAGGGTCTTCATTGAGAGGATTAGTAGAGGAACAGAGGGAGTAATCGTTGAGGAACAGTGTGGTTTTAGGACAGGTAGAGGTTGCGTAGATCAGATTGTTGTGATAAGACAGTTATGAGAGAAATCTGTATGAAAAGGTAAGGATGTTTTTTGGGCTTTTGTGGATTTGGAAAAGGCTTACGACAGGGTAGACAGGAAGGCACTATGGGAGACATTGCAGATATATGGGATAGGAGGAAAGCTGTTAAGAGCAGTCAAGACTTTTTACGAGAGTTCAAGTGGATCAAAGGCTTTAATAAGGGTGATGCAAACAAGGTCATCTTATTAAAACAACAGGGCAGGACTCGCAGTAGTGGTTATAAACTGGACAAATTTAAATTCAAAAAGGAAATAGGCAAGAATTGGTTTACTTATAGGGTGGTCGACGAATTAAATATACTTAGTAACAATGTAGTAAGCGCTGAAAATATCAGTTGTTTTAAGAAACGATAAGACAACTTTATGGAAGGGAATAGCAGGTGGTGATGGATATGGAGCTGCCTAGTGTAGGCCTTATGGTCTCTTGCAGTCTCCTTCATTCTTATGTTCTTATGTTATGAGAGTAGTAGAGCTTGTGTTAGGATAAGAAATGGAGAGAGTGAATGGTTTGAGGTAAAGGTGGGACTTCGTCAGGGATGTGTTATGTCACCCTGGCTGTTCAATCTGTATATGGATGGGGTGGTGCGAGAGGTGAATGCGAGGGTAGTGGGTCAGGGGTTGTAGAGATGGTTAAAGAAAATGGGAAATAAGCCAGTTGTTGTTTGCTGACGACACTGCGCTTATAGCAGGATCAGAGGAGGGATTGAGGATGTTAGTGACAGAGTTTGAGAAGGTGTGTGAAAGAGGAAAGCTGAAGATAAATGTGGGCAAAAGTAAGGTGATGGGATGTGCAAGGGGAGAGAGTAACAGCAGGCTGGAAGTGAGCATAAAGGGAGAGACTGGAGGAAGTGGATAGTTTTACATACTTGGGTGCGAATGTGGCAGGAAAGGGAGGAGTGGGGGTGGAGGTAGAATGTAGATTGAGAGAAGCGAGTAAATGCCTTGGTGGATTAAAAAGTGTAATAGGAAATAGACATTTGAGAATGGATGCTAAGAGGAGGTTATATGAAGGAGTGATTGTGCCGACAGCACTGTA
>NC_134784.1:8306242-8316913 GCF_046742065.1 Oratosquilla oratoria
TATGTGTGTGTGTGTGTGTGTGTGTGTGTGTGTGTGTGTGTGTGTGTGTGTGTGTGTGTGTGTGTGTGTGTGTGTGTGTGTGTGTGTGTGTGTGTGTGTGTGTGTGTGTGTGTACGAAAAAAGCTGGAGTCCGGGAACCATAATGGTGGAAACGTAGAAAACACCAGACTCAGAAGTAGGTAATTTATTCCCAACGTTTCGAGTCCTGTCCTGAGAACGAGTCCCGGACTCCATCTATGTATTTCTACTTTACTCTTACATGCCCTACTGATAATGACAGTTTTGTAATTCCTAATTCAAATTGTTTATATATCTTAACTGTGGGATTCTTTTTTGGCATGAGATTACAAGTAACTTTCCTTTTAATTCACCATTTTCATTTTTTGTCAGACCAATTACTTGTGAGCTTCTGTTCGCTCCACCAAAGATTCTTTCAAGCCCATTCTTCCATCGTGGACACATTATCTTCTTGTCTTAATTAAATCATTCCTTTCAATTGGGCACAGCTGAACTCCGTTTATCATCGCTATTTCTACACAAATATTCATCACACGTACATATACATATGCACACATACACACACAGTGGTACACACACACACACACACACACACACACACACACACACACACACACACACACACACACACACACACACACACACACACACACACACACACACACACAAATACACACACAAACACACGCGCACGCATAAACACATACACACAAATACACACATAAACACAAAAAATACGCATATGCACAAACACGCACACACACACTGTACAGACACACTATACACACACACATACGCATGCACATACGCGCACACACACACACACACACGCACACACGCACACACGCACACACGCACACACGCACACACGCACACACGCACACACGCACGCACGCACGCACGCACACACACACACACACACACACACACACACACACACACACACACACACACACACACACACACACACACACACACACACACACACACACACACTCACACTACTTAAGACAGTCCATCGTGAGGTGAAATGTGAGATTCAGCGATCGTGCCGCTGGTGCCATCGAATGTGGCTGTTAAATCCTTTACGGGAGACATACATTTTGCTGCATAGGGAACATGGATGCTTTTCTCCAGTAAGCAAGGTTTATCTTTCTCTGTTTCTCCAGGTTAATTGAGTAATCTAAAGAAAGTACTCTACCGAGGTATGTGAAATGTTCCACTGTTCTGACAGACTCCCCATTGATGTTGAAGTGTAAAGGAGTTTGTGGCAAGTTTCTGTATTATGCAAAGATCTCAATTTTGAGTGCGTTGACTTTGAGCCCTATGGCAGCGTAGATGGTGGAAAATATGTTAATGATGTTCTGAAGTGAACCAGTCATATGAGCAACGATAGCATCATACTGGAGCTGAACTATCTGGCTTAAAAACAATGGAAGTTGAAAATGTTACGTCAAGTCAATAATGAATGCTTATACCAGCATCTCTACCAACGTTTTATGGCTAAGATTGGTCTAAGGCATAAAAAAATATATATATATATCAAAAAGGACAGGAACAAGTACACAACCTTGTTTGACATCAACCTTTACTGGAAAAGGATCTGAGAGTGAACCGCATGCAAGAGCTCTAGCCTTCATTACGTCGTAAAGATGTTTTAAAACCGTGAGAAATTCCCATCTTCTCAAGTAGTGTCCATAAGAGGGTGCAATTAACGGTGTCAAATGCCTTTGCGAGATCAATAAAAGCAATGAAGAGATCTTTGTTTTCTCCCGTGACTTTTTCTGTAACTGACGTAAGGAAAAAATCATATCACTTGTGCCACGATATTTTCGGAAACAACATTGATTTTCTAGATTTCCCTCTGTGAGATGTGCAGTCAGACGGAAAAGCATTACATTGGTAAGTACTTTTACGGCTACTTTCAACAGTGGGATGCCTCTGCTGTTGCACAAACTGTTTTGTCTCTTTTTTTAGACAGCGTTTCAGAAAGTACCCTCTTTGCTTAAATATTTCGGCTGTAATTTTGTCTGCCTCCGGCCTCTGTTTATTTCTTACTTTTCCTAGAGCTCCTAAAACTTCAGTCATTTATGTTGTTTCTTCAAGTGTTTCCACTGATGAGAGGTTTGGTAGTTAATCAAATATGTGTGGAGCGATAGGTGTCACCTGAATAAGCAAATTCTAAAAAGGCTTGGTTCATCGAGATAGAATTTCCTCGTTGTTTCTTAAAAGGGCGTTGCCATCTGAGAACCTGATTGGATGATATTCCGGATTTTGGCCTGTAGATTGACTTTGGTGCATCATAGAAGCCTTGTGTACTGTAAGTTTCAGCATAGTGTTATATTTCGTGGGCCTTAGTTTGCCACCAATCATTTTGGATTTTTCTAAATATTCTTTGCATTTCAGCTCTGATGTTAGTGGGACACTTTAGTTCACTGGACTTTGGGTTATTCAGATGAGCACCATGTGCCTTCTTTTTATCATCTAGCAGTTAGTAGATATCTGAGGCATTTTGATCAAACCAATCCTGGTGGTTGTGTGAGGAGTAACCGATAGTGTCTACAGCAGCTCTGTGTAGGGCAGAATGGAATTTGTTCCATTTGGTTGTTATCTTGATCATGTTGTACACTGGGAAGACTGCGATGTTATATCTGAATGTTGCACAGGAGGTAGGGCTGTCAAGAGATCTGACGTTGAGTTTCTTGACAGGAGGATGACGTCGTTGTGAAGGTCAAGTTTTTAAGTAAATCTTACAGCGCACTAGACGATAGTCTGTCCAGCATTCGGCTCTTCTCATGAATTTGGCGGTTAGTACCTCCTTTCTGTCTGCTTGGCGCACTGTTACATGGTCAAGCTGGTGCCAGTGAACTGAGCGTGGATGCCTTGTATCTCTCATACAACTGAAAGAGTGTACTTGATATGGTTATTTGATATTGTCACGTCTATTATGTATTGAATTCTCCGTTCAACTTAGATGTTGATATAGAGGGACTCCGTGTCTAAAGATGCGATAATGCCTTTTGAGTAACTATTTTCCAAAAGATTCAGAAAATTGGTGGTGGATTTGACGTTGTAATCAGATATCAAAAATATTATTAGAATATATTATGTCCTCCACAGCCTACAAAGAAGATGAAAAAATATTAAACCTAAGGAAGAAAACTCTAAAGTACAATTAATTATATACTATAGAAATAAAAATAAAACTTCTCAACTGCTAGTGAATAACAATACAAGACAGAGTAAAAGTGATCTTCAGAGAACTCACGTCATATATAGCTATACTTGTAAACGTGGGGACTGTGCAACCCAACATTCAACCTATATTGGCATGACAGCAATGAAGCTCTCACGCCAGTTGTCATACCACCTCTCCTCAGGAGCTCCCAAAAACCACCATCATTCAGCTCAGAAGAGAATTTTAAAATGAGACACTCTAGTAGAAAACACAGAAGTGCTGGCAAGAAACCAAGGCCACAGAAGACTGCCTATCCTCAAAGTTCTCTTCATAAAAGATTCATCCTCCAATCTAAATACACAAACCACAGATTTAGAGGCCCTTCCTAGTGCAAGGAGACCTACGTTCCCTAGAAGACGAAGCGAGACTGATGACGTCACACAACAGCGGACTAATGAGTAAGTAGCACAGTCCCGTAGCCCCAGTCCGGTTCACTAGCCAATCAGAAACCTCAAAGCGGAGTATCAGCCCAACAATAACAGTATACAGACAACCAAAATTAAATCAGATATTCACATTCTAGCCACTGATGGTCTTTGGATCACGTGTTGGACTCGTAATCGACAGCTATTTCCCTCCCGGAAGAGAGCTCAGAGCTCGTATGACCGATCTATGGGTGATGTTGTGACCTTGCACGCACACGCACCCCCAACTCCCCGCTCATGAGAGTTGGAGTAACAACTCGAAGCTCAGCGATACTGAAATTATTTCAGCCCTGGGCAGGATTCGAACCCGGACCGCCGTAGTGACAGTCGGAGACTCTACCAACCACGCCACCGAGTCGTGTGTGTGTGTGTGTGTGTGTGTGTGTGTGTGTGTGTGTGTGTGTGTGTGTGTGTGTGTGTGTGTGTGTGTGTGTGTGTGTGTGTGTGTGTGTGTGTGTGTGTGTGTGTGTGTGTGTGTGTGTGTGTGTGTGTGCGTGTGTGTGTGTGTACATATATGTATATAGCCACATATTTGTGTATTTTACCTATACATAGATGGTCCAGTTCACTCCTCCCTCCAGGGGTGAAACATTGTTACTTTTCATTCACCCGTAAAGGGTGCCGAATTGGAAGATAACAAAGACAAATTGGCCTGACTGCCACGATGGCTGAACTTTGCTTTGATGTATTTCTTCCTGAAAATAAATATTCAACATGACTGCAGCTGGTTTATTTCAGCTGAAGATTATTCAGACGTTCTCATTAGTATCATCACTGCCATAATTCACGTCGGTAAAATGTTCATACTCGTACTCTATTTTGAATCCCCAAGATATCTTTTTTTGATTCTGTTGACATTTCTGGCTGTTGTTATATCTTGCTTTTGTCATATAATATTATTCACTTGGGTCTTTAGTGCATAATTGTATCACTTGATACTCCCTTTCTGGCTGTATACAAAAATGTCGTTCTAGCTAATGTTAAAGGATAGCTGATGCCGACCCGAGATCTAACACCTTGGCGTTGACAAATAGACTTACGTATCTTCATGACTTTATGACAAGGAAATTCATCATAGATACATGGGGTACCGTCACAGTGATGATTTGAACCAATGGCCATCCTCTGGGGCTTTACCAAGTGTAAATACTTGCAGGCGGCGCCACAGATCTATCTCAGCAGAAACTTGGTGGCAGGAACATAAGAACATAAGAATGAAGGAGACTGCAAGGCAGTTCCCTGATTATTACCACCTGCCATCCCCATCCATAAAGTTGTCTAACCTTTTCTTAAAATAACGGATAATGTCAGCGCTCACTACATGCTTGCTAAGTTTATTTCATTCGTTGATCACCCTATTAGTAAACTAATTCTTTTCTATCTCCTTCTTAAATCTAAATTTGTCCAGTTTGAATCCATTACTGTGAGTCCTGTCCTGTTTTCTTAACATGATGACCTTGTGTGCGTCACCCTTGGTAAAGCCTTTGGTCAACTTGAACAGCTCTATTAGATCATCCCGCATTCTGCATCTTTGCAGAGAGTGTAAGTTAAGGTGTCTAAGCCTGTCCTCATAAGATAAATTTCTGGGCCCATGTATTATTTTGGTCATTTTCCTCTATACTGATTTTAGTGAATTGATGTCCATTCTATAAGATGGTGACCATGACTGTTCCGCATAGTCAAGGATAGGTTCAGCTAACGGTAGATAGAGTTTGATAATTACCTCTGCACTTCTATTCGTAACCGTCCTAGTAATGAAACCTGGTGCTCTGTTAGCTTTATTCCAAGCGTTAATGCAATGTTTTCTGGATTTAAGGTCAGGACTCACTAGAACTCCCAAGTCTCTATCGCTCTGAGTTTTCTCTAAAGACGCTTTATCTAAGCTATATCTATTTTCAGGGTTGTGTAGACCTACGTTTAACACGCTGCCCTTTGAGATATTGAAGTTCATTTGCCACTTCACCGACCATGTGTGCAATTTGTTAAGATCATCCTGCAGAGTCTCGGCGTCCTCTCTTGACCTAATTATGCGTCCTATTTTAGTGTCGTCCGCAAACTTACTAATATCACTATTAATCCAATTGTCCAAGTCGTTTATGTACATAATGAACTATAAGGGACCCAAAATCAAGCCCTAGTGAACTCCACTAGAAACACTTCCCCATTTGGATTTTACATAATTTATGGCAACTCGATTTTCTGTCACTAATCCAAGCTCTAATCCATTCTAACACTTTTCCTCCTATGCCATAGGCTTTGATTTTATTTAGTAGGCTGGCCGACCATCCGATTTTTACGACCATCCACCCAACACTAAGACCCTTTTCACAATACGATTTTGGCGCTCTCGGACACCGTCGAAATACTCCATCACTGTTTTGCACTTTTAGATAATTTAGGAGCGTTTGGTTACTGCGTTACCTTACGTAGCGTTGGCGGTGCGGTCACCGCTCATTTTGTATATTTTTTCACCAACGCATGGCACTCTCGACAATCAAATTACTGGTAATGTAGGAGCACCATCCAAGCACGTCTACCCCTCACAACCAGATATCACTTCCAGAAGAGCACAGCCAATATCACAACGGGCGTTCTTGTTGAATCATTGTCGCGCAAAGGTCTAATTGCCTATGCTAATGGGAAGGGTGCCGTCGAATGTGAGTAAGCACTTTCACAACAGATCAAAGTATTAGACATCCAGCATCATGAAAAATTGTGATATACGTTATTACAACGTGATAACCCGTCTCGGAACAGAACAAACTGGATAATTTAATGCAAGAGCTGGAGATGTTGTGGGATTTTGTGAAGTCCGAGAGGAAGAAAAGCTCATCTAGCTACAAGAAAGTCATCACAAGTTCGACAATGGATGAAAAGAAGGAACGATTTAGTGGAGTAGGAATTTCTATCAATCGAGTAATTTTTGGTAACGAGGTGAAATTAAGCACTTATCAAATAAGGTAGATTGGATTGCAAATATGCTATATAAAAGGTATTCTCTAAAAGTGTATGACCTACGCGTGTGAGACTAAGAAATTGACAAAGATGATAGAACAAAGCGGAGAATGGACAGATCTTTGTTGGAAATAACGCTGAAAGACAAGGGAAGGGGAAGTTAGGTGAAAGAGCAGACAAGAATGAAGGGAATTGTGGAAGCGAAAAAACAAGAGGAAATGAAATCGTGTAAGGAAAGTACCCAGGAAGGAGGACGGGCGGTGAATCAGTTTTGCTATTGACTAGACGCCGAAAGATGGAAAGCGATGAAGGAGACCAGAGGATGGAAAGACAATGTAGAGAAGTTTCCGTGAGTGACATGGCCCAGTCATTCAGTTCATGGGATAAGTTGGAAGAGGTCTTTATTCAGCAGTAGACTCGAAATGGGTGATTGATTAATTGATTTACTTATTGGTTGGTTGAACGCCAAACACTTTTATTCAGGAGTTTTGACCCAAGAGGGCTGTAAAACTATCTCAAATGATGTATCGATTCCAATGTCATATTATATAATTCAATTCAAATGTGTAGATAACTTCTGTGTAGTATAGAAATAGACGCCCTCCCCTCCTTTTTTTTTCACCTTGCACCTGTTAGACCAACCACTTTGTATTGTGATATGTTTGATCGTTTCTAGCCCTCCACAAGAAAAAAAAAAAAAAAAGGATGTGGCCTACCCTTATTAGTTAAAAGAATCATTTCATGCTTTCCAAAATATAGTGTACTATGGTGTCAAATTTGGATTGCATTTATTCTGCACAAAAACTATGTTGATTTTCGAAGAAACGATGGTTTGTTATGGTTATCATAAGGTGATTTAAGTCATATACTAAAATTGATATATGTTCAAAAACTCCAGTCCTTTCAAACCACAAGTTATTCGCATTCAAATGAGGGAAAAATTAGTGTGGAGAAGGTCTTCTGTCTTTTCATTTGAAATGGCTGATCCTAAAGGATTTGATTATATGAATGCTCTCTTATCCTTAACTTTTAAACCTCAAAACCAATTCTTTCATTTTTTATATCTTCTGGTGTTCTACCAATTAAAACTGGCACACTGTATCGAGAGCACACTTGGATTACCTGAGGTTTATCTAAATCCTTTCATACCTAGAGTCATAAGAAGAATTAAATCATCTGGCATTTACCGGAATGACATGTATACAGTACGGTGCAACACGGGCACAAACGATTTAATCAAAATAGCTCTAATATTTCTTGTCTCGAACTTACTCTGAACTTAATGAAATTACTTAAGTTATCTCGAATAATATAACAGTATCCGTAGTGCACAAATGGGTTACAATACTCCGATATAGTAAACCCTATTTTCTTTTTATTAATATACTTTAAGCTATTTTCTTTAAAGAAGTGTTGTTTTCATCTTACAATCTGTTTCGTATCAAGTTTGTGACCTCAGGTACTTCTGCAGCTACAACAGGCATGAAACTTTTGTTTTCCCTAATCTTTTACATTTCTCCTGGCAATAATTTAGATGGTTTCTACGCGTTAAGATGTTTATAGAAAGAAAATTTGATTGTATGCACACTAGGGGTTTACTTGCATGAAACGCTAGCCCCCCACCCCCACCACACCCTCCCAAAAATGACGGGTCAAATGAACTTTACTTTGATATCTTTTGTTTAGTTTCTTTATTTTTCTTGTTCACTGTAATATATTTGTTTACTATTTCAAGATTCAAATCTTCCCTTCCTTTGAATTCCTCATATTGACGAGATAAACACCATATGAGGACGGAGCCTTTATTTGTACGACGTTTCGTTTATTACAGCTTTTTCAAGTACAAGTTGAGATACAAATGCTTGATATTAAATAAGGGGAAAGGAGGGAACGGGGAGAGAAAAGGGGGGGAAGGAAGAGGAGGACGAGGAGAAGGGGGAGGGGAATTGGACACTGGGAAAGGATGAGAATGCTGGCCCAAACGTCCAGAAAAGGAAGAGAATCGTGGATTTCTTCCTGTCTTCTTTATTGACTTCTCATGTGTCATTTTTTTCTACATGCGAACCTCGAATATCAAGTTCATCACACTATTACATGTCGCTAATAAATATTTTGATAAAAAATGTTTTAAGTGTACCTCGTTCGTACTTGAGATAAATATAACTATACTCTAGATGTCATCAGACTGTTTTATTTAACTGTTAGTGACTTGGTAGAGAAGAGGCAAAACTTATTTACTGAATTCTTTCTCTAATGGCAAGGAGGTTGAGTGCCATTCTATTTTGTTTACCGCCAGATTGCTTTATTCAGCTGTGCGATATATTTGGCAGAGGCAAAACTTATCTCTTCATTCCTGACATATTAGTAGTATAAGAAACATAAGAATGAAGGAGACTACAACAGACCATCATGAAATAATGTGTTCAACCCATCTCCACCATGATAGTACAATTGGAAGTATACGAACGCGGGAAAGTATTTGCACAACACTGAATGGGTCCCACTGATTAGAGATACATTTTAACAACCACAATGCACTTTAATTCTAAGCTTTCAACTTGGAAGATCCAATGGAGGCCTACATGCCGAAATTGAAGTGCGGTACTGCCAAGGACTCGAACCCGGCGACCACATGACAAGTGCGCACGTGATTGTTAAAATGTATCTCTAATCACTGGGACCCATTCAGAATTGTACAAATACTTTCCCGCGTTCGTATACTTCCAATTATACTATCATAGTGGAGATGAGTTGAACGCAAAATTTCATATATGTGTATGTAACTCGAGGGTACAAATATATAAGAAAAAGTTGCGCTCAACTTATATCTCTCTTGATAGCGTAATTGGTAAATCACTATAGCACTTGTCATGCGATCGCCGGGTTCGAGTTCTTGGTAGTAGCGCATTTCAATTTCTGCATGTCGGCCATGTTGATGGCTTAAAACTAAAGTGCATTGTGGTTGTTAAAATGTATCTCTAATCACTGGGACCCATTCAGTGTTGTACAAATATGTATATATATATATATATATATATATATATATATATATATATATATATATATATGTGTGTGTGTGTGTGTGTGTGTGTGTGTGTGTACACATATACATGTGTATATATATATACATATATATATATATATATATATATGCATGCATGCATGCATGTGTGTGTGTGTGTGTGTGTGTGTGTGTGTGTGTGTGTGTGTGTGTGTGTGTGTGTGTGTGTGTGTGTGTGTGTGTGTGTGTGTGTGTGTGTGTGTTTGTGTGTGTGTGTGTGTATGTTTGTGTTTGTGTGTGTGTGTGTGAGTGTGTGTGTGTATGTGTGTGTGTGTGTGTGTGTGTGTGTGTGTGTGTGTGTGTGTGTGTGTGTGTGTGTGTGTGTGTGTGTGTGTGTGTGTGTGTGTGTGTGTGTGTGTGTGTGTGTGTGTGTGTGTGTGTGTGAATGTGTGTGTATGTGTGTGTGTCCGTATATATATACATATATATATATTACGAGCAATTCTATTCAGGTATTTACGGCGAAAGCCCATAAAGGTTTAATCCCATCCTTACTGTTTGGCTAAGAGTTGAGTTCGGGTTTCTGTAAAATTAGGTCATGACGACAGTTTGCAATCTGCCTAGAATCTTCGAGAGTCAGTTCAATTCCAAGTTGAAAATATTTTGAAGTTACCACTGCTCAGTCGGTAAGGCGTTGCTTTAACAATGAGTAAGACATCGATTCGAATCCCGTGACGAGCGAAAGAGAGCATAAAAGTGATGATAAACAACAGTCCATAATAACTTTCTCTCACCCTCTCGTAAAGTCTTAGGAATTCTCCTGATTTTTTTACATCTCACCTTGCCTATCTCTGCTCTTTCTGCTGATCTCAACAATGATACGGGAGTAGGCGACGACGATGAAGGCAAGTGGGATGAAGTAGAGGAAGACAATGCAGAAGAGGGTGTAGATGCCTTCGGCTCGAGCGTTGCCTCTGAAGAACCCGAAGGTAACGCACTGGCGGAAATCCGGCCGGTGTGGATGAACCTCCACG
>NC_134784.1:8329913-8339913 GCF_046742065.1 Oratosquilla oratoria
TGGTCCTTCTTTTTTAATTAGGTCGTTTGTAGCTTTGGAGTATTTTCTTTCTCTAATGTTTTTGTACTTCCTACTTTCTCTGCTGATTCCCTAATGATATTCACTAAATTCAAGTCAATATCTTCCACGGAGTCCTCGTTAGTTCTTAGAGCTTCTAATATATTATTAATTTCTAACTGAAAATTCTTATCATTATCCTTAACCTTTGCAAGGCTTATTTATTTATTTTTTTTATTAGTATATTTCTCTCGGCTCTGAAACTGAATTTAGCTGTGGAACCTACCATTCTATGGTCACTACCTATGTTGGGAATATTTATCACCGTAACATTGCCAACGCTTTTGCTCTCATCTCCTATTATTAAATCTATTTCGTTCTTTGTTGTTCCATTTGGACTTCTCCACGTCCATTTACGACCTAAACACTTTTGCAAGAAAGTGTTCATTATCCTCATATTGTAGTACCCTACAAAATTTACTAACATCTCGCCTCTGTCATTGCTTTCACATACTCCAAACTTGCCAATGCACGTCTCATCTCCCATCCTCCTACCACTTTAGCATTAAAGTCGCTTGTTACCAATGTGTACTTACTTTTTCCTTGATCCATTACTTGACCTAAATCATCATAGAACGACTCAATTTCATCGTCTGAACTCTGTGAAGTTGGTGGATAAACCTGAGCTATTTTTTAGTGTGTGTCTTTTACACAGCCTAATCACAATCCAAACTACCCTGTCTGATAAACTACTGAATTTGACTACGGTACCAGCAACCTCTCGGTTTACCAAGAATCCTACTCCACAACATCTTTTTTTGTCCTTACCTCTATATTAGAACAGGTGGTGACCATCCTATAATTGTATCAGCTTTTCTTCCGTCCTACGATGTCCCACTTGATGTTGTCTAGTTCTTCCTTTAAACTCCTCAACCTGTGGTCTTCTGAGAGACTTCTTACGTTGTAAGTATAGACCTTCATTTCCTTCATGTTGTTTAATGTTCAAGACTTTGATCTGCTTGGACAGTGCTTACTCACATTCGGTGGCACACTGCCCGTAAGAACATGAGGCAATGCGGTTGGACCTTTAGGAGATGATGATCCAACAGGAACGCCCGGTTTTGTTTTGGTTGTGCTATTCATATTGGCTATGAAGGTGTCAACTCTCGGATATATATTTTACACACCACGATGATCACGTGGTATGGAACGTGCATGATGTCGCTCACGACCTGACGCTTCTCTGCCAGTGCGACCCTGCTTGATCCGACCTAACCTAACCCAGTCCAATTATGTAATTAAGCACCACAGGTGACTACCCATGCGGTATATATAGCGGCTTCCGCCACATGTAAAATCAGTTCACTCGTACCTTACAATAAAGGAGACGAACCCAGCAAAACCTGTTTCTCTTCACCCCAGTAGCATCGCTACACTGGTGACCATTCGGAGCAACAATGAACCCATCTACCGTTGCCATCCCCGACGACACGCTGCTCGTTACCAACAACGTCAACGCCGTCTCCCTGAAGTTGCCAACTTTTTCCACACTCGACGCTCCCTCCTGGTTTCGCCGGACGGAGAGCCAGTTCCGCCTGCGGAATATCAGCGCGTCCCAAACGAAGGCAGACTATGTTCTCGAGGCGACCCCCGAGGATGTGTTCCCACTTATCTTCCAATGGCTCGATCAACACGACGGCGTTATTCAGTATGACGTTCTGAAACAGTACCTGCTTCAGGAATTCACGCCCTCAGCAGCCTCCAGAGCCACAAAAATCCTCCAACTCTCCCAGCAGCCACTGGGGGACATTAAACCAACGTCGCCATCGGCCGCCTAGTCTGCGCAACCCCATCCGCCTCGACGCCCCTGCAAATCGCGCCACAGCCAACCACGGTCGCCGCCATCGACGCTACAATGCCCTACGCCCACCTGCTCACGGAATTCACGGACGTCTTCAAGCCTGAGCTGCGAAAGATACCACAGACGCCAGCTAAACATAGCGTGTACCACTACATCAAAACGGTTGTGCCCCCGGTATTTGCCAAATACTGCCGCCTACCGCCCGAGAAAATCGCCGTCGCTAAGAAAACCTTCCAAGAGATGGAGAGACTAGGCCTTTGCCAAAAGCCCTCCAGTCCTTGGTCCTCCCCTCTCCACCTCGTTAAGGAGAACGATGGTTCCTGGCGCCCCTGTGGAGACTACCGGCGGCTGAACATGATGACGGAGCTTGACCACTACCCACTTAAAAACATTGCCGACGTCACCACATACCTCAACGGCGCCAAGATCTTTTCGACACTGGACCTCCTGAAGGGCTACTACCAAGTTCCGGTGCATACAGACGACATTCCGAAGACCGCCATCACCACCCCCTTCGGGACGTACACCTTTAATTACTCCTGCTTCGGCTTGCAAAACTCTGGTGTGACCTTCCAGCGCCTAATGGACGGCATCCTCGGCGATCTCAACTTCTGCGTCTGCTATTTCGACGATATTCTGGTCTTCTCCAACTCGCCTGACCAGCATCTTCAACACCTACGGACCATTCTCGAGCGTCTCCAGGACAACGGCCTCGTTGTCCGCTTTGACAAATGCAGCTTCGGAAAAAGTCTGTCCCATTTTTGGGACACCTCATCTCTCCTGACGGCGTTCGTCCCCTGCTGGATAAAGTCGCCGCAATCGACAAATTTCCAAACCTACTACCCTCAAAGCCCTGCAGGAATTTATTGTGATAGTCAACTTCTACCACCGTTTCCTACGTAACATCGCTCAAACGCTGCACCCACTCTATAACACCCTTCACGGAAAATCAAAGGACCTCCTGTGGAACCCCACCATGGAAGCTGCCTTCACCAACGCCAAAAAAGCCCTTGCCCGTGCCACCACCCTCCCCTTCCTTGCACCAGGTGCTCAGCTACAGCTGTCAACGGACGCCAGCAATGTCACCATAGGGGGTATGCTCGAACAAATCCTTCGTGGCAGACATACACCCCCCGGTTTCTTCAGCAGTAAACTCTCCAAGGCCGGGCTCAACTACAGCACCTTCGACAGAGAGCTCCTCGCCATCCACCACGCAGTCCGTCACTTTCGCCATTTCCTCGAGAGCTCCTCATTTATCATCAACACCGACCATCAACCTCTGGTGCACGCCTTCACGAAACAACAGGACGCTTGGTGTGCCAGATAGCGCCGCCATCTCTCCGCCATCGCCGAGTTCAATTGCACCATCAGGCAAGTCCCCGGCATAAAAAAAAAAAAAAGTCGCAGAGGCCCTCTCCCGAATAACCATCCACGCAGTTTAACTAGGCCTCGACTACGCAGCTATCGCCAGAGAGCAACGGGAGGATTCTGAAACACTTGCCTACAGGGTATCCATCACATCCCTTAAGTGGTAAGACGCTCCTTTTCACGACAACCACACCATCCTCTGCGACATTAGTATCGGCCGCCCACGACCCCTCATCCCAACCGCCTTCCGACGCCAAGTGTTCAATTTGATACACGGCCTGTCTCACCCTTCAGAGCGCGTCACTGCGAAGCTCCTGAAGCAGAAATTCATCTGGCATAGCATCTCCAAGGACGCAAAGGAGTGGGCCAGATCCTACATCGCCTGCCAGCAAAGCAAAATTCATCGCAACACTGAATCATGCACTGGATCATTCCATCAGTCCCGACGACGCTTCGCACATATTCATGTCGACGTCGTCGGCCCACTCCCCCTGTCGGAAGGCCATCATTACCTCTTCACCGCCATTGATAGATCGACCCGCTGGTTGGAGGCCATCCCCATGAAGGATAGTACCGCCTCATCCTGCACTACAGCATTTCTCAGTGGATGGATAGCCAGATTTGGGCTCCCAGAACACGTCACCTCCGACCGAGGAACTTACTTCACGTCGCGGCTGTGGCACTTCCTCGCTGAACTCCTGGGTACTACAGTCCACCCCACTACCTCCTACAACCCTGCAGCCAACGGCATGGTCGAGCTAATCCACCGCTCACTTAAAGCATCTCTTATAGCACACTGCAACAATGGCTCCTGGCTATGCCAACTACCATGGATACTCCTTGATCTTCGGACAGCCATCAAGGACGACCTCATCGTGTCTCGGCCAAACCCTCGTCGTACCTGTAGAAGTCTTCCCTCCACAGGATTCTCCCGAGAGCCTGCAGCAGCTGCGACGCACTGTCGATATATTCGCCCCACGCGTGCCGACATATTACCGGGAGGTGAAGGAATACCTCCCAAAGCACCTCCACACCTCGACGCACGTTTTCCTGAGGACGGACGCTCACACCCCACCACTCAGCCGTCCCTACACTGACCTCCATCTTGTCCTTGAACGTAAGGACAAGACCTTCCGCACCTCCATTTCCGGCAGGCCAGAATAGGTCTCCATCGACCGCCTAAAACCGGCACACCTCGACATTCAGCCCACCAAATTCTCACGTGCAGAGGGGAATGTTGTACACACCACGATGATCACGTAGTATGGAACGCGCATTATATCGCCTACGACCTGACGTTTCTCTGCCAGTGCGACCCTGCTTGACCCGACCTAACCTTACCCAGTACAATTATGTAATTATGCACCACGCGTGACTACCCATGCGGTATATATAGCGGCTCCCGTAAACGAAACACCTCAAAGTGAATTCCAAACTGAAACCTGTGAAAAGTCTGGGGTAAACTTACTCACTACGGTAAATATAACAAAAGAAACAATTAAAAGGTGTATAGACAAACTCAAAGTTAATAAAACACCAGGGCCTGACGGTTGGCATCCAAGAATCTTAAAGGAAATGAAAAATGAGATTGTTGTTCCATTAGAAATTATTTTCAAGAAATCCATCATATCCGGAGATGTCCCAAGAGAATGGAAGCTAGCTAACGTTACTCCCATATTCAAAAAAGGTGACAAAAAGAAACCAAATAACTATAGGCCTATTAGTTTGACTTCGATCGTAGGAAAAATAATGGAAACTATCATCAGAGATGCTATCGAATATCATTTAGAAAGTAACCGTTTGATAAATGATAGCCAACATGGTTTCAGACGGAAACGTTCTTGCGTGACTAACTTACTCGAATTCTACAACACAGTTGTCTCGAATTTTGACAAAAGAAACAATATAGATTTAATATATCTAGACTTTGCAAAAGCTTTTGATACCGTCCCACACGAAAGACTTCTTACTAAATTAGCTTTGCATGGAATAAGTGGTAGCCTATTAGGTTGGACTAGTAATTGGTTGAAAGGTCGAAAACAGAGAGTTGTTTTAAATGGAAAAACTTCTGGATGGAAAAGTGTTGCAAGTGGAGTTCCTCAGGGTTCCGTTCTTGGGCCACTTCTATTCATAGTATATATAAATGATATAGACCATGGACTAAAATCTACTGTTTCCAAATTTGCTGATGATACAAAACTGTGCGGAGTGGCAAATGATCACTCAAACCAATTAGATATTCAAGAAGATTTAGATCAATTACAGCAATGGTCTGAAAAGTGGCTAATGAAATTTAACACAAGTAAATGCAAGGTAATGCACATAGGTAAAAATAACAGCAAGTACGATTACAAGTTATTTGGAAATTCGTTAACAAAAGTGGATAGTGAAAAAGATCTCGGCGTAATTATCAGTAACGACCTCAAATCATCCAAGCAGTGTATTTCAGCCTCTGAGAAAACAAATAAGATTCTGGGATTGATTGCGCGATCTTTTGATTTCAAAAGTCCATCACTCATTAACAAGCTATATAAATCGTTAGTTCGTCCACATTTGGAATATGCTGTTTCCGTATGGTCACCGAATCTCATTAAAGACATTGACAGACTGGAAAAAGTACAACGGCGAGCCACAAAACTGATTCCAAATATCAAAAATAAATCATACGAAAATCGACTTAAGCACATGAATCTGTTTTCCCTAAAAAAGCGTAGACTCAGAGGTGACTTGATACAGGTCTTTAAGATTTTAAAGGGAATTGACAACATCAAAAGTGACCAAATTTTCACATTGAATGAGAATCAGACAAGAAACAATGGTCTCAAACTGTCCGGAAATAGATTCAATTTGGAAGTAGGTAGAAACAACTTTGCCAACCGTGTAGTTAATGAATGGAATAAACTTCCTGCACAGGTAGTGCAATGTAGTTCAGTTCGAAGCTTTAAGAATCATTTAGATAAATACCTAAGTAAGATGCTGTAATTATTATAATTTATGTTATATTATTTGTTTTTGTTTTGTTATAATTTGTCTGTCTGATTTTCATTTATTATTAGTTATATGTCAATTTATTATCATTTACTATTTACCTGTTTGTTTGTTATTCAACTATACCAATGCATTTATTTATGTATTTTAATTGTTATTTACATTGTTATAGTTTTAATTTATTATTAATATCAATTTTTTTTTTTTTTTTTTCCATCCGACCTAGATATGGATCAAAAGGTCTCCTGTCGGCATGCTTTGCCTTTGTAATCCTTTGTAAAATCAGTTCACTCGTACCTTACAATAAAGGATACGAACTCAGCAAAACCTTTCTCTTCACCACTTGTCATCTAAGTGGGCCTCTTTCAAAGCGACGATGAGGACGTCGTCCACATGCCTCAAACAAAGGGTGCCTTTACTCATTATCCTTATGAAATTATCTGTCTCTAAAACCTCCATATAAAAGAGGGCCAGAACCGCACTGAGATGACTTCCCATAGCAACTCCTCGGTGTTATCTGTATTCTACCTCGTTGAACAAAAAAGGCCCAAACCTCACACACAGGGTCACTAATTTCAAGTAATCACTTTTCCCCACTATACATACATGAATACATACATATACATACATATATATATACATACATTGCAGAAGAAATCACTTGAACGCGTGATACTAGTATGCAGACAAACCACAGGGAAAATGAAAGAGATGAGACCGAGCGCTTGAAAATGTCTGAATAGACGAAAGCGCTCGGTCTCATCTCTTTCATTTTCCCTGTGGTTTGTCTGCACATATATACATATATATACATACATACATACATACATATACCAAGGCTATTTCCCCCTTACAAGGGAGGTAACCAAAAAGGAAAAGGCATAAAATCATTCCCACCCATTCCATCCCTGAATACACTCCACATCCCTCCACCCTCCCTCTGGGGTATTGGTTGCTTGTTATTGTGGCAAAGTAGCATGCAGTTGGTACTTTAGGGTCTATATAGGGCGTCCCTACGGACCAGAATCACACATCATTTTGTCTATGATAGAGGAAAACTCTGTTCAGAGATAACACTTTTATACTACGACTGTCCCTCCGTTATGCTGTCCCCCAACCCCTTGTTGCTGTCCTGTACCATTTCTCTGAGTATTCTTTTTCTGTGGTGGGGGAATTCCCTTGTAGCCCCACAGGGGACATTCCTAAAAGAAAAAGTAAAGGCATATGTATATATATATATATATATATATATATATATATATAAAATATATATATGTATATATATGTATATACATATATATATATATGTATATATACATATATATATACATATATATATACATATATATATATATATATATATATATATATACTCACTCCGGTGGTGGTCGGGCCACTTGCTGACCCCTCACCGCTAGTACCAAATGCCTCCAGACTCTACGGTCCTGTGCCCCTGTCATCCAATCCTGGACATCTGCTCCAGCCCTTTCCAGGTCCTCCCTCACGTTGTCCATCCATCTTCTGCATGGTCTTCCTGGGAAACGTCTTCCTCCTACCATCCCATCCATCATCACTCTCATTGGTATTCTTTCTTGTTCCATTCTTGCAATGTGGCCGGCATACTGCAGTCGCCTTGACTTTATGATATTCATGATATTTATTTGGCCTGATGTTTCCCTTAGCTCTTCATTATGCCGCCTTCTCCATTCTTGGTCTAGTTCGTCGAATACTGGGCCCAAAATTTTCCTTAGTACACTGTTCTCAAATACAAAAAGACTTTTTTCCATTTTCTTAGTCAGGCTCCAGGCTTCGCATCCATATAATAGAATGGGTTTTATTATTGTATCATATATTCTTAATTTGGTCTTTGTTGATATGCTCCTTCTTCCCAGTGTATTTTGGAGGCTGTAATAACATCTGTTGGCTGAAGCAATTCTTGATTTTATTTCAGTGTCCATCAGGTTTTCGTCTGTTACGATTGATCCAAGATACTTAAAGTTTCTGCATACTTCATATCTCACACCATTGATGTCAATATGTTCTTCTCTGTTATTGTTTTTGGTTAGATGCATTAACTCTGTCTTCTTAGTATTCACCAGCAGTCCTACTCTGTTCGCAGTCTCTTGGAAATCTCCAACTGTTACTGTTACTGAAATCTCCAACTGTTACTGTTACTAAAACTGGAACATTGCCTCGGCCGGATATATATATATATATATATATATATATATATATATATATATATATATATATATATATATATATATATGTATATATATATATATATATATATATATACCTGTATAAATACATATATATACATATATATATATATATATATATATATATATATATATATATATATACATATATATATATATATATATATATATATATATATATATATATATGTGTGTGTGTGTGTGTGTGTGTGTGTGTGTGTGTGTGTGTGTGTGTGTGTGTGTGTGTGTGTGTGTGTGTGTGTGTGTGTGTGTGTGTGTGTGTGTGTGTGTGTGTGTGTGTGTGTGTGTGTGTGTGTGTGTGTGTGTGTGTGTGTATGTGTGTGTGTGTGTGTGTGTGTGTGTGTGTGTGTGTCTGTGTGTGTGTGTGTGTGTGTGTGTGTGTGTGTGTGTGTGTGTGTGTGTGTGTGTGTGTGTGTGTGTGTGTGTGTGTGTGTGTGTGTGTGTGTGTGTGTGTGTGTGTGTGGATCACATGCTAGACTCGTCATCGATAGCTATTTCCCTCCCGGAAGAGAGCCAAGAGCTCGTATGACTGATCTATGGGCAATGCTGTGACTTTCCACGAACACATACACACAACCCCTCGCCCACGAGAGTTGGAGCAACGACTCGAAGCGCAGCGATACTGAAATTATTTCAGCCCTGGGCAGGATTCGAACCCGGACCGCCATAGTGACAGTCAGGGACATTGTCAACCGCTCCACCGAGTCGTGTGTGTGTGTGTGTGTGTGTGTGTGTGTGTGTGTGTGTGTGTGTGTGTGTGTGTGTGTGTGTGTGTTTGTGTGTATGTGTGTGTTTGTGTGTGCTTGCGTGTGTAAGTTTGTGTGTGTGTGTGTGTGTGTGTGTGTGTGTGTGTGTGTGTGTGTGTGTGTGTGTGTGTGTGTGTGTGTGTGTGTGTGTGTGTGTGTGTGTGTGTGTGTGTGTGTGTGTGTGTGTGTGTGTGTGTGTGTGTGTGTGTGTGTGTGTGTGTGTGTGTGTGTGTGTGTGTGTGTGTGTGTGTGTGTGTGTGTGTGTGTGTGTGTGTGTGTGTGTGTGTGTGTGTTTGTGTGTGTGTGTGTTAGGGGGGTTTAGTGTGTGCATGTGCCCATGCAAATGGAAGCATCTATATATATTGTACACATAGAATTTCTCTGTCTCCTTGTTTTGACACTCTCCAGTTGTTTTTACTCCTTTGCTTCCATTGTGCCGCCGTTGGTCGTTCTTGTACTCGACCTTGAGATGTCGACACTTGCGTCCTCCCATTAACGCCCCTATTCATGTGACTCCGAAATACTGTTCCTTTCCATCAGGACACATTATTCATGAAAGGGAAAGTAAATCAATATTGGTATGATAGAGGAACAAAATATGTAACACATTAGGTGTATAAACGAGTCAATAACAAAAAATATAATTTATCAAAATTTGAATACTATGATGTAATAATCATTGTATTTAGATTTATGGCTACTTTTCTGAATGTCAAGGGAAATAAGAGAATGAAAAACTAAAGAAAAAATAAAATTATGTAGCAAAAGGGGAAGGAAACTTTAGGAAAAAATAAAGC
>NC_134784.1:8357413-8359913 GCF_046742065.1 Oratosquilla oratoria
CTAGGAGGCTCTCCGCCCAGGGCAAGTCACGCACAGAACAGTTCTTGAAAACGCGATCCCCTGAAGGTAGACAGGTGAGGTTCCTCGACGAATGTGAGTGCTACACTATGGAAGACGGTAACAAGAACCATGTTCTCTCCTCCCGGAGCTACAGTAACGAGAATGAGAGGTCTCTATCCGGAGAGGATAGTCCAGGACCTTCTCAGGGGACTAGTGGGTGTGGGAATTGTCTGACGGTAGACCACTTTTTCAATGACTCTGCAGATAGGCTATGGGAGGAGCGGGATCGACACGCTCCTCGCCTTTCCCCCGTCGGGAGGCCGTGTGGACTCATCCCAAACGCCCATAGGTCCTCTTCGGGGTCTCCCTCAAGGACAACCTCATCTTCTTCGTCGAGAGCTTCTCTTTCTCCCAGAGCTTCCCCGTCTCCTCGAGGATCACCCTGCCATAGGTCACTGAGTTCTCCGAGGATATCGCCCTTGCCTAGGTCGTCTGCTTTGCAAAGGTATTCCCCCTCGCCAAGGGCATCCCCATCCCCGAGAGCCTCCCCCTGTCGGTATCCCTCCCCCTCCCTGAAGTATTCCCCATGCCTACACTCCCCCGCTCCCCGGTCTCCCCGAGGCCCGAGTACGCACCACGGCACAAATACTTCGAAGTCCTCTCCTTCACCATGTCCAGGTACTCCTTCCTCACCTTCGTCGCAGAAGACCCCACACTCAATCCTGAAACCCTCGTCTTCGACCACCAACATCTTGCCCCGGAGGGCGTCCCAGTTCCGAAGGGCGTGGTCCCTACTAACGCT
This sequence comes from Oratosquilla oratoria, assembly GCF_046742065.1. Lineage (NCBI taxonomy): Eukaryota > Metazoa > Arthropoda > Malacostraca > Stomatopoda > Squillidae > Oratosquilla > Oratosquilla oratoria. Next base: position 8,358,216 of record NC_134784.1, read on the forward strand.
GGTGACCTGTGACCGCGACACCGATCGAGGGCGCGAGAAGACACCCCCTCCTCAGCCCCAGCGCATTCTACGTCAGCCCACAAGGCACACCTACCGACGAGGAATGTCCGGATTGCCTATTCAGTGTTCACCTCACACTGTTGGGCTCGCCTACTGAGCACCACCTCAGGGTCGCCAAGGACCGCGTGCTTTTTCGGTCGGGTGAATGTTGACATCCACAACCTGATGGAGAGATGTCTGTAGAAAAAAAAATCGAACGAAGAATAATCTCTCGAAGTGTCTGATAGAGAATCTAAAGAAGAGCAGCCTGATGAAGAATAACTTGACGAGGATATGTTTCAGGAAGAAGAGCCTACCTGTCGAAGATAAGGCCCTCCAACAGACAATTTTCCTATCCCCTTGAATATGCCACCTGTCAACGGATCGCCCAACCAATCGTCTACTATCTACTAACGAGCATCTATTAACGTACACTCGAATTTCGAAGACCCGTATGTCAACCCCTCACCCAGCCTATCATCCCATTAATTGAGTCGTCACTGATTACCAATATGCCTATCAACATCTATCCCATATCTACCGACTACCATTTCATGATACTGTTAACTAAGTCCAATCATCACCTACTTGGTACAGTTTGATTTGTATCCGTTACCACACACTACTAGCCAGCTTCATTTGTTACTACCACCCCATATTTCTACACCCTGCTATATTTAGTGCTCACCCTCCTGTATATACTACCACCATACATTGTAATATTTTATCTGCTTATCAACATCTTTTATTTTAACCACTATGCTGTATCTACTTACATTCATAGTTTGCTAGTTGTTATCATATTGTATCTATTAACGTCCATGTTGCATCTATCAATTTCCACAGAGCATCTACTGGCCGTCATATTGTATCAACTGCTTACCATCCTAAGTCGAACAACATTTTTAATCACCAACGTAGTAAGTCGTAAATTTGTCTCCGCGTTTTGTTTGGCAGACATAACACGAACTCGAGCCACCATCCTGTCCAAAGGAAATAAGCTTCATTGGTCGGAGTTCTTACCATCCTTTGACGGCACACTGACCCCCCGACAAGGCTATCTTCCGGCTCTTGCTCAAGCATCCCCTTCCATCTGTTACTCTAGGAATTACTCCTTCGCCCTTAGTCGTCATAGTCGAAGTTGAGGCATGGCCAACAGTCAACAGTCATTCCCAAATGAACACATCAGTTCAACTGAAAAATCCTCTCCCAGAGATTCAGTATTCACTGAAGATTAACCATAGACCAATGAATCCACTGATATTTTCATACCAGATTCTTAGCCAAAACAATAAAATCTATTAGTAAAGTAATTCAGAAATTATCCCTAGTCAATGAACAATTCAATCTTTCACTAAACAAACCTGAATCATCCTATTTTGATCTCTGATCCTTAGGAGTTAATTTCCCCAGTTTGTACATATTGAACAAATTGGTTTACACAAACTATTATTATTATTATTATTATTATTATTATTATTATTATTATTATTATTATTATTATTATTATTATTATTATTATTATTATTATTATTATTATTATTATTATTATTATTATTATTATTATTTATTATTATTATTATTATTATTATTATTATTATTATTATTATTATTATTATTATTATTATTATTATTATTATTATTATTATTATTATTATT
>NC_134784.1:8372413-8379913 GCF_046742065.1 Oratosquilla oratoria
AGTAAAAGAGGTATGGAAGGCAGATGTGGAGAGAGTGAACATGAGGGGACGTCCTAGGATGAGGTGGATGGATGGGGTGAAGGGGGCTTTGGGGAAGAGGGGAATGTCTGTTGAGGAAGGAAGGGAGAGGACGGAAGACAGAGGTGAGTGGAGAATGGTTGTGTATGGATGATGTTGTGATTGCATGAGGAGGAATGGGCGTGGGGTGGGGGTGAGGTAGTATGTGTGAGTAAATTTTGACGCAGCCCGAAGGGATTTCTCCCCGTCCTCTCCTTATATGCAAGGGGGGACGGAGAGGGGGGGTCGCCGATTGAATGAAGCGGCCTTGCTGTGGATGTGCTGTGTCTTGCGACACTGCTTCTGACCCAGGGCGGTGGGCAAGGTGCAGGGATGACCCGTCATCCAGGAGGTGCTCAGATGAGAGGGAAGGTGGGAGGGGTGTGGAGTGTATTTAGGGATGAATGGGTGGGAGTGTTTTTATGCCTTTCCCTTTTTGGCTACCTCCCTTGAAAGGGGGAAAAAACCTTGGTATATGTATGTATGTATGTATTTTGAACATGACTAACTTACGTTTACGACACACAACGTTCGCTGACACACATCAAAACTGTTCCATGTTTTGATCCACTTTCGAACAGCAACTTTCTAATCGATATCGGAGTTAAGTCAGTGCCCTGCCTGTCATAAGAAGCCAGTAGTTATTGCCGCCAACCTCTAACCTCTGTACAGCTAACAAAACCAAAATACTCATCTTCAAGAGGCAGATGCTTTAGCTGGAACTCATCCTTCGCCGGTCTTGCGAGTATAAATTCTACTTTGCAACAGTTCCATAACCTATTGTCAGCGCCGATTTTTTTTTACCCACTTTGTTCTTTTCATCGCCATAAAAAATCACAAGTTTCTTGGCCCTCTTACGTCAATTTCATTCAATGCTAGATCAACAGCGGGTGAAGACAGCCAACTCTCCACCTTCACTACAGAGAATAAGTTTGCCTCCCTCCCCAAGTCCTTCCCGACACTGAAGCAGCCATACTCCAACAGCAAGTCTATGCAGCACCACGTGACGCTCCACATTGAGACTACTGGACCTCCAACCCATACAAAGGCTCATCTTTTAGCTCTTGAATGCTTCAAATAAACTAAAGCCGAACTTGAATTTTTCTGTCGTCAAGGAGCCATCCGGCCAAGCTCAAGCAATTGGACATGTGCACTCCACACGGTCTCCGAAAAGATCAGTGAAGTCAGGCCTTGCGGTGACTACCGTGCGTTGAATTCGCGGACCTTCATGGACAGATATAATTTACTTAATATCCAAGAATTTTCATCACAACTTGCAGGATCTACCGTGTTCTCCAAGATTAATCTAATCAAGGCCTTCCATTACATCTCAATCAACCCATTGGACATCCCGAAGACAGCCATCATCACATCATCGATCTGTTTGAATGCATCCAGATGCTATTCGGTCTCAAGAACCTTCCAGAGGATCATGGATGAAGTCCGGCGGGACCTATCTTTCTGCTCCACCTACACCAATGATGTACTCATGGCCAGTCCTGATGCTGACACGCACTGCTAGTGTCTCCAGCAAGTCTTCACTCGACTACAAGACTATGACATACACATTAATGTAGACAACTCCGAATTCGGTGTCCCTTCAATCACTTCCTTGGTCATACCGTCACCCTTTCAGGCATTACCCCTGCTGCGTACCGATCTGATACTATCCAGGAGTTCCCAAAGCCAACGACCCAGCGCCAGCTCAAGCAGTTCTTAGGAATGTTGAATTGCCACAGTCTTTCTTATCCCACACTGCGCTTTTCTCCTCTAGCCACATGATCAAACCTTGCATAAGTGGATGTCCCATCAATTCCTCTGGAGCTCAGAAACCGACATAACCTTCGTTGTAGCCAAGGAAACATTCAAACATGAAACCATATATTGAGACCTTACCCCGAACGTCATCACTTCCATCTCGATAGAAGTTTCGGATGCTGATATCAGTGCAGTTAGCAGCACATCGATGGTGCCTGAAAGCTTATTGCCTTCTTTTCAAAGTAGCTCAACAATGTTCAGAGGGAAAATACCGCTTTCTACAAAGAAATTTTCACTATCTACAGTACAAGGAAGTCAAGCGGTTCAGGCACTTTATTGAAGGACAAAAAATTCATATATACACTGACCACAAACAAATTGCAACCACCGCCCTTCACAACAAGACAGCCTACACTCCTAGACAATTACGACACACTGTCTTAATATCTCAGTACAAGACCGACATCCGCTTCGTCCGAGGTAAAGACAACGCCCCCGCCGATGCTCTGTCACGTAACATCTCCGCAATTTTCTACTTCCTAATCAACTACGCCGACATTGTTGCAGATCAAATTAATAATACCGAACTGCAGCACTTAAAGGAAGACTTCGAATTGCGGATGAAGAGAGTGAAAATCCATGGAACTAATGCCCACCTCTACACCGACGCATCCATAGACATCATGCGGCCCTTCCTACCCAAGAACTACCCTCACCCTCTATTCCGCCAGTTACACGACCTCTCACCCTGGAATACGAGCTTTACACAAACTCCGTTGCCAATAGAGAAAGAGAAGATAGATAGATAGATAGATAGATAGATATATAGATAGATAGATAGATAGATAGATAGACAGATAGATAGATAGATGAAATATATATATATATATATATATATATATATATATATACATATATATACATATATATATATATATATTGCTTGAAACCACGAGGAAATCAAAGATCGGAATACTAAATGTTTTCGTCTATTTAAGACATTTTACAAAGTGCATAGTATCACAACAAAGTACAGCTTAAATACAATAGTGTAAAGAACAGAAGTCACTCAATATAAATACATAAGGATTGTCTTACAAAGAAACAAAAATAGAAATAACAAAATAATAATAACAAGAATAAGTGAATAAAATGGGTGACAATTGACACAGGATGGTCACACAAGATGGCTAAGGCGGAGCTTTGGGACACTGTCCTACAATTTGGTTGATGACAAAATTATCTAATTTGAAAAGACTCGTTCTTAAATTGAGATTCTCATTAGTTTTTTTTTATGAGACACGATTCAATTATATTCCTTACCAAATAAGAATTACATAAAACAATTTCTTGGGAATTGTCCCAATCAATGCAATGGTTGTAGTCTCTAATGTGAACAAAAATACCACTTGAAGATTCGCCAGTACGGACACTATACTTGTGCTGGTTCAACCTAAATTTTGATTTCTTGCCAGCCTGACCAATGTAACAAGAATTGCAATTCTTGCAAGGAATAGTGTAGACACAACCAGCCGAATTATCAGGCGAATTCTTGATAAGAAGTTTTTTGATTGTATTGTTTTTAAATACAGCATTAACATTAAAAACCTTGAGGACACGAGGAAGTTTCACCAAATTGGGATGAAAGGGAAGAACCAAAAGATTCTTTTTATTAAAAGGATCTTTTGGGATAGAATCATCGTAGGACTTCCTGGCATTGTATTGTGATCTAGCTATCACATGTTTTAGGTATTTCAAGTTTGATGCTATTTCATAAATCCTTTTTATTTCTTCATGCTATTAAGTCATACAAGATGAAACTTCGGCTTAAGTTTCTCAAGGAGTGTCTACAGGACCAAATTTTACCTAAGTCCATTTACAACATCCGATCGCTTAAGAGTTGTGATAGACCCTTATTATGAACAAAGTTGATTATGTAGACAAAATGAAACTTTTGTTAAAAGATGAAATTACATATTCAAAACTTGTCAAGAATCCTTTGGAATCCTGTATTCCTGTTTTTGCCTAGAAGAACTTAAACCCTCCGTGTTTCTTAGAGCTTTTAGAGTTTGTAGTCCTGAATTTTTAGATGAAGAAATAAAAAGGATTTATGAAATATTATCAAACTTGAAATACCTAAAACATGTGATAGATCACAATACAAGGCCAGGAAGTCCTACGATGATTCTATCCCAAAAGATCCTTTTAATAAAAAGAATCTTTTGGTTCTTCCCTACCATCCCAATTTGGTGAAACTTCCTCGTGTCCTTAAGGTTTTTCATGTTAATGCTGTATTTAAAAACAATACAATCAAAAAACTTCTTATCAAGAATTCGCCTGATAATTCGGCTGGTTGTGTCTACACTATTCCTTGCAAGAATTGCACTTCTTGTTTCATTGGTCAGACTGGCAAGGAATTAATATTTAGGTTGAACCAGCACAAGTATAGTGTCCGTACTGGCCAATCTTCAAGTAGGATTTTTGTTCACATTAGAGACTACAACCATTGCATTGATTGGGACAATTCCCAAGAAATTGTTTTATGTAATTCTTATTTGGTAAGGAATATAATTGAATCGTGTCTCTTTAAAAAAAAAAACTTTTAATGAGAATCTCAATTTAAACACTGGTCTTTTCAAATTAGATAATTTTGTCATCAACTAAATTGTAGGACAATGTCCCAAAGCTCCGCCTTAGCCATCTTGTGTGACCATCCTGTGTCAATTGTCACCCATTTTATTTACTTATTCTTGTTATTATTATTTTTTTTATTTCTATTTTTGTTTCTTTGTAAGACAATCCTTATGTATTTATATTGAGTAACCTCTCCTGTTCTTTACACTATTGTATTTAAGCTGTACTTTGTTGTGATACTATGTACTTTGAAAATGTCTTAAATAGACGAAAACGTTCAGTATTCCGATCTTTGATTTCCTCGTCGTTTCAAGCAAAATATCTTTATTCACGTGTTTTATGTGATTACTGTTGTATATATATATATATATATATATATATATATATATATATATATGTATATATACATATATGTATATATATATATATATATATATATATATATATATACAGAGAGAGAGAGAGAGAGAGAGAGTGTATTTATCTAGTTGTATTTTACGGGAAGAGAGCTATGCTCATAGTGACCCGCTTTTGTATCTTTCAGCATCCAGTTTGATCTTAAATTCTTGTATAGTTTTTGCACTCACTGTATCCTCATTTAGTTTGTTCCAGATATCTATCACTCTGTGTGGGAAGCTATTCTTTTTTAGATTTCTTCTGTAACTATCCTTTTTAATTTTTTTTTTGTGTTCCCTTGTTTTCCTTCTTAGTCATCTCTATCAGGGACTTCCATCCCTTTCCTAATTCTATAGATGGTTAGCAGGTCTCCTCTTTCTCTTCTTTGTTCCAGGGTTGGTAATTCGAGTTTAGACAATCTTGGTTCGTATGTCAACTTGGAGAATGTTGGTGCCATCTTTGTCGTTGCTCTTTGAATTCTATCTAATTTCTTTATGTTCTTTTAAGTACTAGGTGTCCATAGTGTCGCAGCGTACTCATATTTTGGTCTTATTAATGTAACTAATATTTTCTTTACAATTTCTTCATCTATGTAGTCAAAGGCCACTTTCATTGATCTTAATAAATTGAAAGTTTCTCCTACTAATTTGTTTATATGTTTGTCTGGTGCCATGTCATCGGTGATAGTTACTCCTAGGTCCCTTTCCATGTTGACTTTTTTAATTTCCTTTGTACCAATTTTGTATTGCCCCGATACTCTGTTTTTGCTTTTTCCAAATTCCATTATACTACATTTCTTGATGTTGAAACTCACTTCACTCTTTGGACTCCATTTCCAGATTTTATCCGGGTCTTCTTGTAATGATTTGCAATCTTCCTCTGTACTTACTCTCTTTAATAGTTTCGCATCATCTGCAAAGAAGTTCATATAACATTCCACACCTTCATCCATGTCATTTATATATATGGCAAACATTATAGGAGCCAATACAGAGTCTTGTGGAGTCCGACTCCACTTATCATTTCTTCCCAATCTTAGTTCTTGTCTCTGAGTACCACCTTTATTTTTCTCACGTTCAAGAAATGTTTCATCCATTCCAATAACTTTCCTTGCATTCCACCTATTGTTTCAATTTTTCTTAGTAGATTTTTGTGTGGTACTTTGTCAAATGCTTTTTGTAAATCGAAGAAGGTACAATCTGCCCATCCGTTCCTTTCTTGAATTATTTCTATTAGCCTCGAGTAAAAGCATATTAAGTTTGTGGCACATGATCTTCCACGTCTAAATCCAAATTGCTTTGGATTTAGTATTTTGTTCTCCTCCAAGGGCTTAATCCATTTACTTTTGATAACTTTTTCGCATATTTTTGTTATTGTACTTTAAAGGGAGATCGGTCTGTAGTTGCTTGTATTTTCTTTGTCCCCTCCTTTGTATATTGGTACAATATTTGCATTTTTCCAATCTTGTGGTATTTTTCCTTCTTTGAGTGAGAAATAAATTAGCTTGTGTATTTTTTCGTTAGTTCGTCTATACATTCTTTCAATATACAATTTACAATTCCATTCGGCCCGTGTGACTTTCTGACGTCAAGGTTTTTTATTTGTTCCCTTATTTCTTTCTGTGTCACCGTTATTTCTTTCATTGCGGGGGATCCTTCTCTCTGTCCTTCCTCCCTAATTTGTGAGCTATCAATTGTGAATACAGATTTAAAATGTTTGATCATAATTTCAGCAATCTCTATATCATCTACTTATTCTTTATTTCCTTCGCACAGTTTCACTATTTCATGTTTGTCATTTAGCTTGTCATTTACATATCTGTAGAATAGTTCAGGTTGGCCCTTGCATTTTTCTATTATGTCTTTTTCATAGTTTTTTTTTCTTCCCTGCGTATTTTTACATATTCGTTTCTTAATTTAATGTATGTTTGCCATTTGGTCGTTTTTTCATCTTTTTCAGGCTTTGTCTCTTCTATCTTTAGCTTTACTACACTTTTTGTTATACCAATAATTTATGTATACCCGTTCTTGTTTCTTCTTTGGTACGTATTTATCTGTTCCCTCCTTGTATTTGTCTTTTAATATGATCCACTTTCCTTCCATCTTTGTTTCTTCATTTAGATTTTTTCCACGCTTGCATTTTGAAAAAAAAAAAAATTAAGTCCATTTCTCATTTTTTCTCACATAATTTTGTTCTTTTGGTTAAAACTCTATTAGTAAGTAGTCACTCTTCCCAACTGGTGTCTTGTATTCCATTTTGTCCACTATTTCAGGCTCTGATGTGAATATTAAGTCTAGTCTCGACGGTTCTTTATTGTTTCTATATCTGGTGTTTTCCTTCACCCATTGAGTCATTGTGTATTCAGTGGTCATATCCAGTAGGATATTTCACCAAAGTTCCTCTCCACATTTTACTCTCGTTTCTTCACAACATAATTCCTTTGAGTTAAAGCCACCCATAAATACTATGCTTCCTCCTTCTTTCAACAACTCAATTAATGTATTCTTTGTGTCTTCCAGTATTTTGGAATTATCATCACCATCCCAAGCCTGTGTTTTTGAGGGCACATATACTACTATAAATGTCCTATTTTTCATATTTCTGTTTTCAACTTTAATCATAATCAATTCCACATTATTTTTCCTTTTGTTATCT
>NC_134784.1:8387413-8394913 GCF_046742065.1 Oratosquilla oratoria
TTGTTGTTCCCTCATCTCTTGTGAATACACCTGCATATGTTTCCTAACTCTTTGGTGAATACTTTGAAGAGTATTTATCCTATTGGATATATAATCATCCATATTATATATGGGTTTTTGCTCTGCAGTCAACATTTCATATGGCAGAGTTTTGTCCTCCCCAAAAATTATAAAATGAGGTGTATCCCCAGTTGCTACATTAATTTGATTGTTCAGAGTACACTTAACACAAGGAATCCAAGTATCCCAAGTTACACTATGAGGACTTATTAGTGTTCTAAGACATATAATTATCTTTTTGTTTAACCTTTCTACTACTCCATTACTTTGGGGATGGTTAACGAGTATATTGACTTTCTTGATGTGGAACACATTACATAGATTTTCCAAGATTTTGTTATTAAATTCAGTCCCATTATCTGAAACTAGGATGTTAGGTGTAGTAAAATTACAGATTATCTGATCATAGATTACGGAAGCAATAGTTTCAGCTTTCTTATTGATTATGGGTTGTAATATACAAAATCTTGAAAAATAATCAATAGCAACAAATAGGTATTTAAAGCCGTTCTCGGTTAGTGGTAATTCCAAAGTATCCATGTGAACTCTTTCCCAAGGTTTCTGTGGAATGGGATAGGTGAGTATAGGAGCAGGTTTTGGTGTATTTCCTTTCACCTTTACACATTTTACACATTTTTCTATATAATCATATATAGTTTTCTTCATACCTAACCAAAAGTACTTAAGTTGTGCCTGTCTATATGTTTTATCCTTTCCAGGATGTGAACTACAATCACTATCATGAAGTAACTTCAATATCTCATTTACCAGAGTTTGTGGTATAACTAACTGATTTACTTGACCTCTAGAAATATCTTTCCCATTTACAAATGTTTTCCTATACAAAATTCCATTAATCAAATGAAATTCCTCTATCTTATACCCCTTTGGTAGCTTTGGAGGATCTCCTCTTGGGTTCATCAAATGCTTGATTATTGAATCACATGTCTCATCATCTCCCTGTTCTCTTATTAGCATTTCTTCATCTAAAGTTACTAATTCTTCTATACTACAAACAAAATTAATCAATCCAGTCCCAGTCATTGGTTGACTAATGTTTCTAGAAAGTGGATCTGCTACATTCCTTCTACCCGGAATATAATTAAATTGAACATCATAGCACTGAAGTATCGCAAACCATCTAGCAAGTCTGCCTCTAAGATTCTTATGCTTAAATAAGTTCTGAATAGCTGTGTGATCAGTCCAAACTCTGATGGGATACCCTAGTATCATATCCCTAAAACTTTCTAAAGAATAAATTACTGCTAAAGTTTCTCTTTCAGTTATAGAATAGTTTCTCTCCGCACTATTACAAAGTCTGGATGTGTAAGCTATGGGTTTCAAAGTTCCATTTCTCTCTTGCATTAGTATGCCTCCTAACCCTATGTCAGACGCATCAGTACAAAGAATAAATTCTTTTTCATAGTCGGGGAAAATTAAAATAGGTGAACTTGTGAGTTTATCTTTCAACTTGTCAAAAGCTTGCTGTTGCGCAGGTCCCCATATGAACTTTGAGTCCTTTCTCAACAAAGAACTTAGTGGATTAGCAATGTCAGCATAACTTTGAATGAATTTTCTATAATATCCTGTTAATCCCAAAAAGCTCCTAACCTTGTCTACATTGGTCGGAACTGGAAAATTCTTGACAGCGTCCACCTTTGAATTTACTGTACTTAGTCCGTGTCTGTCTATCTTATGTCCTAAGTAAATGACACTGTCTTGCAAGAACTTACATTTTTCAAGTTTTACTTTTAACCCAGCTTCTCCTAGTCTTGAGAATATCAAATATAATTTCTTAAAGTGCTCCACTGCAGTCTGAGAAACTATTAAAATGTCATCTAGAAATACACTGGCAGTGTTTCCTAACAATCCATCTAGAATAGTATTCATTAATCTCATGTAAGTTAATGGACTATTACATAACCCAAATGGCATTCTCTTGAACTCATAATGTCCTGTTGTAGTAGAAAATGCTGTGAACTCTCTTGAATCTTCATGCAATTCTATTTGCCAAAAAGCTGTTTTGATATCTATAGTACTAAAATATCTATTCTCAGTTCCCAAACTTCTCAAAATGTCACCGATAATGGGTAATGGTAACCTGTCACGAATGGTGTGCTTATTCAGTTCCCTGTAATCAATAACTGGTCGCATAGTCCCATCAGACTTTGGTACTAAGATCAACGGAAAATTCCACTCACTCTTACTATGTTCAATAATATCCTGTGATAACATTTCAGTGATGAGTTTATCTACTACAGCTAATCTAGAGTGAGGAACTCTGTAGGCTGGTATGTAGATAGGTTGTGTTCCTGGTTTTAACTTAATGTGATGTTTTAAAACAGTTGTTTTGCCTAAGGCGTCCCCCGGCAAAGCAATTGCTTTTTTATGTTTCATAAGCAAAGCAAATAAAGCTTCATCCAACTCAGGGCAATTAGTTGATTGTAATAATTCTTTATATCTATTTCTTAAGTCTATGCCTTCTTGTACTGAGCAAATTGATGAAGTTGGTAATTCTATCTCCTCACTATTCTCATTTAAAATCTTAATAGGTTTAGTACACACCTGAATACATCCTATTTGTGTACCTTTCTTTAAAACTATCTCTTTATTCATAGTATTAATTACTAATACTTCTACTCTGTTCTTATTTGTCTTATAAATCCCTGAGTCCCACTTCAATCCTTTAAGTTTAACTGTTTCTGGGACTGTAATTACTTCAGAGTCTACATTGATTCCTTTCAAACACACTTCAACCTTATTAATTGACATGGGATGTAACAATGTCGACCTTGTTAATCCGCAATCTGCAATTCTCAAGGCATCTGTGGTTAATAATTTAGTAATCTCTGGGATTTCCTGAACTTCTGAGTTGGGTTCACAAATTGTTTTACTTTCTGTAGGGTTGGACCGCTCGGCCTCGCTATCTAGGATAGAAATGTTATCTAAGGATTCATTGATTCCTGTCACTGGTCTTAAGTCTGGTTGATTTAAGAATGGGATTAACTGTGACTTCACTAAAATTCCTAAGTCAGCAGGACAAATTACCATGTTTTCTTTTCTCATAGTTGCAAATCCTATCAATAAATCTCCTGGAAAAACAGACTCTTCTACCACTATCACTGGGATGTACAATTGTTCATTTGTATACAAGGCAACTTCTAGCTCAATCTTGCCTAATGTTTTTAACTGATTTCCAGTTACACCTTGCAATGTGTAACGGATTGGTTCCAACATTTTCACTCCTGGGTTCAACTGGTTTAAAACTTTACTAGTAATTACATTAACTACAGACCCTGTATCAATAAAAATTTGAATAGGCTTATTGAACACTTGACCCGCAATGAGAGGTCCTACAGAAGTTTTACCAACAGTAATTATCAGTTTGTCAGTTTCTTTCATCTCCCTTGCATTCCCATATTTAACACAATACCGCCTATCGGTATATATATGGGGAGGTCTGAAATGGTTTATTCTGTGTCTGGGGGTTTTCCTCTTAGCCCTGGGGGTACCCGAAAATTTCGGCACTCATGAGTTCTGTGTCCGATTTTATTATGGTAAATACAGAATGGAGGGTTCCTACATTGATACTCATTGTGACCTTCGTATTTGCAATTTCTGCAAATAATCCCATAAAAACATTCTTGTGCCTTGTGTCCCCATGCATTACAATTAAAACAAAGGATTCTGGTATCCCTATCCCTAGATGGACTTCTAGCATGCCGCCTATGTCCTACTTCTGTTTTCTTAAACTCTCTAGAGTTCCTATATTGGCTATGTTGATTTATAGGCATTACATATGGGTTTATTGTTCTGGTCTCACTGTATCCTTGAAGAAGATAATCTACTTCTCCTAAACAGATATTTGATTTTAAATCTTTGTACAGCCTTTCTGCTGTTAAGTCATCAGAATTCTTTGCCAATAAGCTAAATGTAATCAATTTGATTACCTGTGAGATTTTCATCTTCTCACTAGATCTTTCTATCCAGTCTGAATCTTTCAAGATAGAATTCATGTCTTTTGACCATCTATCTAATCTAGCTAAGTACTCTGTGTCAGTTTCACTTGTCCTAACTTCCTTAATCATTTTTACCAATGATCTAATAGGATCCTGATCACATTTGGACATGAAATGCTTGATAAATGCCTTCTTATAATCATCATATTGATTAATTGATTCCATTTGCTGGAAGTTAATGACAAACCTCGCCCTTCCATGCTCTGGATCTATATTCTCCTTGAGAATCTCAATCTTACGATTCTCGTTTGTTATATTTTTACTAACTATAAGAGTGTCAATGAGGTTTAGGAACTTGTTTACACCATATGTGTTAGACTCTCCTGTGAATTTTGGAATATTTGTATTTGATGTGTGAATTTCGTGTCTCAACACGTTAGAATTCTGAGGGGTACTCATACTTTACTAATACCTTGCTTTAGCCTGGCTGCTTGCGATGTCGCTTCGTGATGTCAATGTCTGGTTTGACGTCCTTCTACGGTCTTGTCATTCCTCAACGACGTTGTTCCTCCTCCATCACACACTCTGCCTTGAAGACCGCCTTGTAGATGATGATCTCCTTGAAGAATCTTGAAGAATGCTTGTTCCCAACGTAGCAGTTACTTGAAGTTGTAGATTTCTCTCGTAGTCGTAATACACTCTTGATTTTGGTTGTCTTGTTCCCGTAGACTTCAGGCGCCACTTCTCTTCGGAGGTGTTTAACACCCAGATCGTTCGTTCCACCGCTGAGCACCACTTTCACCTCCCCTAGTCACCACAGTCACTTAAATATGACTTGTAATATCACTCGTCTCGAGGCCCCTTGCCTCTCGTTACGTGAGGTTCACTAATATTCAAGTTCCTCTTAAGTAGTAGGCCCAATGCCTTCTTTTTCCTGTAGTCTCACTATTTTCTAGGCCCCATGCCTGTTCCTCTCGTCCTTTGGGTTAATAAAAGGGAGGTGAATTTTCTTTCTTCTTTCACTGTAATTTCACCTTCAGCTTACACTCGGGATCTCTTTTCTCTCGTCTCTACATCGTCTCCTGATCCTCTCTCTACACCCTCTCTATATCTTCTCCCTATATCTTCCCTATCTCTTCTCTATAGAACGTCTGACGAGATCCCGTATCTTACGCTAAGCTACCTTCGTCTGACGTCACTAATTTTTCTAAACCAATCCCCGGTGACTTCTCAAATAAATGTCACTCCTTATGGGCGTGACTTTGAATTCCTGCACCAATAGTTTTTTTCTCCTTCTGCACCTTGCACCAATCCGGAAAGCCATTTCAATGCCACTAGCAAAAATTGTTTACCTCAGCATTAGTCAAACGAAGGTAACCTGCGCTTACAATGTTGTGATTCATAAGCGATTATAAAAACAGTCACCACCGTCGGTGTGTTTACATAGACAAACGTCGCCCTCACCTAGACATAACATTGCCCTCTTCGGAGGCGTCGAGTCTGAATTATTCTAATACCCTAGCTCATTTCCATTCGTACACTACCGGCCTCTTACAGACACCCCTCATCATTGATATGAAAAATACCATGCAATAGAAAATAAAGGGGGAACTGAAGTTCCTAAAGACTAAAATCAAGGTTGAAAACATAATATAATTTCAAGATTACATGCAGATTACTAGTAAAATGATATAGAGAAATTATAGATAATACGAATTTCAAAGTTGCGTTGCTTTATGAAGCTCCAGTAAATTCAGTGTTAGCAGTGACCCTTTAACACCGCTATGAGGTATTTAGAATAATATAATTTTCACCATTTAAGTTCACAACTTAAGACCTGTAATATTTTACTAAACACCTGTCATTTCATGGAAGAACAAATCCAAATGATATGTATGATAATACTCTTGGTTTTAGTATAAAAATATAATTTGAAATTTTGGATCAGCATGGAATGGAGTTTTCAAAATGGAAAAGAGTACAACACTTCTACATAGTGCCTTCTACGTTTCGGAATGATCTCCACATGTTGCTCAACACAGTCCGTATATTGAGGGTAGAATCCCTGGTTGTCATTTAACACATTTTCTTCTAAACTGCAATGTATACAGATATACTGATATCCACCTATGTAGTATGTAAATTCAATCTGAGTGCTATATTTGTGATTTGCTCTAATATAAACTTGGGAGAGAATGCTGTCCTCCTCTTCATCATTGGAGGTCAAACTACTACCACAGCTGTACAGCAGGGTTTCTAGGAGAGCCTCAAGCTCATCTCTCTGCTTCCAATTTTTTTTTGGAGTGGAGACATCTCCATTTTCCACAATCCTGATATTGGAAGACAGTTCCCACATTTTTGGCAGTTTGAGTTGTAGGGTTAAGTGGGCACTTATGACCCTTCTCCACAGCTGAAGTAGCAGATGGTAGGTATTGTTTGGTAGTTTCAACCTGCAAACAAAAGGTAAATCAGTAAGTGTATGATATTCCCTATTGCGAAACGCTGAAATGTCAGTTTCAACTATCGATACATGTATCTTCATTTGGTTTTGATGAAAGAATAAACAGAGCACTTAATTATCTCCCAGCAATGCAGTAATTAACAAGTCTTAAGACCAATGGATAAACCTAAGTTCTTCAAATGGCTTATATTTACTCCCATCTGGTGTAAAGTCAGGTAAATGACGGATGTCATGGAAGACCTCTGGAGGTAGTCGAGGATCTTTGCAAACAGTACAGGTAGGTTCATGACATTTCAGGATACTGAACTTGTAGTGACGTATACGGCAATGACTGTTCAGGAAGGCAAGGAATTTCTCCTTCTTAATCTGCTTCATAGTACGATCGTCAACAGTGAATGATTTATCTATCTGGAAGACAAAATTTACGCACATGTATCAAGCAATACACTGCAAATCACCATAAAGAAATTGTCTTTGAGCTCTGTTTATAGATTAAATTTTATATCTACATTAAGTACGTTCTCCCATAGAGAATTCATCTCCTCGTCAGTAGCAGGGTCCCTTGTTTCACAGTAGAGTTATTTTAGTGTTTATGGATCATGGAATTCATAATTTTTCACAAGCCACTTACACTGCTTATCCCCTCATTCTTTATCTCTGGGATTTTAGTTGCAAGCTCTCGTATCGACTTGAGAGTATTGAAAAGTTTTAGCTCTTGTTCATGTTCAACTTTCTCACGCATGCTTTCGACATTTTATAATGCTAAATTAAGGATGTTCATAATGCATTCCACTGTTGTTTTCCAGCTGTACTTGAGTGGTGTTCTAATACTTCACAAAAATCCAAATCCGATTCCAAAAAAAGATAGCGGTGAGTGACAACTGGACGCAAAAATATGTCAATCTATGGTCAGGTCTAACATCATTGTAAAGTAGCAGGAAAGGTTTGACCTGACCGAGACCTGTAAACTATGTGTTTTAGTTCATTCATGTGGCGAACAGATGAAGATGGCTGGAATGC
>NC_134784.1:8399913-8402413 GCF_046742065.1 Oratosquilla oratoria
CGTTGCATCTAGCGACACTTGGCAGCCCTCCGGATCTTAAGGAGAAGGTATATATATCAGTGTTTATAACGGTTAAGTTCGGTCTCTGCTTACAGAGTCCCCTTTGCTACTAATCTCATATTTTTGTCTAGCCTTGCTAGAACTCATCCACTCTGTTGGACTTAGACTTTTTTAGTCGTAGTTTCATCTCGACTTGTATTTTCGCGTTTCATTGTAGGACTCTGCATTTCTTTCGATAGTCGATAATCTCTCGACTCTACATATTTACGTACGTCTTTTTTTAGACTGTATTCTTTTGATAGTCGATATTTGGTTGACTCCTTTATTTACGTGTCTTGGCTATTTTAGCCATCTATGTTCTAAAGAAACCCATTGTCTGGTATTTATTTATTATTGTGTACTTTAATGTGTATCCAGATATTGTAATTTTCGCTCGCTTAGCGACTTCTATTCTTCGATCATGTTTGTTTTGTTTCTTTTGAAGGAAATAATCATCCTTTAAGCAGAACTCTAGTTTTTGAACCTGGCCCTTCCCCTTAGGCGTCACAATATATATATATATATATATATATATATATACATACATATTTACATATACATATATATATATTATACATATATATATATATTATATATATATATATATATATATATATCTGAAATTCTGACGATTACAATATTTCTTTGGTTCGTGGTATTATTAAATGGTCATCAGTTATAGAATTGTTTGCGGCAAGGCAGATATGTGAGAAAATTTTGGGAAACGGTAAGGATGTTTTTGGTGCCTTTATGGATTTAGGAAAGGATTATGGCAGGGTCTATACGTAGGCATTGTGAGAAGTTTTGCAGATATACTGGATTAGGGGAAAGCTGTTAAGGGTAGTCAAAATTTTATAAGAGAGTAGAAGAGAGTGCTAGAATGGAAAATGGAGAGAGCAAGTGGTTTGAGGCAAAGGTGGGACTGCGTCAGGGCTGTGTCATGTCGCATGGCTGTTCATTTTGTACATGGATGGGGTGGTGTGAGAGGTAAAGGCGAGGGCAATGGGCAGGGAACTGGAGATTGTTAAAGAAAACGGAGAAGAGTGGAAGGTGAGCCAGTTGTTGTTAGTTGACGACACCGCTTGTCACAGGGTCAGAGGAGCGAATAAGGAAGTTAGTGGCGGAATATTGAAAGGTATGCGATTGGAGAATGTTGAAGATAAATGTGGGTAAAAGCAAGGTGATGAGATGTACAAGGGTAGAGGATGACAGTGAGTTGGAAGTAAGTCTAAAAGGAGAGAGGCTGGAGGAAATAGATAGCTTTAAGCTTTAGGTATTTGGGGCCGCATGTGGCAGGAAAGGGAGGAATCGAGGTGGAGGTAAATTATAGATTGAGAGAAGCAAGTAAATGCCTTGGGGAACAAAAATTTTGTATGAGAAATAGGCAACTGTTAGTGGCTGCAAAGAAGAGATTGTGTGAAAGGGGGTTGTGCCGAAGGTATTGTATGGGGCAGAGACTTGGAATTTAAATGAGGCAGAGAGGAAATTTATTAATGTGTTTTAGATTAAATATCTGAGAAGTATGATAGGGATTACTACGTTGGATAAAGTGAGAAGTGAGGAGATGAGAAGGAAAGATAGATAGGGCTGATGAAAGTTTATCGGGATAGTTTTGACACATGGAAAGAATGAGGGATGAAAGATTAGTAAAAGAGGTGTGAAAGGCGGAGGTGGATGGAATGAACTTGAGAGGACGACTGAGATTGAGGCCGCTGAGGCACGTTGAGCAAGACGGGAGTGTCTCTTCAGCATGGAAGGGAGAACACAGGAGATAGGGATGAGTGGAAATTGATTATGTATGGATGATACTGTTATGCAAGGAAGGGAGGGATGGGGACTGGGGTAGGGGGTGCTTATGCGCGAAAGATATTTTGACGAAGCCCGAAGGGATTTCTCCCGTCTTCTCTTTTTTTGCATGAGAGAACGTAGGGGGAGGGGTCGCCGATTAAATGAAGCGGCCTTGCAGTGGATGTACTGTGTCTTTGCTGCATTGCGTTTGACCCAGGACACTTGATGGATGCAGGGATGGCCCGTCATCACTGAGGAACTGAGATGTGATGGGTGAAAAGGGTGGTGGAAATGAGTGAAATGGCTGGGAATAGGTACGTGCCTCTAACTTAGCTACCTCCCTTATTAGGGGGGAAAGGCCTTGGTATATAGACAGGTAGACTGTACATATACATAAATATATACATAAACACACACACACACACACACACACACACACACACACACACACACACACACACACACACACACACACACACACACACACACACACACACACACACACACACACACACACACACACACACGTGTGTGTGTGTGTGTGTGTTCGTAAAGAGCTGGAGTCCAGGAGCCATGTTATCGGAAAAAATTCAAACACTGGACTCAGAGTAACAGAATTTACTACCGACGTTTCGAACCCTGTCCGGGGTTCGTCTTCAGGGTTATACAATGT
>NC_134784.1:8407413-8419913 GCF_046742065.1 Oratosquilla oratoria
TATTAGGTCAAAGTATCTTGCACAATGGACAACGGCTGAAGTATTGGAAAAAAAGAAGCTGCAGAGAAAGTCCTATGGGGGCAAAATCAAATAGGCAGCCGGGAACTCTAACCACTGCGACACGAGGTGTATATGTGTGTGTGTGTGTGTGTGTGTGTGTGTGTGTGTGCTCGCGCGCGCATGCGTGCGTGTGTGTGCGTGTGTGTGCGTGTGTGTGTGTGTGTGTGTGTGTGTGTGTGTGTGTGTGTGTATGTTTGTGTTTGTTTGTGTATGTTTGCATATATATATATATATATATATATATATATATATGTGTGTGTGTGTGTGTGTGTGTGTGTGTGTGTGTGTGTGTGTGTGTGTGTGTGTGTGTGTGTGTGTGTGTGTGTGTGTGTGTGTGTGTGAGTGTGTGTGTGTGTGTGTGTGTGTGTGTGTGTGCGTGTGTGTGTGTGTGTGTGTGTGTGTGTGTGTGTGTGTGTGTGTGTGTGTGTGTGTGTGTGTGTGTGTGTGTGTGTGTGTGTGTGTGTGTGTGTGTGTGTGTGTGTGTGTGTGTGTGTGTGTGTGTGTGTGTGTGTGTGTGTGTGTGTGTGTGTGCGCACAAACTCGCACACATTTTTGTGATTTTTTAAATTTGTTAAAGTCATACTTTAGTGATTAAGTTTTCTTTGAATTTTGTAAAGACAGATCATACACCATTCAATCAATAGCAACAAATGCCTATGAACGCATACGCACAATCGTCCTACCACTTCAGCCCTAAGGGTCATACTCGATAAGCTTCAGGCCTTATCCCAGTCTATTTATAATGTCATTTGATAGATACGCTTTATTTGATATTCCTTTGGGCTCGGTCTCTCTGGGTCATCTCTCGTAGACACTATTGCTGTGAGAAAAAAAAAAATCATTTGCAGGGCTCTTTTGTTAATCACCTCAAAATTTTCTGAGGCTACATTTTTTTCCCAAGCTCTTTTCCCACTTTCCAGGGCCACATTTTCAAGAAATATGCTTTATAATACCCTAGTACCGTTTTTGTTTTAATAACTACTTTATTTTATCTATTTATTTATTTATTTATTGTGTACATCTTGAAACTATCTAAAGTAGATGTATAGGTACTGTCTTTTCCTCATTTATTTATTCTATTTTACTTTCTATTTTTTTATATATATTTTTACCCATCATCTCTTCTTTGGAAGGGAGTATTAAGGGAGAGAGGCTGGTGAAAGACGATGGCTTCAGATACTTGAAGGTGATTGTGGCGAGAAAGGGAGTAGAGGCGGAGATGGAATGTAGATTGACAGAAGGAAGTAAATGCCTTGGGTGATTAAAAAGTAGGAATGGATGCTAAGAGGAGATTATATGAAGGGATGATTGTGCCGACAGCACTGTATGTGGCAGAAACATGGAAAATAAGAAAGGGAGAAAGACTTCAAATGTGTTTGAGAAGAAATGTCTGAGAAATATGGTAGGGGTTACTAGGCTGGGTAGAATGAGAAACAAAGAGGTGAAGAGGAGAGCGGGAGTGGAAAAGGAGTTGTGATATAGGATTGATGAAAGAGTATTGGGATAGTTTAGACACATGGAAAGAATGAGTGAAGAAATATTATTGAAAGAGGTGTGGAAGGCAGGGGTGGAAGGAGTGAACATGAGGGGGCGACCAAGGATGAGATAGGTGGATGGGGTAAAGGGGGCACTGGGAGAGAGAGGAATGTCTGTTGAGGAAGGAAGGGAGAAGACAAAAGATAGGGCTGAGTGGAGAATGGCTGTATATGGATGATGTTATGCATGAAAGGGAGTGGGTGGAGAATAGGGGGGGGGGGTAGGAAGTATGTGTGAATGATATTTTGATTCAGCCCGAAGGAATTTCTCCCCGTCTTCTCTTTTTGTGCATGAGGGGACAGAGAAGGGGGTCACCGATTAAATGAAGCGGCCTTGCTGTGGATGTGTTCTGTCTTGCTACACTGCTTCTGACCCAAGGGATTGGGCGAGATGCAAGGATGACCCATCACCCAGGAGGAGTCAAGATAAGAGGGAGGGGGAAGGGGGAGGAGTGAGTGAGAGTAGAGTATGTGGGGATGGAATGGGTGGAAGTGGGATTATATGCCCTTTTTTTTTTTTTTTTTTTTTTTTTTTTTTATTTTTTTTTTTTTTTTTTTTTTTTTTTCTACCTCCCTTGTAAGGGGGAAATAGCCATTGGTATATTTATGTATGTACACAGACATGACAAAATTGAATAGACACAAAGAAAAGTGCATTTCTGCTCTTATTGAATGCTTAATGTTATCAGAATTGACCTAATATGTTATATTTACCTAGATATATGTTTCAGATTACATACAAGATCAATCAAGCATGCCACGAACCAAAGGAGCAGCAGACCTACCTGAATTTCAGCGAGGTCGTATTGTGTGTCAACATGAAGGGGGACTTAGTCAACGCAAAATATCAGAAAATATGTCAATACCCCTTTCTACTGTTAATAGAGTGATCGAACAATTCACTAGAGAGGGCAAGAAGGGCACAAAACCTCATTCAGGCCGTCCCGGGCCCTCAGAAAGAACCTTGCGTCTTGTCAAAAGAAATGTCGAAGAGGACCCAAGTTACAATGCCTCTGATATAGCACCACAAGCTGATGTCAGTTCCAGAACAGCTGTCAGGTGCAATTTGGAATGATGGCTGATCAGAGCTTGTGGAATGTCAGGGAAACATCAGTTTTGGCAAATATGTTTCTATATTAAAAGAAAGACTCATTCCAATATTCTCCAGTGGTAGAATGAGTAAAAATATATTCATATTTATAGACGATGGAGCTCCTTGTCACAATGCTCAAGCAACACAATATTGGTTGAGCCAAACCTCAATGGTCAAGTCAGTCCCCGGATATGAACCTTATTGAACACCTCTGGGGCATATTAGACCTACAACTTTGTAAAAAGAACAGGAAGCTCGAACTCTTAGGGTTACTACGGAAACATGGTAAGAAATCCCTCAAGATGATATTTGTGAACTAATCACTAGTATGCCTAGAAGGATCCTTGCATTGAAAAAAGCAAGGGGGATGTCAACCAAGTATAGTTATTTACATTGTGACCATTTATAAACACTTTAATTGTATCAATTACTTCTAAATTGATTGTATCATTTGCTTGTAAATTAAACGATTTCTCTTGGTGTCTATTCAATACTGTCATGTTTTTGTATATATATATATATATATATATATATATATATATATATATATATACGAGTGTATCCATCCTTGCATGTATGTCTCTATGTATGCATGTATTATGTATGTATGTATGTATGTATGTATGTATGTATGTATGTATGTATGTATGTATGTATGTATGTATGTATGTATGTATGTATGCATGTATGAATGCTGTTATGGAATTGTATAGTTGGGCCATGAAATGCTAAACCCAATTCCATTTTATTTTGTTGATACATGCTATTTCAGTATTATTGTAATTATGGCATTATCGCATGTCAAGATGGCAACTTATATCGAACTTGTCTAAGTGTTTAGATTGGATAGTTAATTATTAAAATATGTATATGATGAAATAGAGAGCCTAGAACGGAATATGGTCTCGTGGGACCGGTGCTGTGGGCACGCAGAATCGTCCTTGACAGAGGAACTGATTGAACTCCTGGTGATTCTTCATTCATATGTATCCTGTATCACTTGAGTATTGTTCCATTTGTATATATTGTATATAGAGTTCACACAAAGGATTACAAAGGCGTAGCATGCCGACAGGAGACCTTTTGGTCCATATCTAGGTCGAATGCAAAAAAAAGTCATAATAATGATAAATAAATAAATAAAGACTATAATAATATTGATAATAGATAAAATGAATAAATGCATAGGTATAGTTAAATAATAAACAAACAGGTAAATAGTAAATAATAATAAATTGACAGATAACTAATAATAAATTAGAATAAAGCAAACAATAATAAAAACAGTCAAATAATAGCAAAACAAATAAACAAATAATACAGAATAGATTATATTACAGCATCATGCTTAGGTGTTCATCTAAATGATTCTTAAAGCTTCGAACTAAACTACATTGCACTGCATCTGCAGGAAGTTTATTCCATTCATTAACTATACGGTTGGCGAATTTGTTTCTTCCCACTTCAAAATTAAATCTATTTCCAGACAGTTTGAGACCATTGTTTCTTGTCGGATTCTCATTCAGTGTGAAAATTTTGTCCCTTTTGATGTTGTGAATTCCCTTTAGAATCTTAAAGACCTGTATCAAGTCACCTCGGAGTCTACTCTTTTTTAAGGAAAACAGATTTATATGTTTTAGCCGATTTTCGTATGAATTATATTTCATATATGGAATCAGTTTTGTGGCTCGCCGTTGTACTTTTTCCAATCTGTCAATGTCTTTAGTAAGATTCGGTGACCATGCGGAAACAGCATATTCCAAATGTGGACGAACTAACGATTTATATAGCTTGTTAATGAGTGATGGACTTTTGAAGTCAAAAGATCGCGCAATCAGTGCTAGAATCTTATTTGCTTTCTCAGAGGCTGAAATACACTGTTTAGATGATTTGAGATCGTTACTGATAATTAATTAAGCCGAGATCCTATTCACAATCCACTTTTGTTAACGAATTTCCAAATAACTTGTAATCGTACCTACTGTTATTTTTACCAATATGCATTACCTTGCATTTACTTGTGCTAAATTTCATTAGCCAATTTTCATCCCCTGCTGTAATTTATCTAAATATTCTTGAATATCTAATTGGTTTAAGTAATCATTTGCCATTCCGCACAGTTTTGTATCACCAGCAAATTTGGAAACAGTAGATTTTAGCACATAGTGTATACCATTTATATATATATATATATATATATATATATATATATATATATATGTATATATATATATATATATATATATATATATATATATATATATATATATATATATACTATGAATAGAAGAGGCCCAAGAACGGAACCCTGAGGAACTCCACTCGTAACATTTTTCCATCCAGAAGTTTTTCCATCTAAAACAACTCTGTTTTCGATCATTCAACTAGTCCAACTTAATAGGCTACCACTTATTCCCTGTGAAGCTGATTTAGTAAGTTGTCTTTCGTGGGGGACGGTATCAAAAGCTTTTGCAAAGTCTAGATATATTAGAAATATATTGTTTTTTTCATAATTCGATATGACTGTGTTGTAGAATTTGAGTAAGTTAGTCACGCAAGAACGTTTCCGTCTGAAACCATGCTGGCTATCATTTATCAAACAACTACTTTCTAAATGATGTTCGATAGCATTTCTGATGATGGTTTCTTTCATTTTTCCTACGATTGAGGTCAAACTTATAGGCCTGTAGTTATTTGGATTCTTTTTGTCACCTTTTTTAATATGGAAGTAATATTAGCTAGCTTTCATTCTCTTGGGACACGTCGGGGCATGATGGATTTATTGAAAATAATTTCTAATGGAACAACAATCTTATTTTTCTCTTCCTGATTCTTGGATGCCAACCGTCAGGCCTTGGTGTTTTATTAACTTTGAGTTTCTCTATACACCTTTTAATTTTTTATTTTGTTATATTTACCTTAGTAAGTTTACACTGGACTTTTCACAGGTTTGAGTTTGGAGTTCACTTTGAGGTGTTTCGTTTACGAATACCGAGCTAAAATAATTGTTTGAAATATCACACATTCCTTCATTTGAATATTCAAGTTGACCGTCAGCGGATAATAATGGGCCGATGTGATTCCTAACAACCTTTTTATCTAATGTCACTATAGAATTCTTTGGAATTCTTATTGGATTTATCAGCGATATTCATTTCGTATTGTCGTTTTCGTTTTTTATTGTTTTTGAAATAGCTTTGATAGTCATTAGATGCACCCGAGCTCTTGTATTTCTAATAAGCCTGTCTCTTTCTAGCAATACTTTTTTCATTTTCTTTGTCAAGCCATTTTGGGCGAGCCTGATTTAAGGGACGTCTGTCCTGAATGGGATGTAAGTATGAATCATCTTAGTAAGCGTATTTTGAAATATATCCCACATCTGATCTACAGGTCTGTCGCTTAATTTTGCCTCCTAATCTGTAAGCCGAAGCTACTGACGTATTCCAATGAACTGAGCTTTACTGAAATCGGGTATTTTAGAAACACAAGTATCTATTCAACATTTTTTAGTAGTTAGAATCTAAGTTGTGATTGCTATTTGCAACAGTTTTACCGACTCCTACATCGGTTATCATGCTTTCGTGGCTAGTGATCAATAGATCAAGTGAGTTTCCTTGTCTTGTGGGGTCTTTTACATGCTGAACTAAGTAATTGTCACCAAGGAAATCAATCAAGCGACTACCTATATGGCCATGTTCAAAGTTCATCCAGTGATTGGAACCCCACCATGAACAAACAAAATCCCGACCAATTTATCATTCCTACTTCTAAGTATATAGATCACAGGCATAGGTTCACCGTTGACCCAGTGGGCGGAACATCAGATCCTGTCTCCTGAGTGACTGTCCACGCCGAGGTAGACA
Organism: Oratosquilla oratoria; assembly: GCF_046742065.1. Classification (NCBI taxonomy): domain Eukaryota; kingdom Metazoa; phylum Arthropoda; class Malacostraca; order Stomatopoda; family Squillidae; genus Oratosquilla; species Oratosquilla oratoria. The sequence continues at coordinate 8,413,965 of NC_134784.1, forward strand.
GGATCACACAAGTCCTGGTCAACAACGGTTTCTCAAACAAAGAGGTACAAAATATCATCAACACACACTTGGACAGAGTACAGGCCCCCGACCGACAACATTCAAACAGGATATAAGATCACTATATTTTACAAGAACATTATGTCCTCCTATTATAGAGCAGACGAGGACGCCATCAGGAAGATCATCGGAAGAAACGTCAGACCCTCCAACAGTGACGACAAAATCCACCTAAACATTTGGTACCAGAATAGGAAAACGTCCCACCTCCTGAAGAATAGCCCTAGCCAGCAAACCCCAGTATTCCAACGTAGCCACCTTGTGTATGAATACACATGTAAAAAAGGGAAGGATCTGGAAGAAGGAACCATCATTCTACAAAAGGAATCAAAATACAGACGCCTTCTCATCTTAGAAGCACTTCACATTAAAAGACAAAACCCCACCATGAACAAACAAAATCCCGACCAATTTATCATTCCTACTTCTAAGTATATAGATCGCAGGCATAGGTTCACCGTTGACCCAGTGGGCGGAACATCAGATCCTGTCTCCTGAGTGACTGTCCGATTTCCCGTCTCTCCTAGTGACTGTCCGATTTCCCGTCTCTCCTAATATTCCATATGTACTATTTGTATTCAATTTGTACTGAAGATGTCTAAAGTTAGGCGAAAGCTCTACTAGTAAAATTAAGAAGTTAGTATTGTCTTTACATTCATTCCAAATGAAGTTTGGACACATAATAAGACAACTCAACGATATTCAACGTTCAAGTACTAGAAAAGTTGAACATGTCAGCAAGAAACTCGTGAATGCAGAAGCTGCTGCAAAGTTTAATCATATCTGCCTGAAAGAGGACCTGCTACCCTACTATTGTAATGTATGTATGTATGTATGTATGTATGTATGTATGTATGTATGTATGTATGTATGTATGTATGTATGTATGTATATATATATATATATATATATATATATGCATGTATGTATGTATGCATGTATGTATGCATGTATGTATGCATGTATGTATGTATGTATGTATGTATGTATGTATGTATGTATGTATGTATGTATGTATGTATGTATGTATGTATGTATGTATGTATGTATGTATGTATAAGAACATAAGAATGAAGGAGACTGCAAGAGACCATAAGGCTTGCACTAGGTAGTTTCGTGCCATTACTACTTGTAATCCACATACAAAAAGTTGTCTAACCGTTTCTTAAAACAACCGATATTTTCAGCGTTCACTAAATGGTTACTAAGTCTATTCCATTCGTTGACTACCCTATTAGTAAACCAGTTCTTGACTATTTCCTTCTTAAATCTAAATTTGTCCAATTCAAATTCATTTCTGCGAGTCATGCCCTGTTGTCTTAATATGATGACCTTGTTCGCGTCACCCTTGTTAAAGCCTTTGATCCACTTGAACACCACTATTTGATCACCCAGCAATCTACGTCTTTCCAGAGAGTGTGGGTTAAAGTGCCTAAGCCTCTCCTCATAAAGTAAGTTTCTGAGCCATGTATCATTTTGGTCATTATCCTCTGTACTGATTCTAGTGAAATAATGTCCATTCTATAGGATGGAGACCAAAACAGTACCGCATAGTCAAGGATGGGTCCAATTCCAGAGTTTGATAGTCACTCCCGCACCTCTATTCATAACCGTCCTAGCAATGAAACTAAATGCTCTGTTAGCTTTATTCCTGGCGCTAATGCACTGTTTCCTGGATTTAAGGTCAGGACTCGCTAGAACTCACAATTCTTTCTCACATTCGGTTTTCTGTAAAAATGTGTTATCTAAATTATAACTGCTTTCGGGGTTGTGTAGCCTTACATCTAGCACACTGCACTTTGAGATACTGACGCCTGTTTGCCGTTTCACCGATCATGTGAACAATTTATTAAGATCATCCTTCAGAATCTCTGCGTCGTCTCCTGACACCCAATTATGTGTCGTAATTTAGTGTCGTCCGCTTACTAACATCATTAGTAATCCTATTTATCCAAGTCGTTTAGATACATAATGAACAACAAGGGACCCAAAACCGAGCCCTGTGGAACTCCACTTGAAACACTGACCTAATTGGATTTTACACCATTTATGGTGACTCGCTGTTTTCTGTTACTGATCCAAGCTCTAATCCATCCAAACACTTTTCCTATTATGCCATGGACTTTGATTTTATTTAGTAGTCTCTGGTAGGGCACCTTGTCGAACACTTTGTTAAAGTCAAGGTAAATAACATCATAGCTATCATTGTTAATTGATGCCTTGTATACATTAGTGTATAAAAATAGAAGATTAATCACACATGACTTTTCCTTGGAGAAACCATGTTGTGAGTCACGAATCAAATTATGCCTCTCGATGAGATCTCTGATTCGATTAGTTATTATTTATTCAATCATTTTACCTATAACTGATGTCAAATTGATAAGCCTGTAGTTGCATATAGACGATTTATCTCCCTCGGAGATGGACTAGTTTTCTGTAGATTTGAGCTGGCAGATAGAGAGACAGAGATACGTACTCAGCTTTCCTCGGCTAGTAGTTAGTAAAATATCCGAAATAACTCGGATGGCGAAGGCTTGCGACTTCGCGTGGGTATTGCCATTCACGGATTTCAGTAATTAGTGATTTGCTCAGTAGTAATTGAAGAGGTCCGAAGGACTGATTACTTGAATTGAGTGAGCGAACGCACTTTGCAAGCCGGTGATGGATAAGTTTTGGGTTGCTGCCGTCATTGGAGTAATGATATGAGGTAAGTGTGTAGCAACAATAAATACATGTGCATGCATTAAGCAAGTAAATACTCTTCACTACAGAAATGGTTTTACATATACACAAGCCCACCGGCTACGCCGGGGGCCTTGGCCTGCGGCGCTGCGCGCCCTGGGCTACGCCCCTTTTTTGGAAAATAAAATATCAAAATCATATTGCTTTTTATTTCTTGAGTTCTTCTTCTTCTTCTTCTTCGAGTTCTTCTTCTTCTTCTTCTTCTTCTTCTTCTTCTTCTTCTTCTTCTTCTTCTTCTTCGAGTTCTTCGAGTTCTTCTTCGAGTTCTTCGAGTTCTTCTTCGAGTTCTTCGAGTTCTTCTTCGAGTTCTTCGAGTTCTTTTTCGAGTTCTTCGAGTTCTTCTTCGAGTTCTTCGAGTTCTTCTTCGAGTTCTTCTTCGAGTTCTTCTTCGAGTTCTTCTTCGAGTTCTTCGAGTTCTTCTTCGAGTTCTTCGAGTTCTTCTTCGAGTTCTTCTTCTTCGAGTTCTCCTTCTTCTTCGAGTTCTTCTTCTTCGAGTTCTTCTTCGAGTTCTTCTCTTTCGAGTTCTTCGAGTTCTTCTTTTTCGAGTTCTTCGAGTTCTTCTTTTTCGAGTTCTTCGAGTTCTTCGAGTTCTTCTTCTTCGAGTTTTTCGATTTCTTCTTCGAGTTCTACTTCTTCTTCTTCTTCGAGTTCTTCGAGTTCTTCTTCCTCTTCTTCGAATTCTTCTTCTTCTTCTTCTTCTTCTTCTTCTTCTTCTTCTTCTTTTTCTTCTTCTTCTTCTTCTTCTTCTTCTTCTTCTTCTTCTTCTTCTTCGAGTTCTTCCTCTTCTTCTTCTTCGATTTCTTCGAGTTCTTCTTCTTCGAGTTCTTCTTCACCGTAGTTGGCGGTGTTACCGATTTACCACCAAACGCGAAGGGTCAGTTTATTTTTTACTTACATAGATATGATATGACAATGACCTGACATGAACCGTCATAAAATGTCTTAACATACATTTCACTCACTGTCACTCTGTTATGCTGTCTCCCTCCCCCTTTAATATTATCCTGTATATTTCCTTCATTTTCCCCTCTGGCCCCTATGGTATGGGGAAGAAAAAATACTGCCACCAAATATTCCCGCTCGAGTCGTAAAGGCGGCTAAAACTGAATGAAGTGATGAGACTAGGCTTTATGCTTTCTGTAACCCTATGGGGTATATTCCTACGGGAATTCAAGGCAAAAGAGGGTCTGAGAGGAATTTTCCAATCAGAACCCTAAGGGTTGGGTCTTTCAAAATGCGTGGGTGTGGTACAGATGAGGGTAAAAGGGAGAAGACAGGGAGAATATTTGTGAAAAGGAAGATGGATACGTTGGCATTAAATGAAACTGAGTTGAAAGGGAGGAGTGAGTTTGAGTTTGGGAGTGTAGTGGGGAGGGTGTCAGGAGTGAGGAGAGGATGAGGGAGGGAAGGGGTGGCTCTACTAGTAAGTGAGGGATTAGGTAAGCATGTGGTGGAGTGGGAGGATGATTCTTCAAGGTTTATGTACATAAACGACTTGGACAATGGGATTAATAGTGATGTAAGTTTGCGGACGACACTAAGATACGACGCATAATTAGGTCAAGAGACGACGCCGAGATTCTGCAGGATGATATTAACAAATTGTTTTTATGGTCAATGAAATGGTAAATGGACTTCAATATCTCAAATTGCAGCGTGTTAAACATAGGGCTACACAATCCTGAAAACAGATATAGCTTAGATAACACGTTTTTCGAAAAAAACTGTGTGCGAGAGAGAATTGTGAGTTCTAGCGAGTCCTGACCTTAAATCCAGGAAACAGTGCATTAGCGCCAGGAATAAAGCTAACAGAGCATTAAGTTTCATTGCTAGGACGGTTATGAATAGAAGTGCAGGAGTAATTATCAAACTCTATCTAGCGTTAGACCCATTCTTGACTATGTGATATTGTTTTGGTCTTCGTCCTATAAAATGGACATCAGTTTACTAGAATCAGTACAGAGGATAATGACCAGAATGATACATGGGCTCAGAAATTTACATTACGAGGAGACGCTTAGGCACCTCTTCGTACACTCCCTGGAAAGACGCAGAGTGAGGGATGATCTAATAGAGGTGTTCAAGTGGATCAAAGGCTTTAACAAGGGTGACGCGAACAAGGTCATCATATTAAGACAACTGGGCATGACTCGCAGAAATGGATTTGAATTGGACAATTTTAGAATTAAGAAGGAAATAGGCAAGAATTGGTTTACTAATAGGGTGGTCAACGAATGGAATAGACTTAGCAACCATGTAGTGAGCGCTGAACTTTCAATGAGCGAGTTACAAGGTGTACAAAGATGTATGTGCAACAAGGGGAACGGGAGGAAATAGAAGGAAGGGTAGTGAGTAGTGTGATGATGAAGTGAAGACGGTAGAAGAAGAGAAGAAGGAAGCATTCAGAAAATGGTTGCAAAGTAGGACGAGGGAAGCATAAGAGAGGTACAAACAAAAAGAATGGAAGTAAAACAAAAGATAAGGAAGACAAAAAGGAGAGCAGATATAAAATGGGAGAGAAGTATGACAGAAAATATTGAAAGTGATAAAAATTTGCTTCAGAAGGAAGTTGAAATAGTAAGGGAAGGGGAGTTAGGTAGAAAAGAATGGGTAAAAGGCACAGATGGACAGATGTTAATGGAAAAGGAGGCTGTAAGAGGAAGAAGGGCAGAGCATCTTAGAAAGCTGTTGAAATTGAAGCAGGCTAGGGAGGGATTGGTAATAGCAGGGAGAGGAAACTGGAGGAGAAATAAGAAAGAGTGAGGTGGAAGTATCTTTGAAAATGATGAGAGCAGGTAAGGCACCTAGGTTGGATGAGTGCCATGAGAATGCCTGAAGAAAGAAGGCACAGTAGTAGTGGACTGGCTGGTGAGGTTGCTTAATGTGTGTCTAAGAGAGTTTAGAATGCAAAAGAACTGGAGGAGTGCTTGTATAGTTCCGCTCTACAAGGGAAAAGGGGACAAATGTGAGTGTAGTAGTTTCAGAGGGATAGGTTTGTTGAGCTTTGTTGGGAATACATATGGGAGGGCTTTCATTGAGAGGGTTAGGAGAGGAACAGAGGGAGTAATTGGTAAGGATGAATGTGGGTTTAGAACAGGTAGGGGTTGCGTGGATCAGATTTTTGTAATAGGGCAGATATATGAG
>NC_134784.1:8424913-8427413 GCF_046742065.1 Oratosquilla oratoria
ACAGAAGTCGCCGCAGATCTTGATCGAAGCCAGGTAAGCAGTCGAGGAGCAGTGACGGTACTTGTCCCCTTCGCCTCCGTCCTGGGGTCAAACGTGGAAGAACTCAGTCTAAGTGATAGCACAATCCACAGACATCGCAGTAAACATCGTGAAGAAAGAGCCGCCGAAATCAAGGAGTCTTCCTCTCCAACAATTCCCCTGACTGTCCACTGGGATGGGAAGTTGATGCCCGAACTAACTAATGGAGAAGTAGTGGATCGCCTTTCTATTATTGTTTCTGGAGAAGGAGTTCTCAAGCTGCTTGCTGCTCCGGTCACCGATGGTAAAGCTGAGCCGATAGCCAACACAATTATTAACGTCATCAAGGAATGGAACCTTCAAGAGAGGATTGCAGCGCTTTCCTTCGACACGACTGCCACTAACACCGGTCCCAAAGGCGGTGTCTGTCTGCGTTTGCAGCAGATCCTTGGACGTGATCTCTTGAATCTAGCTTGTCGACATCATGTTTTGGAGCTTCTACTAGAAGCGGTCTTCTCTGCATTGGTTCCAGAGGTGTCACGGAGCCCTGATATCACAATTTTTCAGCAATTCGAAGAGTTTTGGTCTTCTGTGGATAAAACAGACTATCGGACAGCCGAAGATGCAATTCGAAGTTCATCGTGGGCCAGTGATGTCCTCAATTTCTGCCAAGATCAGCTACACTTTAATCATCCGTGCGACGACTACAGAGAGCTCCTTGAGTTGGTCATTGTCTTTCTTGGAGGGGTGCCACATGGCTGCCAAAGCATCACTTTTCGAAAACCCGGGGCTGTTCATCGAGCACGATGGATGGCGCGGGCCATATATGGCTTGAAGATGTGGATCTTCCTTCCCCAGTTCTCTCAGCATCGACAACAAAGACCCTCGTCCTCCCGTGTAGCACGATCGGGCATTTTGGGGAATCTGAGTGACTTCTGCATTTTTCTTGCCAAGCATTACGTTCGTGCCTGGTTCTTGGCACGTTCAGCCGTCAGTGCTCCCCGTCATGGCATCGCCATTTTCAAGGCTCTGGAAGAGGAAGACAACGAGGTCGTCAGGAAGGCAGGGACGAAGACGCTGGCACGCCATCTCTGGTATCTGTCTGAGATTAACGTTGGTATGGCACTCTTTGATGAAAAACTGTCTCTTCAGGAGAAGGAGTTGTTCGTCGTAAACATGAAGGCAGTTGACGGATCCGAAGAGACTTCTCCCCGTCTTAGGACTCTTCCTAATGGAATGAAAGACAAGACCGTGGCCTCCTTTGCAACTAAAAATACCAAGAGATTCTTTGAACTCATGAACATCGACACAAGTTTTTTTGACGAGGACCCGGCAAATTGGAAAGATAACCCTTCCTATCAAGCTGGTCTGCAACAAGTTGAGGAGCTGGTTGTGACCAACGATGCAGCGGAGCGTGGGGTGGCTCTGGTCCAGGAATTCACGAAGAGTGGAAGGACCAAGGCAGAAGACCAACTTCAGTTCCTTCTTCAGGTAGTCGAAGCCCACCGCAGGGAATTCTCCCGTTGGACCAAATCCTGCCTCATGAAAAATTTGAAATGAATTGCGCGACATGATACCATTGGCCGATGCTCTTCAAATTTTTCTCATTTGATTTTTTAGTTAAAAGGAACAAAATAAAAGGTTGCTCATAATTCTCCTTTGAATTTTTACCCCTATAACTGTGAAACACCCTAATATATGTATATATATATATATATATATATATATATATATATATATATATATATATATATATATATCTTGAGATTCAAATTCTTCAGTTTGAAGAATAATTTTTTGTCTTCACAGTTCAAAGTATGAACATAATCATTCATGATTTCAAAATCATGGAGAAGAGGGTGCAGTAAAAGGCGCTGCTGAATGCCAATGGTTATAATAACACAATGTAACAGTACAAAAGCTGTTGACACAAACACCGAAAACTTAAGTCTTTTCGCCTCTCACGGAGGCTTCTTCAGGGTGAGAAGAACTATAAATTCAAGGCTAACTAGGTCTGCTATCGACGAAGATGAAGGCAAATGAGAATGGACTCTGGCCGACTGTCATCCCAATTTTGGGGGGAGGTCACTGGAGGAAGAAGTTTCTGGGTGAGGTCACTAGAAGGAGGAGATGTCATGTGTATTCTCTGGGTGAGGTCACTAGTGGAAGGCGAGGACGACAGGAGTCTCTGGGGGAGGTCACTTGGAGAAGCGGGCGAAGTCGGGAGAGGGCCCTGGGTGAGGTTACTAGGATAGGTAGGGAAAACATCAGTCTTTTTACGGAGCTTGTGGAGGAAAGTCTCGCTCGACTTCTGGTTATGGGTCATGTGGGCTGGGAATTTTGATACTGCTGAGGGTTTTGGTGAAGGTATTGGTCTAGTTGGGGTTCGGATGCACCTTGATTTTGTTGTTTTTGTTGGGCATGATGTTCCTGGGGGCGGGCTGAAGGGAGGATGAAATCTGCAGCTTGATGTACATTGATG
>NC_134784.1:8447413-8449913 GCF_046742065.1 Oratosquilla oratoria
ATCCCGGCCTGACACCAAGTTCCAGTAGTTTAGGTCTCCCATCCCAAGTACATACAAATGGTCAAATTAATATCATCTGTAAAATACATCAAGATAACATTCAATTCACAAAGAATATTATTAAGATATTCCCTATACTCTTATGGTTCATTAAAATTGAGACATAGGATATCACAACAGTCATCTCCATAGATCTGCAAGCAAACTCTCTTCATATCATCTAAATGGCCTATCAATTATTCCCTATTTTCTAAATGGAAGAGTTTAAATTCATTTCCACCTGCAGAATCAATTACCCTATATGAACCTGAGTACCTTGGTAAAAGTTTATTATAGGGTGAATGTATTTTGACCGTAACTAAATCTCCTATTTTTAATTCTAGTTTACGTGCTATTTTGTGTTGTTGCTTTTTCATCTCTTGTGAATACTCCTGCATATGTTCTCTAACTCTTTGGTGGATACTTTGGAAAGTATTTATTCTATTTGAGATATAATCATCTATATTATACACAGGTTTCTGGTCTGCAGTCAAGATTTCATATGGAAGAGTTTTGTCTTCCCCATAAATAATAAAATTAGGTGTTTCATCTGTTGCTATATTTATTTGTTTGTTCAGAGTAAATTTAACACAAGGAATCTAAGTATCCCAAGTTGTACTATGAGGACTTATCATACTTCTAAGACATGAAATAATTTTCTTATTTAACCTCTCTACAACTCCATTACTTTGTGGATGATTCACTAGAATGTTTACTTTCTTAAATAAACTACATAATTTTTCCAAGATTTTGTTATCAAATTTAGTTCCATTATCTAAAACTAAGATCTTAGGTGTAGTGAAATTACAGATTAACTGATCATAGATTACTGAAGCAATAGTTTTAGCTTTCTTATTTGGAATGGGTTGTAAAATACAAAATCTTGAAAAATAATCACTGGCAACAAGTACATATTTATATCCATTCTCAGACATAGGTAACTCCAATGTATCTATGTGAACTCTTTCCCAAGGTTTCTGTGGAATGGGATAGGTAAATATAGGATCAGGTTTTGGTGTAAATCCTTTCACCTTAACACATAAAACAAAAAAATTCAATATAACTATATATATCTTTTTTCATACCTGGCAAAAAAAAGTATTTAAGTTGTGCTCGTCTATAAGATTTGTCCTTTCCTGGATGTGAGCTACACTCACTATCATGAAGTAACTTCAATATCTCTTTTACAAGAGTTTGTGGTATTACCAACTGATTTACAGGACTTCTAGAAATATCTTTCCCGCTTATAACTGTTTTTCTATACAAAAGTCCATTAATCAAATTAAATTCCTCTATCTTATACCCCTTTGGTAGTTTTGGAGGATTTCCTCTTGGGTTCATCAAGTACTTGATTAATGAGTCACATGTCTTATCATCCCTCTGTTCTCTTATTAGCATTTCCTCATCTAAAGTTACTAACTCTTCTATATTACAAACAAAATTAATCAACCCTGTCATTGGTTGGCTAATGTTTCTAGAAAGTGCATCTGCCGCAACATTCTTTTACCCGGAATGTATTAAAATTTAACTTCATAACACTGAAGTACCGCAAACCATCTAGCGAGTCTGCCCCTAAGATTCTTATGCTTAAGTAAGTTCTGAATAGCTGTATGATCAGTCCATACTATGATTGGATATCCCAGTATCATATCTCTAAAACTTTCTAATGAATATATCACTGCTAATATTTCTCTTTCTGTTATAGAGTAGTTTCTTTCTGCATTATTACAAAGTCTTGAAGTGTAAGCTATTGGTTTCAAAGTTCCATTTCTCTCTTGTATAAGTATTCTTCCTAAACCTATGTCAGATGCATCAGTGCAAAGAATGAATTCTTTATTATAGTCTGGAAATATCAAAATTGGAGAACTCGTGAGTTTATCTTTCAAGTTGTCAAAAGCTTCCTGTTGTGCAGGTCCCCACATTTACATTGAGTTCTTCCTCAACAAAGAAATTAATAGATTAGCAATGTCAGCATATCGTTGAATAAATTTTCTATAATATCCTGTCAATCCCAAAAAGCTCCTAACCTTGTCTACATTGGTTGGAACTGGAAATTTTTTGACTGCTTCAACCTTTGAATTCCCTGTACTAAGTCCATGTCTGTCTATCTTATGTCCCAGATATATAACACTGTCCTGTAAGAGCTTACATTTTTCAAGTTTCACTTTCAATCCTGATTCAACTAGTCTTGAGAATATCAAATCTAATTTCTTAAAGTGCTCAACGCTGTCTGGAAAAATATCAAAATGTCATCTAGGAATACACTGCCAGTGTTTCCTAACAACCCATCAAGAATTGTATTAATTAATCTCATGTAAGTTAATGGACAATTACATAACCCAAATGGCATTATTTTGAACGCATAATGTCCCGTTGGAGTAGAAAATACTGTGAACTCTCGTAAGTCTTCATGCAACTCTATTTACCAAAAAGCAGATTTGATATCTGTTGTGCTAAAATA
>NC_134784.1:8457413-8467413 GCF_046742065.1 Oratosquilla oratoria
TAGTAGTAGTAGCAGTAGTAGTACGCCATGAGACACAAAATTTGTCCATGAGTTAAAACTAATATTTTCAAATTCCCTGTGGCATAAATAAGTAAAACTGAGTTGTCACCAAGTTCAGACTTCGGTTTTGAGTTCATGAGATTGATCTATTGATTTTTTACCACTTTTGCTTATCAATTTAAGGGTTTTTCACAGTATCTGCTTTGAATTTAAATGATTCCTGTTAATTATAATTTTAATTGATGTTAACACAATTAATATGATAAATCAATGATAAAAAAGGAAGTTCTCCAGGCCCCGTCTTTAGAAATGAAAATAAAAAGGAAACGAATAGAGTATAATTATGTATTATATGTTAATACATAGACAGCGATACAGTGCAGTGATGCAGAGCGTTGATGAAGAGTATTGTTCCGGAGAATTTATACAGAAATGATACAAATATTTTAGCGTTATAGTTTAAACAAAAACAAACAAAAATTGTCTACGAGATTAGCGATTGTATTTCAGTTCACTTTCGTGCAAAAGGTTCCAGATATAGTCCCCCATCATACTTTCACTGTACTGTACCTTGTAGCGCTCCTCGAAAGAGCTGACATACTGGTGAAAACTTTCACCTTGTTCTTTTCAGTAGTCTCCCATGTTTTCTTTGAACTCATCAAGGTGGGCGTGTAGTGCGTGCAGTTTAAGCAACATCCAGTAGTTGATGTTAGGTGGAGTGGTGGGACGAAGGCTGACGAAGGGGAGGCGAATCCGGTGAAAACTTTCACCTTGTTCTTTTCAGTAGTCTCCCATGTTTTCTTTGAACTCATCAAGGTGGGCGTGTAGTGCGTGCAGTTTAAGCAACATCCAGTAGTTGATGTTAGGTGGAGTGGTGGGACGAAGGCTGACGAAGGGGAGGCGAATCCGGGTTGGGGAATGAGGGTGGGCGAGGCGAGACGACGCAGGCCGGTAGTCTTGTACCTTTGGTCGTCCAAAACATCGTGTGTGTCACTTGCGAAATAAGCTGTGGGAAGTGATTGGGGAATAACGCTAATTTGGTTTCATGGGACCCGGTGCAGTTGATGTATCCATTCTTGGGTGGTGTAGGTAATGAGTATGGCTTATATTTGTGTCTTTCAGTTTTTGTATTGGGACTTGGCACAAACAGCTTTCTGTAGGAAAACGATGGCATATAATGTGTGACGAGCTCCTTCAAAGGCATAGCACTGCTGAACAATTTCGTATAAGGAACGAGAGGGGGTGGTACTGATAAGTTCTTGGATGAACTATTGATCGCGTACACTTGTCAGCAGCAATTGCTTCATCTGCGTCTCTTCACATTGTGTGTTTTGAGCCTTGCATACGTTCACCCTACCGTAAAATGACTTTCCTACTTCCCGCTTGCAGCTGAAGAGGTCCCTCCTGCAAAGTGCTTCATTGATTTGGCTTTCCAAATGGACCTCTAAAGCGTCTAGTACACCTTCGGTGGGGAGCGTACTATCATCAGGAATCCGGAGATGGAATTTCAATATGAATTGTAGAATCTAAGGTCTACTAATATGCAGACCCCATAATCTAAAAGATTTAAGTGGATACAAAATGATTTTATATATATCATATATTGTAACAATACCCTCCTTTACTCAACTTGTAATAGCCAGCTTCCACCAGTGCTCGAGTGTAATAACATGTTACGGTGGTGCATTTTACCTCTTTTGCAAGCAAGTTATTTCAATGTGGCTATTTCGTGATCTTCTGTAAAATAGACTATTACCTGTTTTATTTTTGACTGAGAAATACTTTAGTTGGCTATTTCTCAGACGGCTTAAGAAATATTTAAACTTAATAAAAAATCCTAACTCGACAGTCAGGCTCAATCAGCACAGTCCTGAGGATGCAAACAGGGAATCCCTAAGACTTTGTAACTTGATCATCATCCTTGAGGCCGAAATTCCCCCAAAGATTTTCAAAGATCTCTTTAACATTCCACCACTCCCCTTCCCCTCCCCGTCCTACCCATTGCCCTCTTTCACACTTCACTCCCCTCCTTTGTTTCCTTTTATTTCTCCCCCTCACCCCCTTACTCCCCCTTCTCCTCCTTCCACCTTCCTCTCTCCCTTTCCTTCAACCACCCCTACTTCTCCCTCCCGGCCTTATCTCTCCCTTTCTTCTCCCTACCTTCCTCCTTTTCTCTTTTACCACATGGTATACCGACAGCAATTTTTTTTTTTTTTTTTTTTGTGCAGTTGATATTTTAGGGATCTTAGTGACGCTGTAGACCAGACACGTAACATTTTAGATTTGGAAACTAATCTCCTTTGACTAATTCTAGGAATTTCTCCTTTACCACACTTATGATTTCATCGTTTTGATGTGACTGTACCTCCGAAAATAGAACCACTGCTCACACCCGACAGAATTATAAGAATATTTTTTTCTCTCTTCTTCTTTCCCATCATTTCCTCAGCCTTCCCCTTTTTTTTTCTTTTTCGTCCGTGACCTCACCTGCACTTCTTTCTCCCAGTTGCATGACCTCTCAAAAACTTATTTGTTTACCGTGTTTTTTTTTTAATTAAAGTATACAAATAAATAATAAATTTCATAGCTTTATCCGACCAAGTTTGGTCAGTAGCCCTGTTTTTCGCTTTGTTGGGTGGGGTAATGAAGTTAGATGATTTATTGTATTTCTCTTGTGACTCCTATGACAGAAAATATGATATAATATTAACAAACAATAACTCATGTACACCAACAATAACTGAAGAATTCAGCCTTGTCACTGTATTTGATAAAGGCCGAAATAGGGATATAGGCTGTTTTGTTCAGAGAGCAGGAGATAATTTCACTCAGATCTGTGGTACCTTTTCAATAATGAAAGCGGAGACCCCTATCGCACCATAATGAAGGGAGTTAAGGGATTGGTTGGTGGGATCCCAAAACATAATCTGTAGCTTGCCTTTGGCAATGGGAAAAGTAATCGAGAAGGTTTTTTCGCGGCTAAATAGAAACTCCTGAATATAAGAGCAACCAGAATCAAACTTACAAGGAGCCCTCACAAGCACCAGATTTTCCTTGTTCACAGCACAATGTAAGTACTGTACATTCGTCGACCTCAGCAAAACATCAAGGGAGGGAAAAAGGAATATATATTACGGGTGTCTACAAAAATTATATTGTATGCATTCATTCACAGAGCTGAATTCATAATTAATTTTGATCCATTCTCTTTGTATTTACCAGATTAAACCACCTGATTTCACCTGTCTGGGCATACATATGGTTACATTCGTCTTTCATTGTATTTACATTGCTGCAGTTACCTGACAATTTATTTTATCTGGTTGTATTTACGTACTTCTGTACACCTATTTTTGTTCACCTGTATACATTACCTTATTGTATTCACCAGGTTTTATCAACCAAATTGTGTTCACCTTGTTGTTGTCACCTAGTTGTATTCACTTAGCTGTATTTAGCTTAGTTCTATTTAGCTCATTGTACTTAGTTGGACTCACCTGTATTTGCCTGTTTGTAATTACTGATTTGTTTTCACCTGATTACAATGATTTAGTTGTATACAACTGATTCCGTTCATTAAGTTAATTCGCCTGGTCGTGTTCAACTATTTGTATGCGTCTGTTGTTTTGGAACATCTGTGCGATATGCTCCTTTGTATGTTTTTTATATTTTGATTTGTGTGTACGTTGTATTATGGGCATCATATTATGATATTCTATTACATATTTATGTTATGTATTTGCACATACATTATTGAATGATTGAGGCTGTAAAATGGTCAGTCCCTCTGCAATGGCGTTCGACCTCGGGATCTGAGCCAGCCGAGTAGGTTTGGTGAAGAGTTGAAATAAAATCTCCAACTCGAGAGTGATAGGTATGGTCTCTGAAGATTTGTCCTTCCCACGGAGACAGATCTTTAGATAAGTACCTCATTATCTCTTGGCGAAGGTTTCTACCCCCTTCTGCATAACTGAGGTCTACAAGACTCAAGTGTTTGTCGTCTTCTTGGTGAATCAGGGTCTTATCACTTAGGGGTCAAAGTTCCTAATCTCGCTAAAAGCTGTCGTCAGTTGTGGCTCAGTTGTGTGTACTCTAGCCGTCAGAAAGGGATTTCAATCCGAACCACTTCCGGATGTGTATATCACCATTTATGATACCTCCATTCGTACCACTTGGTACTTGTTTTATCCTGGCCAACATAAGATGATTTTATTCAGATGAGTGGCTCCTTTGCAAAAGTAAACGGCCGTGTCAATTCCCTCAATAAAGATGTATACTTTCCGCTTTATTTTGCCTCCCTTCCGCACCGGGTAGCATTTTCCTCTGATTCTGGTTACCATCAGTCTCCTCCACTAAAGTTAGCGGCATCATCGACGGTGAACAAAGGTGAAATAACCAGTTCTACAGCTTCTGCTTTCCTGGTCAATCAAGCTCCTAGACCTCGGAATACCTATCTATCTATCTATCTATCTATCTATCTATCCATCTATGTATGTATGTATTTTTGTATGTATGTATGTATGTATGTATGTATGTATGTATGTATGTATGTATGTATGTATGTATGTATGTATATATATATATATATATATATATATATATATATATATATGTGTGTGTGTGTGTGTGTGTGTGTGTGTGTGCGTGTGTGTGTGTGTGTGTGTGTGTGTGTGTGTGTGTGTGTGTGTGTGTGTGTGTGTGTGTGTGTGTGTGTGTGTGTGTGTGTGTGTGTGTGTGTGTGTGTGTGTGTGTGTGTGTGTGTGTGTGTGTGTGTGTGTGTGTGTGTGTATGTATAGGTATTTTACAAAGGATTACAAAGGCGGAGCATGCCGACAGGAGACATTTTGGTCTATATCTAGGTCGGATGCGAAAAAATCATAGTAATAATAAATGAGTAAATAGAAACTATAATAGGGTAAATAACAAATAAAATACATAAATAAATGCATAGGTATAGTTGAATAATAAACAAACAGGTAAATAGAAAATAATAATAAATTGACAGATAACTAATAATAAATGAGAATGAAACAGACAAATGATAACAAAACAAAAACAAATAATACAAAATGAATGATAATCGTTACAGCATCTTACTTAGGTGTTTATATAATAGATTATTAAAGCTTCGAACTGAACTACATTGCGCTACCTGTGCAGGAAGTTTATTCCATTCATTAACTACACGGTTGGCGAAGTTGTTTCTACCCACTTCCAAGTTAAATCTATTTCCGGACAGTTTGCGACCATTGTTTCTTGTCTGATTCTCATTCAGTGTGAAAATTTGTTCACTTTTGATGTTGCCAATTCCCTTTAGAATTCTAAAGACCTGTATCAAGTCACCTCTGAGTCTACGATTTTTTAGGGAGAACAGATTCATATGTTTTAGTCGATTTTAGTTTTCATTTATTTTTGATATTTGGAATCAGTTTTGTGGCTCGCCGTTGTACTTTTTCCAGTCTGTCAATATCTTTAATGAGATTCGGTGACCATACTGAAACAGCATATTCCAAATGTGGACGAACTAATGATCTATATAGCTTGTTAATGAGTGATGGACTTTTGAAGTCAAAAGATCGCGCAATCAGTCCTAGAAGCTTATTTGCTTTCTCAGATGCTGAAATACATTGCTTGGATGAGTTGAAATCGTTACTGATAATTACGCCGAGATCTTTTTCACTATCCACTTTTGTTAACGAATTTCCAAATAACTTGTAATCGTACTTACTGTTATTTTTACCTATGTGCATTACCTTGTATTTACTTGTGTTAAGTTTCATTTGCCATTTTTCAGACCATTGCTGTAATTTGTCTAAATCTTCTTGAATATCTAATTGGTTTAAGTGATCATTTGCCATTCCGCACAGTTTTATATCATCAGCAAATTTGGAAATAGTAGATTACAACTCTCTGTTTTTGATCGTTCAACCAATTACTAGTCAAACTTAATAGGTTACCACTTACTCCGTGTGAAGCTAATTTAGTAAGCAGTATTTCGTGGGGGACGGTATCAAACGTTTTTGCAAAGTCTAGATATATTAAATCTATATTGTTTTGTCATAATTCGAGATAACTATGTTGTAAAATTCGAGTAAGTTAGTTACACAAGAACGTTTTCGTCTGAAACCATACTGGCTATCATTTATTAAACAGTTACTTTCTAAATGATGTTCAATAGCATCTCTGATGATAGTTTCCATCATTTTTCCTACGATTAAAGTCAAACTTATATGCCTATAGTTATTTGGTTTCTTTTTGTCATCTTTTTTAAATATGGGAGTAACGTTAGCTAGCTTACATTCTCTTGGGACATTTCCGGATATGATGGATTTATTGAAAATAATTTCTAATGGAACAGCAATCTCATTTTTCATTTCCTTTAAGATTCTTGGATGCCAACAGTCAGGCCCTGGTGTTTTATTAACTTTGAGTTTATCTATACACCTATAGATTTTTTTTTTTTTTTTTTTTTTTACCGTAGTAAGTTTACCCTAGAATTTTCACAGGTTTCAGTTTGGAGTTCACTCTGAAATTTTTCGTTTACGAATACCGAGCTAAAATAATTGTTTAGAATATTACAGATTCCTTCATTTGAATATTCAAGTTGACCGGCGGCAGATAATAGTGGACCAATGTGATTCCTAACAACCTTTTTATCTTTAATGTAACTATAGAATTCTTTGGGATTCACTTTGGATTTATCAGCTATATTCATTTCGTATTGCCGTTTTCGTTTTTTTTTTTCTTAATTATCTTTTTTAAACTTCTCTGTATTGATACATAACTTTCATAGTCATTAGATACACCCGAGCACTTACATTTCTTATAAGCCTATCTCTTTTTAGCAATACTTTTTCAGTTTCTTTGTCGAGCCACTTTGGGCGAGCCTGATTTGGGGGAGGTCTGTCTAAGGAATGTAAGTATGAATCATCTTAGTGAGCGTATTTTGAAATATTTCCCACATCTGATCTACAGGTC
Organism: Oratosquilla oratoria; assembly: GCF_046742065.1. Lineage (NCBI taxonomy): Eukaryota > Metazoa > Arthropoda > Malacostraca > Stomatopoda > Squillidae > Oratosquilla > Oratosquilla oratoria. The sequence goes on from NC_134784.1 coordinate 8,464,392, forward strand.
TTTCGCTTAATTTTACCTCCCAATCTGTAAGCTGAAGCTCCTGACATAGTCCTATGAACTGAGCTTTACTAAAATTGGGTATTTTAGAAACACAAGTATTTATTCTAAAGTTTTTTAGGAGTTTGAATCTAAGTTGTGATCGCTATTTACAACAGTTTCACCGATTTCTACATCAGTTACCATGCTTTCACGGTTAGTGATCAATAGATTGAGTAAGTTTCCATGTCTTGTGGGCTCTTTTACATGCTGAATTAAGTAATTGTCACCAAGAAAATTAATCAAGCGACTACCTATATGGCCATGTTCAAGGGTCATCCAATCAATGTCAGTAAAATTTAAATCACCCATTATCAATAAGTCCCGGTTGCAGATACTAGACAGTTCTTGAAATAACAGTTTGTCGTCTGCTAATGATAATGTATTTGGCCTATATATTACACCTACATTAACTTTTTTCCATTTGTTTGGGTTAACTCCACCCACAAACTATCATATGCATCCTGTTTCACTTTCTCTAAAACACAAACATGGACATTGTTTTTAACATACAACAGAACACCACCACCTTTCTTGTGGTTTCTATCCCGATGAAAGTGTTTAAATCCCGTAACATTAAATTCAGCTTCGAACTCTTTACCATTTAACCATGACTCGATTCTTCCTATCATATCAAGATTTTCGCTTTTGACGTACGCCTGTATTTCTTGAAACTTGTTCCTTATACTACGAGCATTAAATTACATGGTTTTAAGAAACTCGTGATTATTTCTTTTTTACACGTTTTGGGTTTCAATATCATGTCCTACATTATAATTTTGTCTTTTAATTACACCTTACTCTATATTATTATTTGGTCCTTCATTGACATTCAATGCTTCGTTAACATTTCTCCCACCAAAATTAACATTTCCCCCATTACGGACATCTGGTCGCTCACGGTCATCCAATCTCTTTTGTACACTTTGTCTCCCTACGTCACCGTGATTCACACCGGCCTCCCGTCGTTCATTGAAATTCTGTCCGGCATCCTTTCCTAAGATTATATTTTGTCCTCCAGTGACATTATATCCTACCGTGATATTTTTTTCTCCACTATAATTACATCCCATCATGATCTTTTGTCTTCCACTGTCATTACATCCCATCGTGATATTTTGTCTTTCACTGTCATTACATCCCATCGTGATATTTTGTCTTCCACTGTCATTACATTCCATCGTGATATTTTGTCTTCCACTGTCATTACATTCCATCGTGATATTTTGGTCTTTATTGACATTCTGTTCGGCATCCCTTCTTAAGATTGTATATTGTCCTCCACTGACATTATATCCTACCGTGATATTTTCTCTCCTACTTTTAATCTGTATAGTTCTTCTTTTAATTAGGTTATTTGTAGCTTTGGAGTATTTGTTTTCTCTAATACTTTTTGTACTCCCTACTTTCTCCACTAATTCCTTAATGTTACCCACTAAATTCATATTCCTATTATCGACGGTGTCCTAGTTAGTTCTTAGAGCTTCGAATGTTTTTAACTCTAACTGAATTTTCTTCTTAATATTCTTAACCTTTGCAAGGGTTGTTTTCTTTCTTAAAACTAGTTTATTTCTCTCGGCTTTGAAATTTGATTTAACTGTGCAACCTAACATTCTATTGTCACTACCTATGTTGACTTTATTTATGACAGTAGCATTGCAAACACTCTTGCTCTCATCTCCTAATATGAAGTTTACTTCGTTCTTTGTCGTTCCATTTGGACTTATCCAGGTCCATTTTTGACCTACACGCTTTTGGACGAAAGTGTTTATTATCCTCATTGCATAGTTCTCCGCAAATTTGACTAACATTTCGCCTCTGTCATTGCTTTCACCTACTCCAAACTTACTAATACATGACTCATCTCCCATCTTCTTCCCAACTTTAGCATTAAAGCCGCCTATTACTAATGCGTACTTACTTTTTTCTTGATCCATTACCTGAATTAATCATTTTAGGAAGACTCAATTTTATCGTTTCTTTGAACTCTGTGAAGTTGGTGCATAAACCTAAACTATTTTTAGTGTACCTTTTACGCAGCCTGATTACAATCCAAGATACCCTGTCTGATAAACTACTAAACCTTACTACGTTACCAGCAACCTCTCGGTTGATCAAGAATCCTACTCCGCTAGCTGTCTTTGTCCTTACCTCTATGGTAGAACAGGTGGTGACCATCTTTTAATTCTATCAGCTTTTCTTCCGCCTTCCGGAAATCCTACGATGTCCCACTTGATGTTGTCTAGTTCTTCCATTAAACTCTCCAACCTGCAGTCTTCTGAGTGAGTTCTTACATTGTAAGATTAGATCTTCATTTTCTTCATGTTGCTTAATGTCCAAGACTTGGATTTGCTTGGACAGTGCTTACATTCGGTAGCACACTTTCCGTAAGCACAAAAGGGAATGCAGTTGGACCTTTAGGAGACGATGATCCAACAGAATGCCGGGTTTTGTTTTGGTTGTATTATTCATGGTTGCTATGAAAGAGTTTTGTCAGTAATCTCACCTCCGTGCCAACTGGTTTCTGGTGAGATATTTCTCTGGTGTCACCTAATTTGTTATATTCGGTGAATCTCTATATCTATAGGGTGCCCAATGGTCCACGCCGTCATTATGACGGTACCCAACATATCTATGAGGAATTTCCTTTTTCACCATGAGGGACATGCCAGTTAGCAGTGTGATTTCCTCTATACCGACATAGCTTTTGTAATTATCAAGATTCTCAAGCCTATCCACCACACACACACACACACACACACACACACACACACACACACACACACACACACACACACACACACACACACACACACACACACACACACACACACACACACACACACACACACACACATACACACACACACACACACACACACACACACACACACACACACACACACACACACACACACACACACACACACACACACACACACACACACACACACACACACACACACACACACATATATATATATAT
>NC_134784.1:8477413-8487413 GCF_046742065.1 Oratosquilla oratoria
CTATACCATATCAGTTTGAACTGCGTTATCGCTGTTATCGTATAGAAATCTTAGTCCATACTTTCAAGAAACTGTAATTCAAACGGATCGTACTTTATTTATATATTTATTTATTAATTGATTTATTTCATTTATTCATTTTCTTATTTATTTATCTATTTATTTATAAGTTTATTTATTTATTTATTTATTATTCGTTTATCTATTTATTTATTTATATATCTATTTATTTATCTATCTAATTATATATTTATCTATTCTCACCTGTAGTGGAAAGAAGCCTTACTGGCAACATTACTGAAATTTATATATGGAAGGTGACACGAAAGTCTGCCTGTCCAGGTATTTTTTCTGCTGGGTAGCATTTAGTCTTATATTCTGTATTTCATCAGATTGTTATTCATCTCCACGGCACTCCTTCAATACAAAGGGGAATATGGGCTCTTGATTTGTAAAATTTGAACAAGGAAAAGAGCGGGGGGCGAGAAAGTAAAAACTCCACGGGGATGTACCGCCACCATAGAAAATAAAATTATTCCACCTTCCCACGTCAGTCGTTTGTAGACATTGATAACTTTTGCTTCGATTTTCTTTGATTGGAAACCTTCGAACTTCCAATAAATATCCTTAGGAAGAAACTGGATTGTCGGTCACCGACTAGCTTTCGCCGGTTGTTAGCGAAAATTAAAATCCCTAAAATCTCCACAGTCTCGCTATAGACAACCTGCCGTTTGTCCTTATCCAAAGTAATCCCAGTTGGTAGAAGGTTAGTTTGGGTTAAACTCACTGCTACCAACGGGATTATATACAATGGCAGCCAGAATGAAGAGGTAAGTGCCACCTCAGTGTGGAAGGGGGTAAATCGCGATGGGTATAAGCTCCCCTTTGGGTAACGCACGGCAGACAGATTTTAAGAGCCACTGGTCGGGAAATACAGTATCTAATCCAAGAGACGTTCTATTGATTTCCTTCCACATCTACTTACGAGAATGAGCAGGATAGATGACATTGGTAAGTGTAGGTAGGTCTAGTCGTCATTTCTGATGGAATTGCAGCGTCCACCAGCAACCCTAATTACTGGTCATCTGGCTCCGCATAGGAGACTACAACTACTACTACTACTACTACTACTACTACTACTACTACTACTACTACTACTACTACTACTACTACTACTACTACTACTACTACTACTACTACTACTACTACTACTACTACTACTACCACTACTACTGCTGCTGCTGCTATTAATGGTGTTACCATTTGTGTTGATAGTAAAATAAATACTAGATTATAATGATGGTTGTAACGATACTGGAAGTCATGACAGCAAACAACCACAGACTCAAAACAACACACAAACGCCCCTCTAACGTGTGTGAATACCCTCTTCATCTCTCTTCGCTTCGCTTGATGATTCTTCTTCTTCTCTCTTCCTTCTTTCCCTCCTTTCTCTTTTCTTTCTTCCCTCATCTCCCTCTCTCCTTTTCACTCTTTTCCTCCTTCATTTATTCCTGTCCCTAACTCTTCTCTATTCCCTCTTTTTTCAGCCTTCACTCTCTTCTTCATTCTCTTTCTACTTCTGTCTCCTTAATTTTCCCTCCCTTTCTCTCCTCTTCTCCATCTTTTTCCTTCCTCTATTTTCTCCTTTATTTCGCCTTATTTAATTCTAGTATATTTTTCTCTCCTTTTTCTTTCCTTCTCTCCTATTCCCTCTTTACTCCCTTCCTCCTTCCTCCTCCCCCTTTCTTCCCTTCCTAGCTCCACCTCATTATGTATTCTTTCTCCCTCCTCCCTCTCTTCCTCTTCTTCTCTCCCTCCTTCTTCCTCCTCCCTTCTTGCCTCCCTAGCTCCTCCCTCTAGCCTTTCCTCAGCTGAAGGAGGGGGTGAGGGAGGGAGGGAGGGAGTGAGGGAGTGAGGGAGTTCCAATAACGTACCCTTTCTCCCGCTTCCTCCCTTCCTCCCTTTGGCCTTTCCCTAGGCGAGCGAGGGGGCAAGGAAGTGAGGGAGTGAGGGAGTGAGGGAGTGAGGGAGTGAGGGAGTGAGGGAGTGAGTGGGTGTGAGCCAACTGGCCAATTCCCAGACTGAGGTCCCAGGGAACCGCTTGAGTAAAAGACCCAACATCCCTCCCTCTCCCCCCTCCCTCCCTCCCTGCCTCTTGTTCGCATACTCACTCCAAAACTCCCTCCTCCTCCTCTTCCTCCTTCTCCTCATTATCATCTCTGCCTCCTTCCTCATGTTCGTATACTCACAACTCCTCTTTCTCCTCCTCCTCCTCCTCTTTCTCATCATCATGTTCCTCTTTTAATTTCTCCTCTTTTGGTTAAAGTCTTGTATAGTCTCCATGTTTTCACTTCCTCTTCTTCATCCTCCTCTTCCTCTTCTTCATCCTCCCCCCCTCCTCTTCTTTCTCATCATTATGTTCTTCTTTTAATTTCTCCCCTTTTGGTAAAAGTCTTGTATAGTCTCCATGTCTTCAATTCCTCCTCTTTATCGTTCTCTTCCTCTTCTTTATTCAAGAAATTCTTCTTCATCATATTTACTAAAGAGGCTTAGATTTCCTCTTTATTTCCTCTTCCTCTTCCTCCCACTCCTTTTTTCTTCTCTCATCCTTCTCCTACCTCTTCTCTCCTTTCTCTCCCTCTCCATCCTCTTCCACCCTCCTTTTCTTCCTCTTCCTCCCATTCCTGTACTTGTTCTTCCTCTGCTTTCTTTTCCTCCTCCTTCTCCTCCTCTTCCTCCTTCCCCTTCACCCTCTTTCCCTCCAACAACTCCTCCTACTCCTCCTCCGCCTTCTCCTCCTCCTTCTCCTCCACCCCGTTCCCCTCTACCAACTCCTCCTTCTCCTCCTCCTCCTCCTCCGCCTCTGAGCTCCCTGCCAGCCTCTCCATATCTCCATCATTACTCTCTCTCTCTCTCTCTCTCTCTCTCTCTCTCTCTATTTTTCTCTCTCGTCTCATCCTCGTCTTCCGTTCATCTACAGCATTCTTTTCTACTTAATCTTTATTGTCGTTTTTCTCTGTTTTACGTCTTCCTTTTTCTTCTTATTTTTCTTCTTCATCTTACTTTCTTTTCCACAGTCTTCTTTTTATTCCCATTCTTTTCCATCTTTTTTTCATTCTTTCTTTTTACCTCTCCCTTCTTTTCCTCCTCCTTTTCTTTCTTCTCCTTATCTTCCACATCCTCCTTTTCCTCTTCTTCCTTTTCTTCTTCTTCCTCCTTTCTACTTTCCTTCGTTTTCTGGATTTTTTTCTCATTCTTCATGTCCTCACTCTTTTTCTATTCCTCTTTTTATACATTTTCTTATTCCCATTTCTTCCTACACCTCTTCTTCTATCTTCCTTCTCTTTTTCTTCTCCCTCCCACACTCCCTCACACTCCCACGCTCACTCCCTCATAACTCTCGCTCTATCTTCTTCCAACCCATACTCCCATTCTACGGCATGATCTTGTCTTAACATCATTTTCATCTTCGTTGTCCTTTTATCCACATCTTCATCATCTTCAGCCTCTTCCTCCTCCTCTTCTTCTTCTTCTTACGTTTCCTCCCCCGCCTTTCCACCCTTCCCCTCCTCTTCACCCTTCTCCTCTTTTTCTTCTTCTCTTCTTGTTCCCCCTCCTCTTTCTTCCAAATTACGAACTCATTCTCTTCGTTTTTATTCTTCTCCTCCTCTTCCTCTTCCTCCTCTTCCTCCTCTTCCCTTTCCTCATCTTAAAGCTATCATTTCCTTCTTCGTCTCCTCCTTCTTCTTCTTTCCCTTCCTCCTCTTCCTCTCCACTTCCTCATCTTCCTTTTCGCTCTCCTCTTCCTCCCTTCTCACTCATCTTCCTAATCTTCCTCCTCACCTCTTCCTCACATTCCTATTCCTCATTCTCCTTTCCTCTTTTCCTTACCTTCTTCCCTCTCCTCCTCTCTTCCTTTCTTCATTCTCTTCTTCTTCCTATTCCCCCTTCTCTTTCCCTTCCTCCCCCTCCTCCTCGTCCGTTTACCCTCTTTCCTCTCCTCTTTCTCTTCCTCCTCTCCCTTCCTCTTCTCCTTCCCTACTTCTTCCTCCTCTCTTCCCTTCTTCCTTCTTCTTTCTACTCTTTATTCTCTTCCCCCTTCTTCCCTCTCCCCCTCCTCACTTCCCTTTTTCCCTCTCCCTCTTTCTTCTTCCCTCTTCTTTTCCCCTCCTCTTCCTCTTCCCCTCTTCGCTTCTTCTCTCCTCCCTCTTCTTTTCCTCCTCCTCCTCTCTTTCCTTCTTCCTTCTCCTTTCCTCTTCCTTCTTCTCTTCTCCTTCCTCTTCCCTCTCCTCTCTCCCATTCTTCCCTCTTTTCTTTCCCCTCTTCTTCTTCCTCCTCTCGTTTCTTCTTCCTTCTCATTTCCTGTTCTTTCTTCTCTTCTCCCTTCTCTTCCTCCTCCTCTGTTCCCTTCTTCCCTCTCCTTCTTTCCTCTTCCCTTTCTTCACCCTCTTCTTCCACTTTTCCTTTCCTCTTCCCTCTTCTCTTCTCTCTCCTCTACATCCTCCTCTCTTCCCTTCTTCCTTCTCCTTTCCTCTACCCCATCTTCCCTCTCCTCTCCCTCCTTCTCTCTTCTCTTCTTCTTTCTCCTTTCCTCTTCCCCCTCTTCTTCCTCCTGTCTTATCTTCATCCTTCTCCTTTCTTCTTCCTCCTCCTCTTCCCCCTCTTCTTCCTCTTCCTTCTCCTTTCCTCTTCTTCTCCTCCTCCTCCTCTTCTTCCTTCTCTCTTTCCTTATTCTTTTTCCTTTCCTCTTCCCCATCTTCCCTCTCCTCTTCCTTCTCTCTCCCCTTCCCCCTTCTACTCTCCTCTTCCTCTTTTATCTTCTTCCTTCTCCTTTTCTCTTCCTTCTCCTCTTCCCCCTCTTCTTCCTCTATCTTCTCCTTTCCTCTTCCCCTCCTCCTCCTCTTCCTCTTTTACCTTCTTCCTTCTCCTTTCCTCTTCCTCCTCCTCCTCTTCCCCGGCTCTTCATTTTTTATCTGTTTCTCATTCCAAGTCCCAACATTTCCCCTTATCTTCCTCCTTTAGCTTCCCCCCCTTCCCCTCTTTTCTCCCCTCTCTTATTGTTTCCACACTTTGTTTTTCTTCTCCTTTCTCTTCTTTCCCCTCTCTTCCTCTTTTTTTTCAAATATTCTTATTTGCTCCTCTTTACACACTCGCCTTTGACTCTTGTTTGTGTATTGTGTTTGATCTCCTGCACCTCATCTCCTTCACCATACCCGTTCATGCCTCACAATACATTCACTCACCATACCTACAGTATGTCCATACACACAATACTCATGTAGCTTTATCACCATTCTCACAATATACGTGATATCAAGCTCACAATACATTTGTCGTACTCTCACTATACTTATGATTTTACACACAATACTGATAATATTCAGACACCATTCTGAAAGAATGTATGGTACCAATTTCACAATACATTCACACTTAAACACATTATCTTCACACATCACACTCACCATATCCCTACATGTACAATACACTATGCACTATGCTCACCCTCACCTCTGATCACTATACACACTAGCGTCACCCCGTCAGTCACAATACTTATCACCTTTACACTGTCAGACACCCCACTCACCATTACATGCACCATATTCACGATATATATTCACCATACATCACACACACCACACACAAATTTTCCTATGCACCATACCCACATTACACCGTCATACTCAACCTTACACGCACAATACCGACACTATACCTTTGCCATACTTCACCATACTTACTCCACATGCACCATATCTACTACCTTATGCACCATAGCCATATCACTCCATGACCATACACTACACTCTATACCATACACACTCCACATACACCATACACAATACTTACCCCCTTGCATCATATCCATAACATACCCTCACCATACTCTATACAGTCACCATACTTCACAATACACACTCCACATACACCATATACCAGATCCCATACTTACTCCCCTATGCATCATACCTATATCACACCCTCACCATACTCTATACAGTCACCATACTTCACTATACACGCTCCACATACACCATATACCAGATCCCATACTTACTCCCCTATGCACCATACCTATATCACACCCTCACCATACTCTAAACAGTCACCATACTTCACTATACACATTCCACATACACCATACCTACTCCCTATGTATTATACCCGTATCACACTCTCACTATACTTCACTATACACGCTCCACATACACCATACACCACACCCCATACTTACTCCCGTATGCACCATACCTATATCACACCCTCACCAAACTCTATACACTCACCATACTTCACCATACACAATCCTCATACACCACAATTACAACACACACCATAGCTACACCCCTATCACACCCTCACCATACTCTATACACTCATACTTCACTATACACACTCTACATACACCGCACCCCATACTTACTCCCCTATGCACCATATATATGTTACACCCTCACCATAATCTATACAGTCACCATACTTCACAATTCACACTCCACATACACCATACTTACACTCTATGTATTATACCCGCATCACAGCCTCACCATACTCTATACACTATACACTCACCATACATTCACCATATTCACAAAAGTTATTTACTATTTCAATCTCATCTATTACTCTCACCCGATTCTCACGCTTCTCACTCACCAAGGCTTACCAACTCTCACAGAAAATATCAATCTCACCTCTGCCTCACTTGTAACCTCTTAATAACTTCTCCATCTTGTACTTCAACAATCTTCATCTCACGGATAAATACTCATCTCACGGATTCAAGGCAGATATCACACGAGTTGTGTCCTCGCTCTTGTTAAGTTTCAGAACTACTAAGGCTGTTTCAGATTCGTTATCTCACAATCTCACGCCTTTTTAAATCGTGAATACATTGTTATAGGGAGATTATTCTCACATTCTCACACTGAACCCAAACTCACGTCACGGATTAGAAAAAAAAGTGTGACCTGCCTCTGACGTCACATCAATGTGTTTTCTCACGCTTTCTCACGATGAATGTTCTTCCCATTGATTCACTTTCACGTATTTTTTTTTTATCTTTTTTTCTCATCTCACGTGACACACATTCTCTACCTTTGTCCAGTCTCACAACATATTTGCATTTCGATAGGTTTGTCCCTCTCTCGTAAAACCTTTAACATTCCAGAGAGAGAGAGAGAGAGAGAGAGAGAGAGAGAGAGAGAGAGAGAGAGAGAGAGAGAGAGAGAGAGAGAGAGAGAGAGAGAGAGAGAGAGAGAGAGAGAGAGAGAGAGAGACAGAGAGAGATAGACAGACAGAGAGAGAAAGACAGCGATAGACAGAGAGAGAGAGACAAAGACAGAGAGACAGACAGACATAGATATATAAGATAGAGAGAGAGACAGAGTGAGATAGAGATAGAAACAGGCAGAGAGAGCGAGTTAGATACGAGTAGATAGATAGAGAGATAGAGACACAGAGAGCGAGTTAGATAGATAGAGAAATAGATAGATAGAGAGAGATAGAGACAGAGAGAGCGAGTTAGTTAGATAGAGAGATAGATAGATAGAGAGAGATAGAGACAGAGAGAGCGAGTTAGATAGATAGAGAGAGAGAGTGGGGGGACCACGACACACAAGCAATATGTAAAGGAAAAACCGCAGAGAAGAAGAAGAAGAAGAAGAAGAAGAAGAAGGGGGAAGGGGACGAAGACGTTAATAAGAAAGAAATACAGAATAAAGGAAAGAGACAAGAAAAAGCAGAATTAGATTTGTGCAAAATTAAAAAGAGGCGGAGAAGAGACACAGGCATAGACAGACAGACATGAAGGTGTGTGTGTGTGTGTGTGTGTGTGTATGTGTGTGTGTGTGTGTGTGTGTGTGTGTGTGTGTGTGTGTGTGTGTGTGTGTGTGTGTGTGTGTGTGTGTGTGTGTGTGTGTGTGTGTGTGTGTTTGTGCGTGTATGTGTGTGCACTCAGTCGAGTGGGGCATACACACACACACGTACACACACACATATATAGATAGATAAAGAAACGAACAAATATATTCTTTTAGACCTAATGGATCTTTTATTTTATTCTATTTTTCTGCTTAGCGTTGGGTAATTTTATCCATTTTACTGTAAGACCCGCTAAGAACCGAAAACGTGGAGAAGAATAAAACCTTGACGATTACTTTCTTCTTCGGTCACAACTCCTTCAGGATGTACAGGCGGAGGAACCAGCACGCCCTTACAGCAATCCGAGTTACTTCTCACATCGTCCTTAGAACCCCAGGTCCACTGGATAGATGGTGGTTGCTGAAGCTCGGAGATGGGGATTATCTAGGGGTCTTTGGGGTTCTTCAATCGTAAGGAGAATACCAAAGACCAGTCTTCAAAGGAACTTGATCATGTTGAAAGCCGGATTTCTTGTAATGGTAGAAGAGAAAGCTTCTTCAACAGTGTCAACGAAGAACGTTTAGCAAGCTTCATTCACTTGCACAACGAAGAAGAGAAAGAGCTGAGAAGATTGGACAATATAATTGAATGTATTCCTTCCTTGTTCCAAACCAACTACAACGAAAGCATGGGTAGATCTTCCTATAAAGAAAGATAACCAAGTTTCATGCATCTCTACAACGAAGAAGACACTTTGATGAAGGTTTAGGATGATGCAATAAGCTGCATTAAGTTCCTGTTTAAAACAAATGTAAAGGATGTGACGGTGACGACCAGAAGTATTCCAAAAGATAGATTTCCATGCTTCGTGCACGTTCAATACCAAGAGGACCAATTCATTAAGAAGTATGAAGATATTGTCAGCTGTATTCCCGCCTTATTTCGAACCAGTGAAGATGATAATGCCGTTTTTCATACAGAAAGCCATTCTCCAAGTTATAAGGAAAGAAATCCAAGTTTCCTCCATATAAACAATGAGGACTTGACGTTTCTCAAAAACTACGATAACATACTTAGTTCCATACCAGTCTTATTTCAGATGAATGAGAAAGACAACGCAGGTATGACTATGACTAAGAAAGATAAAAGAAGAATACCAAGCTTCGTTCATTTGCACTACGAAGACTTGAAGTATCTTCAAAATTACGATGAAATTCTTGGCTCTATCCGTGCTCTCTTTCAGTGCAAACAGAAAGTAACCCACGAAAACGAGGAATTCATACCTACTGAAGTCGAGAAGCACCATTTGGATAAGAAAGAGCGGGATTATTATCCCTCATGGATTCGGTTAAATCTAGGGTTTGAGCGAACCGAAGACCCGAAGAAGAACCGAAGACCCCAAAGACCCGGCAATCAGAGCACCCCAAAACATCTATGGAAGATCAAGTTTCCAATCACATTATCTCCGCTGCATCCATCTCTTACTAGTCAGAAGGGCTAAAACTTAATTCATATGCTCACAAGACAGCCAGCGGATTATTCCAAGAAGCGAAACAGAACGCACTATAGAAGGAAAGCTTAGAAAACGAGAAAATCCTGGAAAGTGTGAGACATCTGTTTGATCACAGTCTGGAAAATAAGTTTGCTTTAAAGATGCGAAAAGAGAAAGAGCGGCTGCCCTCTTGGATACTTTTGCATCTCGGTTACGAAAGACAACGGTCTTGGTTTCCTATTAAATACGTGACAAATCCTTACAAGCTTAAAGGAAAGCCATAAATTCCCCCACTGGTAAAGTCCCCATAATCACTACCAAATCACGAAATATCCGTCGAAAAATGCATTCCGAAGGTAACGGTAACAAACCGTAATAAATGACACATAATGGTATTGGCAAGAATAAGGCATTTATCGAAAGAAAAATACATACATACATACATATACCAAGGCTTTTTCCCCCTTACCAGGGGGGTAGCCAAAAAGGACAAGGCACAAAAACATTCCCACCCATTTCATCCCCGAAAACACTCCACACCCCTCCACCCCTCCCGTACTGGTAACGGCTTGATCAATAAAATGGTTAAAGTAATAATTACGGAGTAATAAAGCTAACCATTTTTTTCCTATAGAGAAT
>NC_134784.1:8494913-8503012 GCF_046742065.1 Oratosquilla oratoria
GACAACAACGAAATGGCTTGATTGATATGAAGATTTATAACAAGTGGAATTGAATTAGAAACACGGATTGACATTCGAATGTCTTTCTGAGTACCGAGATTCCATTCCGTGTTCCATGTTCCGTGAGATAGTAGTGCAAATACTATCATAGGACACGGAACGGAATGTCTGACCACGTAACAGAACGACATTCGAATATCATTTCGTGTAACATTCCTTGTACCTACAGTAGATGTGTGGATTTTATTCTGTTCCATGTTCCGTGAAATAGTAGTGACCGGGGATGGAAGTGCGACTGCCCATACCTCCAAAGCCACGACACCACGAAATAAAGTTCCCTAATCGCCTGGTGGCAAAAGCCCTCTTTTATACATTACTATCTTTTAATTTTCTTACATTCTTCCCCTCCCACAAAAACCGATTCCGTGCGAGCGGATGGTCTTACCCAGCTAATCCACAATTCATTTCATGGGGCACTTCTCGAATGTAGAACATTTCTATCAGCTGAATGGAAAGCTTTCTTGGAATCAAAGTAAAATGTGACTAGTTTGTCCAAAGTGTCGTTCGTTTTCAGGGAGAACAGGAGCTAGGATCCGGTTAATTATTCATGAGCATGAAGGATTACTGATTGACGTTATGCCATTAGCAGATAGTCACATATTTGCGTCAGAAACACAAAACAAAAACGAAGTGCATTATAGATAGTTAGGGTAGTAATGAGGAACGTATAAAGGTGCGCTATTACATAAGCAAAACACCTCGACCCTGAACCTGAACGTTAGCAAAGAACTGACCAGGAATAATTAGCAGCATTATGCCTCTAGCTATTGCAATATCAGTATCGATCACCATATGGTTGTGTAGATGAAATTAATTAGCAAAAAAAAAAAAGTAAAAACTCAAAAGGTTTCAACTTGAACACTTAGTGATGTTCAACACAATCTTGAGCTATCTTTATCACCAAGATAAAGTCATTCACTTGGCCGCACTGATAAGAAGAGATACCTAAGTGATTATACAGAATGTATTCAGTATTTACCCAGGGTCCGTATCTTGAGGCAGCAAGACAAGGTATTGTGAGGTTGGCATGGTGCCTTATCCTTCCAAAGAATTTTTACCAGCTATTATAACTTTTTTAACTAGTTACCAAATTAGGATGATAATAATATCAATATATGTTGCTTTCAAGCTTGCACGTTCTATCTAAAACTATTTGAAAACTGTAAACACCTTCAAGCACAAGGATTTACACAATTATACCTGGTATGGACTAGTAGGTTGAGAATCTATGGCAGAACATCTCTGATAAATTTCTTTTTATGAAGTGATAAAAGAATCCTCAAATGGTATTTGTGAAAGCTGAGTTTTGATGAACCAAAATCTCCAAAATACTAAGCCATATCAGTGTATGTGTGAAAAATAAAGGTTTATTTTTAGAAGTGCACACATAAACGATATAGCAATAGTAAACTGGATATTCATTTTATAGATTATGATACATCAACGTAAAATAAGTTTTTCTTGGCAGAAAAAAAAAACTTGATAAAAACAAATGCATTACCAAACGGAGCTGCGGTGATAGTTTCGAGACGCCATGTTGTCGTTTGTTCAATCCCGTCTATGTCAGTTTGACAATGGCGATGACTATGCAGTGTACCGGGTATTTTCCCACTCCAAGTGACATCAAATTTTTGAGACAGTGCTATGGAGCTGAACTTTATGATTTTCTTGAAGCTATGAAACTCCTCTACATCCCTCAGTCTGATCGGATGTCCAAACCAGCTGTCAACATCTCTGACGAAGGCGACCCTGATGATTACTAAATGCAGGTTAGGTTAGATTAGACCAGTCTATCATACTTCAATTTCTTGGACTTCTGCTTTTATAAAAACAAAGATGGCGTTTCAAGCACTCATCGTGGTTCCGTTCGTTAGTGTATTGTTTTTAGCAATTTTTTCTATTATTGATTTCCACGAAGAAAAACAAAGGATTTACAAAGGCGGAACATGCTGACAGGAGACCTTTTGGTCCATAACTAGGTCGGATGTAAAAGAAATTCAATAATGATAAATAAACAAATAAAGAAGCAAACAAATAGAAGAATGTATAAAAACTATAATAATGTAAATCATAAAAACAAAATATGTAGATAAATGCATAGGTATAGTTGAATAATAAACAAACAGGTGAATAGTATATAATAATAAATGTGAATCAAGCAAATAATAATAAACAAAAAGACAAATGATAACAAAAGAAATAACATAAAATGAATGACTGTCAAAGCATCTTGCTTAGATGCTTATCTAAATGATTCTTAAAGCTTCGTACTAAACTACATTGCAATGCCTCTGTAGGAAGTTCATTCCATTCGTTAAATACACTGTTGGCGAAGTTGTTTCTACCCACCTCCAATTTAAATCTATTTCCTGACAGTTTGGGACAATTGTTTCTTGTCTGATTCTCATTCAGTGTGAAACTTTTGTCACTTTTGATGCTGTCAATTCCCTTTAGAATCTTAAAGACCTGTATCAAGTCACCTCTGAGTCTACATTTTTTAGGGAAACAGATTCGTATATTTTAATCGATTTTCGTATATGTTATTTTTGATATTTGACATCAGTTTTGTGGCTCGCCGTTGTACTTTTTCCAATCTGTCAATGTCTTTAATGAGATTCAGTGATCATGCGGAAACAGCATATTCTAAATCTGGACGAACTAACGATTTATATAGCTTGTGTATGAGTGATGGACTTTTGAAGTCAAAAGATCGAGCAATCAGTCCTAGAAGCTTATTTGCTTTCTCAGAGGCTGAAATACACTGTTTAGATGATTTGAGATCGTTACTGATTATTACGCCGAGATCCTTTTCACTATCCACTTTTGTTAACGAATTTCTAGATAACTTGCAATCGTACTTACCGTTATTTTTACCTATGTACATTATCTTGGATTTACTTGTATTAGATTTCATTAGCAGCTTTTCAGATCATTGCTGTAATTTATCTAAATCTTCTTGAATATCTAATTGGTTTAAGTGATCATTTACCATTCCGCACAGTTTTGTATCATCCCCAAATTTGGAAACAATAGATTTCAGTCTGTCGTTTATGAGCTAAAATAATTATGAGTATGAGCTAAAATAATTATTGAAAATATCACACATTTCTTCATTTGAATATTCAATTTGACCGTGAGTAGATAATAGTGGACCGATGCGATTCCTAATAACCTTCTTATCGCTAATGTAACTATAGAATTCTTTGGGATTCTCTTTGAATTTATCAGCGATATTCATTTCATATTATCGTTTTCGTTTTTTGTTGTTGTCTATTTTATATCTCTCTGAATTAATACATAAATTTGATAGTCATTAAATGCATTCGTGCACTTGAATTTATTATAAGCATGTCTTTTTACGTTGGTGCATTACATTCTACAAAATTAATATTGAATTCTCTATTGCTATATCATTTAGGAATTGATTACAAATAATATTATAGATGGCATGGGTGATGATGAAAATATTATGATAAACAAAGAATGGAATAGACTGAGATCAGTAATCACAGATTGTACAACTGAGGTTTGTGGGTGCAAATTCGATAATCATCCCAAAAGAAGGATCATATTTGGATGAAACGAGGATGTTAAGCTTGCTGTAAAAGAAAAGGATGAAGCTTTTAGTGTGGCTATGGATATGAAGAAAGGGATCCAGGTAAGCTTTTGTGGAGAAATAAAATCATACAAAAAAAAAAGTCAAAAGGACTTCTGAGAAACTAACTTCGGATAGGCTTGGTAGTCTTGAAGAGGAACCAAAAAAGCAATCTTCAGTCTAGCAAAATCCTATAAAGGTGTGAAAAATACCTTGACAATGAACATGAAGCTACCAGGTGGTAGAGAGGTGCTTACAGACCCAGATGTAATTAAGGGTAATTTGATGAAAAAAAATTCTGAACTGCTGAATATTGCTAGTGGGTTGCTGACTATTTAATATAAAAGAAGATTCGATTGAGAAAATTAAGTAGCAATGGGCTTGAATCAAATGGAGAGAGACAAATAAGCTAGCCCAGATGATCAAGAAAGACAGAAGTCAACACTTAGTGGAAATTATTTGGAGATTTATCAAGAGATGCTGGGCTGAATAGAGCATACATAAGGAATAGTCTGGTGTTATTATATGTCCTCTTTTTAAGTCTGGAGATAGACATCTTTGTGAGTGTTATCGGGGTATCTCCTTTGTTTGTCATATTCTGATACACTATGAGTGCATACTTGACTAATGACTACGAGCATTGGTGAAACATACATTAGGTGAGTTACAGCATGGATTCTTCCGAAATAAGGGTACCACAGACCTAATACTGTATTTGCACTTTGTTAGGGGGTTGAAAAGAACTGGGAATGTGATCTCCTTGGGTATATTCTGGCACTGGACCTTGAAAATGCTTTTGATAGTGCTCTTAGGAAAGTTCTGAGTGGCCCATATTATGGGATCCCCCATAAATTGCAATGAAATATCCATGTTCATACCAATCAAGTAGAGGCTGGTCGGTTTATGGCAAAACTGATTGGTTTCATATCAACAGGAGTGAGACAAGGTTCAATCTCATCACCCTTTCTTTTCTTTTTATATATGGAATTTGTAGTCAGAAAATTTGGGGCTATATTGACCTTGTATCTGTATGCAGATAATGCAGTCATTGTGGAGTTTATAGAGGAAATGCTGCAAAAAATAACTGATGAATAGTATCCATCACTTTCAGAACATGATCTAAGGATTAATATTACTAAATCTGAGGTTATGATTGATTCCAGAGAGCCAACTAATGTTATATGTAACACCAGGGTCCCTCAGGTGGAAAAATAATTAGGAACTACAACATATACAGACAGCAAAGTAAACCACTAATTAGCTACAAGAATAAGAGGTTATTCTGACAATCTCAACCTCTTGCATTTCCTATAAAAAAGAAAAATAGTTCTAAGAAAAACCAGTCTTATTTAGCAAAACTATACTATGTACTATCCTTATGTATGGGTCAGAATTTGGACCACAGCAATTAAAACAAGATTATGATTTACAAGCAGTAGATATGAGAGTACTCAGACTAATGGGGATATAAGGAGGGACTACGTAAACACTGAGGTCATGATAAGGGAATATAAAGTTGAGGATATTCTCTCACACATCAGTAGAAATCAGATCCAATGGAATGACCATTTGAGACAAATAGAACCCAATAAGAGACCAGGAAATACATTTCTTTGGACACCCACCACAAAACGACCAGTTAGAAGACTCAGAAAAGGGTGGATTAAGAATGAGTAAAGAAGTTTTCAAAGTCAGGAAACCTGTCTAGAAAGGGTTGAACAAGACATGAGTTTCCTAGACTAAACAGAGTAGCAGAGGCTGATCAATAAAGACAAGCCCTGGGCCTACACTGAAGTAGGTGAGCATATGTTACATTAGGTTTCAAACCTGTAGCCTCACTGATTGGCATCAGTCCATAGGACACTCTATGCATTTCTCTATAGAAACAATAAACACTCGATTGTTGTTTGTGTTGCATTGATATGATACTGTTTCCATGTCATCAACTTTTATAGTAGTAAGGAGGGAAACACATATTAGTTGTTGGCTCTTACTATGTGAAAAGGTAGGATAGATAAATTGTAGTATTATAAAGGATTACAAAGGCGGAGCATGCCGACAGGAAACCTTTTGGTCCATATCTAGGTCGGGTGCGAAAAAAAATCATAACAATAATAATAATAATAATAAACTATAATAATGTATGCAACAACAAAAAATTCATAAGTAAATGCATAGGTATAGTTGAATAACAAACAAACAGGTAAACAGTAAATAATGATAAATTGACACATAACTAATAATAAATGAATAACAAACAAACAGGTAAACAGTAAATAATGATAAATTGACACATAACTAATAATAAATGAAAACCAAACAGACAAATGATAAAAAAACAAAAACAAATAATATAGAATAAATTATAATCATTACAGCATCTTGCTTAGGTGTTTATCTAAATGAGTTTTAAAGCTTCGAACTGAGCTACATTGCACTACTTGTGCAGGAAGTTTATTCCATTCTGAGCCGAGTCTGGAGACGGCCAGCCCTTCAGGGACATCCAATTGGAGATAAGGATATTGATGGGTTTTGAAGATGGACAGTAGGGAGATGATTCTCTTTGACATGTATCTTGTAGATACAACACTTGCAAGTACACATCATTGGTTTTAGCTCTGTTGCCACCATCACTTTCACTTCCCTTCACTCCTTAATTAATGGTTTTAATTCTGCTAACTGTTCTTTCTATGGTATTATATTTCTTCATTCACTTTCTTGCACCTTCACTTAAGTATGTCTTTCATCATATCTTTCTGTAGTAAGAAGTAATGTTTCTCAATGGGGGTGAATTAAACGTAAATTTTCTTTTTCGTTTCTTCACTACTTCTGCAACTTAGTTTGATTAAGTACGTCAGAGGACTCCCCCTGGGATCCCCTATCCACTCATCAAGCCAAGCCTGCTCCGACGTCACTACTTAATTCATCGAATAAATTTGATCATTGCAAATAAGTACCTCCCCTTAAGGGCGTGACTTTTTATTCCTTGTATTAATCATTTTTCTCCTCCTCCACCCTTTTCTTCAATCAGAAAGACTGTTACACTATCTCAAGCAATCTTGATCACAAGCTAAGTGGCTTAGTGCTTCCATATCTACCTACTTGTCTACTACTTTCATCTATCAGCCTCTTACAGGACTCGGCAGCTACCCTTGGTCGTCCCGACCAAATATTTTCTGCTACCCTCCTACAGGGCTCCCTAATATATCCTTGAAAAATAAAAATAAATCATCACATACAAGAAGCTAACTACTTAAACTACCCCTGCATAAACTGGTAAAAAATGTATCAGTAAAACATGTCAAACATATACATTTCAAAGAAGCAAGCAACCCCTCCAAAATGCATAAATGTCAGTAACATCAAAGAAAACATATCATTCAGAAAAATAGTGAATAGCATACTTGTCAGAAACAACTTAAATACAAGTTAAATTGCAACACATATATAATATAATGTTAAATATATTTCCAAAACTCACTACTTTGATTAATTAAGAACATTAGATCTCAATGGAGAATGTTATCATCTTTTCAAAGATGTTGAGATAAGTAATATGCAATAAAAGTTATATACATAGTATTGTAAAAGGTCTCATGCTAAAATTCAATTTTTTTCACACACTTATTCACTCTTCTAGGACACATACTGCATAAGAGTTTTCAGTGTTTCATAAAATACTTATTTGCGTTGCCCTTATGTATTGTCAAGATTCCAAGTCTGACACACAGCAAGTCCAAGATCTTCATGTCTGACGAAGTAGTATATCTGCTTGACATCAAGTTCTAGTAGTTTAGGTCTCCCATCACAAGTACAAACATTTCACCAATAGCAAATTATCTGTCAGATAGATCAAGATTGGTATTCAATTCCTGTACGATATTATTAACATATGCCCTATACTCTTCAGGGTTTAGAGTTTCATTAAAAGTGATACATAGAGTACCAAAAGTATCTTCATCATCAAATTGTATCCTAACTTTTTTCATATCATCTAAGTGATTAATTGATACTTCCCTAGTTTCTAAGTGTAAGATCTTGTAATCATTTCCACCTGCAAAATCAACTACCCTATATGGACCTGAGTACCTTGGTGAAAGCTTATTATAGGGTAAATGTAGTTTGACCATGACTAAATCTCCTATTTTTAATTCTAGTTTATGTGTTATTTTGTGTTGTTGCTTTTTCATCTCTTGCGTATATTCTCGCATATGTTCTCTAACTCTTTGGTGAATAGTTTGAAATGTGTTTATCCTATTTAAGATATAATCATCTATATTATACACAGGTTTCTGCTCTGCAATCAAGATTTCATATGGAAGAGTTTTGTCTTCCTCATGAATAATAAAATGAGGTGTTCCACCTGTTGCTATGCTAATTTGGTTGTTCAGAGTACATTTAGCACAAGGAATTCAATTATCCCAAGTTATACTATGAGGACTTA
>NC_134784.1:8503512-8506012 GCF_046742065.1 Oratosquilla oratoria
AGTTCCATGTCTATTACCATCTGTCATCCTCATTTATAAAATAATCTAACATTTTCTTATAACGACCGATAGTTTGATAGTTTCAGTGCCCACTAAAGGATTACTAAGCCTATTCCACTATTAACAAACCATTTCTTGCCTATTTCCTTCTTATCTAAATTTGTCCAGTTTAAACACATTATTGCGAGTCCTACCCTGTTGTCTTAATATGATGACCTTGTCTGTAACACTCTTGTTAAAGCCCTATGCCCATGTAAATACCTCTATTAGATCACTTCGCACTCAGTATATTTCCAGAGAGTGTAAATTAAAGTGCCAAAGCCTGTCTTCGTAAGATAAAATTCTAAGCCCATAAGAAAGTATGTAACCCTTTTGCCACTGAGAGGATGCAAGTGAACTTTATAGAATAAGTTAGGGCAGTCACGATGAAAGCAAAAGTGACACCAGACATGGAATGTTAACGCTCACAGAGGAAGGTATGGCCACTTCGCCAATAATGGGCTGTCACGGAGGTGAATAAGATAGACTCCCGAGAACCTGAAAAAGAGTCACCCGATATGGAAGGAGTTAGTCGAGATAGACATGACCCAATCGACAAGAAGATGAATAAGAAAGTTTGGCGACATTTAAAAGGAAGGAGGAAATGCTATCCATTGCAGAACGGGTTGTTGTTGTCGTTCCCTAGACTGTCTGTCCGAGCAGTCCCGTCTCCCCAAGGAATGCTACAGCCGAAACTGGGTTTTCCCACAAATCCTTTATAGAGTGTATGTTATGTTGTTTGCGTGCATGATTGTGTATAATGCAGTCTTCCATTATGTGTTGTATGGTATGGGGTGAAGTGTTACATCCTGGGCAGAACGGGTTGATCGATATGGGTACAAATCCTACTCTATCAACAGTATTACATGGAAATAATAAATAAATAAATAAATAGAAATAGAATAGAAAATATAATCTACTCTGTAAAGGAGTTATCACATTGGGCTATTTTTCCTTCAACCTCCGAATAATAGACGGTTCTACTCACCTGGATGACCCGTCATCCAGGAGGTGCCAAGATAAAAGTAAGGAAAGAGGGTGGAGGGGAGTGGAGTGTGATAGGGATGGAATGGGTGGGAGGGGTTTTTGTGCCTCTGTTTTTTGGCTACCTCCCTTATAAGAAAAAAAAAAAAAAAAAGCCTTTGGTATATGTATGTACTACTCACCTCCAGAACCTTTTCTGCCCTAAAATCATGGCGAACTACTTTGTTTTCTCAACGAAAATACATAGAATGTCATTTGATATGCTGGAGGAAGATTATTTTTCTCTAGAATACCAACTTTGTTCTGGCTAAAGCCAAACGCTCTGAGTAAGTTGAGAAACTAATCTCGAGCTGAAATTGTTAATTACCCTGTAGTCCTTAGACGATGATGATCATTCTTATGTTTTTCTTACCGTCGCCAGACGATTTTATTCAATTGGGAAATCCACCCGCCCCACTGCTTAAGTCTTGTCCCAAGAAACCACCATCATTGTTTAAAAATACCACAACAATTAATGAACCTTCGTGACCAATTGCCATTACAAATATTAACATGACGAGTCTGATATATTATCAATACGTGGTAATACTACAACAAACTGATAAATCACTGAATAAATCCATGGATAGCTACAAAAACCCATGAAAAAAACAAGTGTGTATGAGAAGAATAGATAAATGAATATAACAACTCATTAGCCAGATAAAAAAAATTCTCTTTCTGATCATCTTCGTAACATCTGCAGTTAAAACTGTACAAATTTCTATGTACCATTATAACTTTGCTACTTAGGGAAGGACACTGTTGCAATCAAAATGTACTGATAAAGTTAATACAGTTAATGATATTACAGTAATAATTACAGTAATAATAATTACAGTAATACAGTTGATAAAGTTTATTTTGCTACCAAAGCAGTGCCACAGATATGGATGAATATTTTGGCGGCAACTGCGGAAAAAATAGAGTATACGTTATGAAAGGAGTCACTGACTTATTGCCCCCTCTTTCTATTACATTCACCAGTACTATTGTTACTTCTACTATTATCATTACTGTTACTTTTGTAATTGTTGCTACCTTTACCAAGGCAATTGATACGACTACTATTTCCGTTACTATTACTATGTCCATATAAATTTCTTGATAATTCAGTAATCAGTTATTCTATTCCTCTTTCTTATCCTCTTTCTCTTCCCTCTTTCATTTTTCCTAATTTTTATTTTTATCCTTTTCCCTTTAATTCTCTTTTCTTCCTGCTTCATTATTTCATCTGATTTATCCCTTATCATTTTCCTTTTCCTCTCCTTTTCACGTCAAATTTCGAAATTGACCCTCTCACTTTGTCCCCTTCTTCTATCCCTTCTCCTCTCTCTCCTACTTCTCCTGCTTCCCCTCCTCTTCCTTTTCTTTCCTTTCCTTCTTATACTCTAGTTATTTCTCTTCCTATCTATCCTCGTTCTCCTACTCTTCCACC
>NC_134784.1:8513512-8521012 GCF_046742065.1 Oratosquilla oratoria
CCATTGCTCATCATGCGTTCGCGCTAACATACCTGTCCAATTCCATTTCTTCTCTTTTACTAACTCCACAATATTTTCCACTCCCATCTAGTTTTTTACCAAGCTTGCCCTCTTTCTGTTTTTCAGCGCTTTTCCCACCATCGATCTCTCCATTCACCTCTGTATAGCCCTTAGCTTTGTCTCCATAGCCTTTGTCAGTTTCCAAGTCTCACATCCGTACATAGTGGTTGGCATTGTACGCTGATTGTAAACTTGCGTTTCATACATAAAGGTAGAGGGCCTCTCATAAACTTTTTATGTTTACCAAACATTTTCAAACCAACCATGATACACCTTTTTATTTTATTACCATTATCTTTAGTTACTTATAATCATCAACTTTCTTCAAGACACTCACCGTCGATTGTAATTTCTTTACTTTGAACTTTATGTTGAACATTACTTTGGTTTTGCTCTTATTCATTTTTAACCTACTTTGAGGCCTTCCTTGTTCAGCTCACCCAGTATATCATGCAAATTTTCTGCTCTTTCTGAAATAAAAACAATGTCATCCGCAAGTATTAGGTAATTAGAATGTCTATCACCATTACCACTACTAATGCCACAAACACTGCTATGGTCAGCATTCATTATTTCTGTCATCATGGCACCGTATCACTAGTTGTTAAAAAAAATAAAAAATAAAAAATCCACTAGTCCACCATCACCGCTTATCGTTGTTAAAAGAATCATCGTCACAACCAGCACAATCACCACATTGGCCACAAACTGTTTACTGTTACCGCAAAAAGAAAAAAAAAATACAGCATAAATAAAAGTGTCTATAAATTCACAGTATTCCTGAAACTGCCCCTACTAGCACCATTTTCACATCAAGCTTCTCTACCACCACAAATGAACAACACTTCCACTTCCATCACTACCTCTAATTACTACCACCATTCATTCTGCCACCACCATTACAACCATCATTACTAACATTTTCACTTCCACTATTACCAATATTATCAATACTCCCACCTCTACACTACTATTGATACTTGATCCATTTGATACCACCAGTCTAATACCACCCCCGTGGTAGGTATTACCACCAACATACCCACTACAACACATGACACCCTATCTCCACTCTGTCACTGTAATAATTACCAAAGCTAGTACCAGATATATCAACACCATAAAAAATGTGGCACGCATAATACATTTTTGCTGCATTTACTTGTACACGTTCAGGTAATAGGGGTTATGAATCCATCCAAGGAAGTGACTGCTCTTTCTTACATTTATTCTAACTGCACTAGACGAGTTTAATGAGCAAAGGATAGCTTATTGTTTTTCAATAAACTGTTTCCTATCTCGGATGGCAAATCAGGATTATCTCTGACTATAGAAACACCTGTCTATTGGAAGGGTTGATGACACCGTTCAGGCTCTTGAAAATTCGTTTCCCTGATCGCTATTTACACTATGAACAAACTAACAATTACTACTGGTTCGTGCCACTCGGTTGTTATGTTAACTATGTTAGTAGTCTGACTCATGCTATTTTATACTTGTGAAGATTTACTACAGAAAATGTAGTGAGGTGGGGGCGTAGAGTACTCATCAACGACAAAAATCGTCATCTTTATCTAATATGGACAGCAGAAACAACTGGCCGTCACCAGCGGCTATGTGGAATCATTACTTCTTCTCGTGAGTACAACACAGGAACAAAAACGCATGTATCATGCAGCATATGAAGATCTATAATAGGACAATATTTCATGATATGACAGAATGAATTTTGTAATAAGGTGAATTAACACAAGGAAAGTAATAGCAGAGAAAGAGAAAAAGAAAAATCAAATAGAAAATAAAACGCATGGCCATGTAATGGCTGCTCGATTTTTTTTTTTTTTTTTTTTTTTTTTTTTTTTTATCATTCTGGCCAGACAATCTTATTTAGCTCTCGGGATCACGCTGAAAAAGGTCTTTCCCGTAGTTCAAATGAAATCGCCTCTCAACAGCCAGAAAAATGATAAAGATGCCATTGCAGCCAAGATATCAATTGAGATATCTCTAACTCTTCACGGGATCTTTACCGCAGGGTATTGTGATCTACTCTGTGAAATGACCAATTTTGTGCTATATGTCTTCATGTTTGCACGTGTACCGTTTGCTAATTTTTGCAGCATATCTTGTTTATTAACTTTGTATATATGGATGATTCCATATGGAAGTGAAGACCAAGACTCAAGACGAACCTAATGTTGGATGAGGATATGAATGAGGTATTAATAAGTCTGTTTTCGTTTTCCTGTGTGTTCTGTGGAGTGGACGACAAAACAACCCCGATAACCCTCTCCTCGGGACAAAACACCACACGATACATTTAACCAATTTGGTTACCAGTGAAAGTGTCTTAGATGTTGTAGAATAGTAGCAATTATTAAATATGTAATAATTACCTCTTGGTACCAAAGCTTGTCAATATTCTTATCACCACAATCGTCAAATCACCACCATCGTAACATCTCCACTACCAATACATCACCATCACCATAACCATAAACATCACTATAGCCATCACCATCACCACTTCACTACCTCCACCACATCATGACCACTTTACCATCACCACATCACCATCATCATAGTCATCATCATCATCACCACCATAACTATAACCATCACCACCACCATATCACCATCACCATAACCATAAACGTCACCACCATCACATCACCATCACCATCGCTACCACCACCATCACCACAACCATCATAATCATTACCACCACCGTCATTATTACCACAAATACACCACCACCATCATCACATCACTACCACAACATCACATCACATCACATCTCCACAATCAAAACCACCACCATCAGATCACCAGTTCAGGTAAAATATATCAAGGGATTTCTAAACAGAAATGTAGTAGCACATTTGTAAATGACACACAGGAACCCACAGTCGGAGAAAATAAACTTCGAATAAAGAAGAATCCTATATTTCGGCTATCAACTGTAGCTCTCTTCAGGAAAGTACATAGGGTAGATTACAAAGGGGACTTATAAGCTACAGAGAAGAAGAGATGTGGACAGATGACCTCACTCAGGCGCGGGGCAAACTGGGGTGGCGGAGGAAGGAGTGAGTAAGGCAGTTAACAAGCTGGTACGGACCTTACAACCCCCCTGGTTGTAAGGTCCGTACCAGCTTGTTAACTGCCGCGCGTGAAATTATGTCAGGTGTCCACTGCCCTTTAGAAATATTAATATTAGGGTATTCCTCAATTAATGCTGATTCGACTATTTTCTCCTGAAACCACAGTGGGACTTGAACACTAATCTGGCCTTACCCCAATCGAAAGAATGATTCTTATTTTTGACAGGAAGAAAAAAAATGTTAAGAAAAGTGTTGCCTCTGGCCTTTTCTTGAGGGCTTTCAGGATTTGCAGTCCTCAATTTTTGGACCATGAGATTGAGGGGATCAAATGTCAACTTGAGAAGTTGGCTTATTCACCTTGGTTTCTGGACCAAGCCCTCAGTAAGGCTAGGGCCAACCATTTTAAAACTTCCGTCCCCTCAAGTTTTCACCGCTCCTTTAAGGACATTTTAAAAATTCCATTCAATAATACCATCAGTTCTTCTGCTAAGTTGTTTCCTCATGAACGTCTCACTATTGCCTATCACTATCCTAACACCGTGCGTAAGCAAATTGTGAACGTTCAACAAAAACCGAAGGAAGTTGAGTCACCTGGTGTTTATTGTTTGCCCTGCAAAGATTGTGATTTGGTTTACTTGGGTCAAACCGGGAGAGACTTGAACACTAGATTGGCAGAACATAAAAGGTCAATTAGGTATGGGCAAGAAAATTCGGCTGTATTTCTTCATGTCAAAAATAAGAATCATTCTTTCGATTGGGGTAAGGCCAGATTAGTGTTCAAGTCCCACTGCGGTTTCAGGAGGAAAATAGTCGAATCAGCATTAATTGAGGAATGCCCTAATATTAATATTTCTAAAGGGCAGTGGACACCTGACATAATTTCACGCGCGGCAGTTAACAAGCTGGTACGGACCTTACAACCCCCCCTCTCCTCACCCCCTCCTTCCTCCGCCACCCCAGTTTGCCCCGCGCCTGAGTGAGGTCATCTGTCCACATCTCTTCTTCTCTGTAGCTTATAAGTCCCCTTTGTACTCTACCCTATGTACTTTCCTGAAGAGGGCTACAGTTGATAGCCGAAATATAGGATTCTTCTTTATTCGAAGTTTATTTTCTCCGACTGTGGGTTCCTGTGTGTCATATCAAGGGATGTTTCACCCGGCTGTTTCATCCGGGGGCGTTTTGAAAGACATCATAACTATTGCATACACTGTGGTATTTGTCATTAAGCTTTGTCATATAACATTCTTTTCCACGATTGTGAGATCTACAGTTCATATATGTATATATATGTATATATATATATATATATATATATATATGTATGTACATGCATAAGTATATATATATATATATATGCATATATATATATATATATATGCATATATATATACATATATATGTATATATATGCATATATATATATGTATATATATACATATATATGTATATATATATGCATATATATATATATATATATATTTATATATATGTATTTATATATATATATACATATACATATATATATATATATATATATATACATATACATATATACATATACAGTATATATATACATATACATATATACATATACAGTATATATATACATATACATATATACATATACAGTATATATATACATATACATATATATATACATATACATATACATATGCATTTACATATATATTATATATATACATATATATATACATATACATGTATATATATATATATATATATATACATATATATACATATATATATATATATATATACATATATATATACATATATATATATATATATATACATATATATACATATATATATATATATATATATACTACCTTGTTACCAATTTTGTATTTACCCGATATTCTATTTTTGCTTTTTCCAAATTCCATTATACTACATTTCTTAATGTTAAAGTTCATTTCACACCTCTGACTCCATTCCCATATTTTGTCCAGGTCTTTTTGTAACGATCTGCAATCTTCTTTTGTGCTTACTCTCATGAGTAATTTGGCATCGTCAAAAAAGAAGTTCATGTAACACTTCACTCCTTCATCTATATCATTTATATATATGGCAAACATTAAAGGAGCCAATACAGAGCCTTGCAGGACGCCATTTAATACATATTCCCAGTTCGAATTTTTGTTTCTAAGTACCCCTCTCATTCTTCTCCCACTTAAGAAATCTTTCATCCATTCCAGTAGCTTACCTTGTATTCCTCTTATTATTTCAATTTTTCTTATTAACTTTTTATGTGGTACTTTGTCAAAAGCCTTCTGGAAGTCCAAGAAGGCGCAATCTGCCCAGCTATCTCTTTCTTGTATTATCTCAATTAATCTCGAGTAAAAGTATATTAAGTTTGTGGTACACGATCTTTCACTTCTAAAGCCAAATTGTTTAGGGTTTAATATCTTATTTTCTTCCAAGTGTTTGGTCCATTTGTTCCTGATAACTTTTTTGCATATTTTTGTCACTGCTTGTAATATCTTCTGTTTCCTCCTTTATATATTGGTATTATGTTTGCATCTTTCCAATCTTGCGGTACCCCTCCTCCTTTGAGGGAAAAGTCTATTATCTTGTATAATTTGACCGTCAGTTCATCTATACACTCCTTCAGTATCCAATTTGCACTCCCATCGGGTCCATGTGATTTCCTAACATCTAGGTTTTTTATTTGGTCTCTTATTTCTGTCTGTGTTACCTTTATTACTTTCATTTTAGGGGATCTTTCTCGTTGTTTATCTTCCCAAATTTGTGAGCTCTCAATTGTAAAAACAGAACTGAAATGTCTGATCATATCTTCGGCCATTTCTGTGTTGTCTATATATTCTTTATCTCCTTCACGCACTTTTACAATTTCGTGTTTGTCTTTCAATTTATCATTTACATATCTGTAAAAGAGCTTAGATTGATCATTACATTTGTCTATGATATCTTTTTCATAGCTTCTTTTTTCTTTCCTGCGTATAATTACATATTCGTTCCTAAGTTTTGTATATGTTTGCCATTTGGATTTTTTTTTTCTTCTTTTCCATCATTTTTAGGCTTTGTCTCTTCTGTCTTTAGTCTCACTGCACCTGTTGTTATACCAACACTTTATATAAATCTCTTTTTGCTTCTTCTTTGGTACATATTCATCAATTCCTTCCTTGTAATTTTCTTTGAATATGTGCCATTTTTCTTCCATCTTTGTTTCCTCTTTGGAGAATTTATCCCAGTTTATGTTATAGAATTTTTTTTAGCTGTACAAAATCCGTTTTTTTGTACATTAATCTTCCTTTTCTATGTTTATCATTCCTTCTTACATTGTTTTCTTCTTTTAATTGAAACTCTATTAGTGTATAGTCACACTTTCCAATTGGTGTTTTATACTCCGTTTTTTTTTCACAATATCCTGTTCAGAAGTTAATATTAAGTCTAGCTTCGACGGTTCCTCATTGTTTCTATAGGTAGTATTTTCCTTTAACCCATTGTGTTAAGGTATATTCGATGGTCATATCCAGCAGAATGTTGCTCCAAAGTTTTTCTTCCCCTTTTTCTATCATTTTTCCCAGATTTTATCCTTTGCATCAAAATCACCAATAATTACTCTGTTACCACCCTCTTTCAGTAACTCATTTAGCACATTCATTATGTCTTCCAGTAATTTAGAATGATCAATATCAGACCAAGCCTGTGTCTTTGGTGGCACATATACTGCTATAAATTTTCTACTTTTCATATTTTTATTTACAACTTTAATCATAATTAATTCCACATTATATTTGCCTTCATTTATCTTTGTCATATTTATACCTTTTTAGTCGATATCATGACACCTCCTCCCTGTTTGTCTATTCTATTTTTCGCCCAGTGGTTGTATAGACCTGTCCCACCATACTTGTTGATAGAGGGCATTTCAGTTTTGTCTCCACAATTCCCATGATGCCAGCTTTCTCTATTTCCAGCTAGTTGTTTAGTTCATTAATTCCAGAGATCATACCGTCGATATTTGTGTATGCCACTTTTAGTTTCATATTTTCTTCAAGTTTTTGGTTGAAGTTTCCATTTTTCTGATGTACCATTTTTTTCAGTCTTAGGTCCAGTACTCTGTTCTTTTCTCATTTCTATTGTTGGCTTCAATTCTGAGAGCCTTGTCTTTCTTTTTTTCATCACTCATTTCGTTTTTTATCTATATATGTTTGAATTTCTAGCTGTTTGCTAATTTAACAACTTTCGATAGTACCTCCTTGCTATCATTTGAGTTGCTAGTTTTATTTTCAGAGGTCTATGTTGTTTTTCTTTTGTATATTTGCCTATATTGTGATCTTGTCAATTTCTTTGT
>NC_134784.1:8531012-8533512 GCF_046742065.1 Oratosquilla oratoria
TTCAGCGGTTCACGACGTACCTAAAAAGAGCGGTGATTTGCGACCGTGCGGTGACTACCGTGCACTGAACACCCAAACTGTCTTCGATCGATACCCCATCCCCAACATCCAAGAATTTGGCTCCCAGCTCTTCGACTGTACCATCTTTTCTATGGTGTATCTTGTTCAAGTCCTCCATCAGATCCCTGTCCACCCCGATGCCATCCCAAAGACGGCCATTACCACCCCATTTGGCCTCTACGAGTACGTTCAGATGCCCCTCGGCCTGAAGAATGCAACACAGACATTCCAGCGCTTCATCGACGAAGTTCTACGTGGCTTACCCTTCTGTTTCGTCTACATAGATGACCATCTCGTCGCCAGCCCTGATGAAGCCACCCACCGCCGTCATCTCAAAGAAGTACTCACCCGTCTAAGAGACTGCGGAATCCAAATAAACGCGGCCAAGTCGAAAATTGGATTGGCATCCGCAGATTTCCTATGACACACTGTCTCCACTGGAATTTCACCTCTGAGTACCAAGTGTGATGCCATCCGCCAGTTCCTAAAACCCACCACCCAGAGACAACTCAAGCAGTTCTTAGGTATGAGAATTTTTTACAATCGCTTCACCCCTAAGTGTTCCATCATGTTACAACCTTTGTATTCTCTCAATAGGCCTTTTAAGCGTGGTCAGTCCATAAAGCTCGCTTGGTGTCCTGAAGCCGACATAGTCCACCCCTGCCGACGTGGACCACCCCTGCCGCCCTAGCCGCAGCCCGAGTCGCCGCCGCCGCCAGCCGACGTGGTCCACCCATGCCGCCCTAGCCGCAGCCCCAGCCCCAGCCGCCTGCCGACGTGGACCACCCCTGCCGCCTCAGTCGCCGCCGCCTGCCGACATGGACCACCCCTGCCGACGCGGATCACCCCTGCCGCCACCGCCGCAGCCGTCGTGAACCTGCCCTGCCACTGCTGCATTCGACATTGATCCCCCCTGCCGCCCCGGCCACCGCCGCCGCCGCAGAGCCGACGCCCTAACCATCATGGACCAGCCTGTTCCTACCTCAGCGGACGTGGTTCCTATGCAAGTACCACCCACGGACACTCCCGTCAACGGCACTCCCATTCCTACTCCCAAGCGCCCCCGGACCTCCAAGACTGTATCGTTTCACCAGTCACTCGGAGTGGGGAGTAATGTGGCAACACGCCACTACTGCAGTGTCCCCTTAACGCATATAGCATTTGTGTAAAATAAAATTACTAATCTTGGTCAAAACATTGTGTGTCCCTATTAATCAAATAATGTATTATAGATACTATTACCACATGCAAGGATAGCCTTTATATTGTAAAAAGTAACTACAGTATATGTAACATTATTCCGTAACTTGTACAAAGTAGTAAATTTTTTATTGTATATTATTTATGTCATGGCGGACGGGAAATTCAATAAGTCCTAAGAGATATGGAGTTTAATTCAATACTTCCTTTTCTTACGGACGATAATCTTTTACCATTTACCATGATGCGGTAACTAACCACATCAGACATTCGAGTAGCCGCTCCCTAAGTCTGGAAGTTCTTGGACACTCGGTAATATCGTGGATGAGTTGACATTGGATGTCCTGGTCGCAGTAATCACAGGTGCTGAGTTTGAGGACGACTTACCTGTGGACCTGGTTTTGTGTGTGTGGTAATACTAGGCTTTGGTCTAGTGTCGGCTGGTTGGAATAACAACTTTTGGTACCAGCTTCTGGGTGGCGCTCTTGGCTGCGATATCTGCTGGTTCATTGCCCAGAACGCCGACGTGGCTCGGGATCAAGTTGATGATGTAGGATTTGCCACTGTCCTGCATATCAGACTGAATCTCTTTATTAAGGGCAATGTTGTCACGGAAGGTGTGTCGTATATTGCTGATTGAGCCTTGGCTGTTGGTGTGGATGACAATGTCCCGAGCTGGCTGGGTTCTGGAGTCTCGTGCAAGCTCTGTTTGAACGGTGGAACACCATTCAGTTGCTCTGAAGGTCTTGGTGTTGTGTAGAACGACGAAGGCAACGTCGGACGTGCCGTCTGCATTTATTGAACCGTCGGTGTAATAGACTAGTTTTTTTTTTTTTTTTTTTCCATGGGTTTGTTCATATTCTGCGATGTTCTTCTGGGCTACTTCCCAGAGCTGGTCATTGGTGGCACTGAACTTGCTGTCGTAGGGGCGGCAGAGTCTGAGATCTGCTGCTGGTTTAAGCAATGGAGGAGGACGACTTCAGGGGCTGGAATGTGGTCGGCAGTTGGAACGTGGAGTCGCAAGATGTCGGCTATCTGGAGGAGCCATATGTTGTCTGTGAAGACTTCTCTGTTTTTATGCAAAGTTGTAAGGACTTGGTCATGGAGAGGGTGGTCTGGTCTGCGTAGTACCTTGTCTGCAAAGATGACCTGTTTGGCATCGTGTCGAAAATGGAGAGGGTAAATTCCAGACACACACCCACACACACACGCACGCATGCACGCACGCACATACACACAC
>NC_134784.1:8541012-8563512 GCF_046742065.1 Oratosquilla oratoria
ACGTCTATCTTTATCAAAATTTTTCGATTTTCGTGAAAAATATGCCAGTTATTTGAAGTGCCGGATACAAGAAGGCCGGATACCAGGGCTTTTACTGTATATAATTATATACATATATAACATATATATATATAATATAATATATATATATATATTTAAGATTATTTCAGACAAATGAGAGAGAATGTGGGTGGGGAAGGGCAAACGAAGATGTGTTAGGAATAGAGTTTATTGCCCTAACGTTGCGACCAACTTGGTCTTCTTCCGAGGACTATAGCATTACAAACGGATCACAATTCTTATATTCGTAGTGAGAGGGAACCCGCCAAGGTATGAGCGTCATGTTTTCCCTTTGGCTAACGATTTAATTATTAGGACACTTGCTGCTTTCGAGAGGCATTTAACCCTTAACAGGTAAAGGTCTTTTTGACAAACGATTCAGGTAAAGCGGGGTCTGACAGACCCCAAACACAAAAAATAAAAATAAAATACTTCTACTGCATTTATTGACATAGAAATCAAAACATATGTACTTCAACTTATATTCTTCCATTTCCATGCTTAAAAGTTACTATAATTGTTAGACATATATTTTAATGAAAATTACAAAAGAAATTATGAAAAATAAGATATTGTTGACTTCAGAGGGTGCTTGACTGAAAGCATGAAACATGAAGCGGTTGGACATCATCATTTTGTAGAGACCAATGTCCCAACTATCTTTAAGGAAAAGCAGAGCTACAACAAATGAATAATAAATGTGTTTCATAAACAATGAAATCTGAAGAAAAAAAATGAGGTGATTATTTTGACTTTGACCAATTTTACGCAAAAATTATGGACTGGTTTTAATGAAATTTTCAGGGAAGGTTGATACTAGGTCCAGCAAACAATCTATAAGTTTTTAATGGTACCTAAGTTTATTATTTATAAGTTTTTATGGCTCTAAGCACTCCTACCCTGACTCAGCAAAACCCCATCCTTCGTTGACGGAAGTTTGTGGTCTCAGAGGGTTTTGAGTTTTCTTGAGAGGACATGAGTCGAGCAATTCATACATAATGCTAGTGATAATGAAGAACATATTTTATTGGATATACTGAAAGTGGAATTTGTAATACTGAAGAATCTAATTGCAGTCATCGCAGATGGGGGTTGAATGGTCCTGACCCACTGGTCTTTTGCAGTGTAGGCAATAGTTCTTGGTCTTCCTGTCAGACTTCCGGTCACACAAGGCACATCGCTTCCTCATAGAAGAGGTATCCGCTTGCTGATGGGGCATGTTCAAGCCAAAGACCGTTCTGATGGTCATCAAAGTACTTTTGTGCATCCCCTTGAAGTTCATCCTCTCCTCTGCCCATGGCCGTATCATCTCTTCTGCCAGCTCAATCAGATACTTCCGGCATGATGAAAGTTCCGCCTGTCCATCACGTTTCCTCATTTCATCGCAGGTGATATAGGAGTTGACACCGGCGGCGTTGACCAGTCCGTACATTATGCACAAAGGCCACCGTTTGGTTTTTCGGCTGCACGTATATCGGGCACACATTTGATCAAACGCGTCAACCCCTCCTTTTGTGTTGTTATAATATAAGATGATTTCTGGCTTCCCACAGTCATCCATAACAGGTTGTTGATGCATTGAGGAGATCAACTGCACAAATTTTTTCTTCTTCTTGTCAGGTAAATGTGACACAAGTGCCATGGTTGTGTCAAAGAGGAAAGCCGTGCACCCTTTTCTGATGACCGTCTTGTCTGTCATCAGAGCTGGTACTTGTGGCTTCTTGTCCCTCAGTGTGCCTACATATGTGAGCCCATAATTTTTCAAAAGATCTTGTACAAGGGGGATAGATGAGAACCAGATGCATGTGTGGGAATAGAGTGGCTGAGGTGTCCTAAAATGTGGCGAGATGTCACATCTTATGATGATATGAGAATAGTGTGAGAAGAAACATATTATCAACAGAACAGAAAATATGAAACATTTATATGTGATACAAAATATGTGATACAAATTAAATTTGAACTAAAAGAGGGGAAGGATGAAATAAATTACAGCTGTATGTGTGGGAATAGAGTGACTGAGGTGCCCTAAAATGTGGCGAGGTGTCACATTTTATGATGATATGAGAATAGTGTGATCTTGTTGTGAGAAGAAACATATTAACAGAACAGAAAATATTAAGCATTCATATGTGATACAAAATATGTGATACAAATTAAATTTGAACAAAAGAGGGAAGGATAAATCAATCAAATAAAATGTGGCGGAATGTCATGCTTTATGATAATATGAGTATAGTGTGACCATGATATGAAAAGAAACTCACATTACCAGAACAGAAATTAAACATTGTGATAAAAATTAATGTAATCAAAAGAGGGAAAACGGAATAAATTAAATAAATAAATAAAATAAGTTACATAAATTAAATAAATAAATTAAATAAATAAATAAAATCAAACTCGAATGTATGTTTTTCTGTTGATAAAAAAAAGAAATTATTATTTACCCATAAGTATAAATGATAAAACATTTATATGACATGAACAAACCTCAGGTAAAGTGGGGTCTGACAAATCACACGCTACTCACACCTCAGGTAAAGTGGGGTCTGACTGACCCCACGGTACTCACACCTCAGGTAAAGTGGGGTCAGACGGGCTCAAAAGCTCTATAAAGCTTATATAGAGCAAGATTCAGGAATGACCCTATCACCCCATTAAACTACTCCACTGATCAAGAAGGTATATGGGAGTACATATCTGTATATAATATATTAGTATATTAAAATTAAAAAACAAAAAAGTATGGGGTCTGTCTGACCCCACTTTACCTGTTAAGGGTTAAATCCGTCTCTGTCGTTGTTGTTCTTGTTGGCGGCGATATGTGCAGCTTCCACAGTTTTTCTCATTTTCTTCTCAAATCCCTCGTGTAGAATTTCTGCGTTGTTCCAATCAGGTAGATGTCCACATTTGTCCAGGTGACGAACCAGGGAGTTAGATGTTCTATGAGCCCTGAGATCGTTTTTGTGCTCATTCAAGCGTTTATTGAACCCTCGACCTGACTCACCGAAATAAGATGATGGACAACCGTTGCATGGAATACGGTAAATGACACTGAGATTATTACGCATATTATTATGTTTCTTAAATATTTTTCCTATTTTATTGGAAGATATTTTTGCTATATTTATTCCACCTTTTAACAAATAATCATCAATAGCTATGGTGTTTATAGAATTAGGGACAGAAATAAAATGAGACTTATCCTTTCCCGGGGTTCGGACGTTTGAGCCATCGTAGATCTTCTTGGCTTTCCTCGTTGTCCTGGTGATCAAACCTCCGGGGTATTTCAGCTTCCTAAAGGTATTCTTGATGTAAGTAAGTTCATCCTCTAGGAATTCTTCACTGCAGATACGAAAAGCTCTGAGAAAGAAACCTATTAGAACACCCGTTTTAACACGTTTGCTGTGTGCTGAAAAATAATGGACAAAGTCGTCCCTATTGGTGGGTTTCCTGTACACCGAGAAACTTACCTGTTGAGAACCTCTGTGTATCAACGTGTCTAAAAATGGTAAATTACACTCTTTTTCTAGTTCAACTGTGAATTGAATGTCTTTATTCACAGCGTTGAGTCTTCTCAACTTATTTTCTATATTAGTTCTTTTTGGCATCACCACGATTATGTCATCCACGTACCTTAACCAAGTGGTACCTCTTCCCATGACGTTGATGTATTTGTCCATTTCTAATACTTCCATGAATAAACATGCCATGATAGCAGATAATGGACTCCCCATTGCGAGACCTCTAATCTGTTTAAATTCAATGTTGTTAAACATAAAATAATCAAATTTGACACACATGGAAATAAGTTTTATATAATCAGATCTTGGGACTGGAAGGATATCATCATCGATATATGTTGTTACTTTCTTCACTGCTTCTAGGGCATCAAAAATAGAAACATTTGTGAATAACGCTGTTATATCGAAGCTTGCCAACTTTTTATCACTTACATTCAGATCCTTAAGTCTCTGGATCAGGTCGGAAGAATTTCTTAAATGGGCCCCGCTGATGGAACCGATGACGTTGGAAAGGGGTTTTGCCAGACATTTCGCTAGTCTGTGCGGAGCGCTACCAATCCCTGAAGTTATGGGCCTCATGGGGATATTTACCTTATGTACTTTAGGAAGACCGTGCATTAACGGGGGTTTTGGAGCTTCTTCTAGTAATCCTAACAACTTTTTTCCCCTGGTTGATTTACGTAGGATTTTTCTCGCTTCTGTGTTAAATCTTGCTGATTCTATATCAGCGTTGCCGGCCGGGTAATAACAAGGGGTAATAACATGTTACCAAGCCTTGGCCGATTGTAATCGTTTTGTTATTCCCAAAAGATTTAGAGAAGTCCTTCAGACTTTGAGTAATGATAATGACATTATTATCACCCACGCCGACAAAGGCGGCGGAGTAATTATTTTAAATAAAATTGACTATCTGGACAAAATGTCCGATCTTTTGAATGATGAATCAACATACGAAAGACAACCGGCCGGCAACGCTGATATAGAATCAGCAAGATTTAACACAGAAGCGAGAAAAATCCTACGTAAATCAACCAGGGGAAAAAAGTTGTTAGGATTACTAGAAGAAGCTCCAAAACCCCCGTTAATGCACGGTCTTCCTAAAGTACATAAGGTAAATATCCCCATGAGGCCCATAACTTCAGGGATTGGTAGCGCTCCGCACAGACTAGCGAAATGTCTGGCAAAACCCCTTTCCAACGTCATCGGTTCCATCAGCGGGGCCCATTTAAGAAATTCTTCCGACCTGATCCAGAGACTTAAGGATCTGAATGTAAGTGATAAAAAGTTGGCAAGCTTCGATATAACAGCGTTATTCACAAATGTTTCTATTTTTGATGCCCTAGAAGCAGTGAAGAAAGTAACAACATATATCGATGATGATATCCTTCCAGTCCCAAGATCTGATTATATAAAACTTATTTCCATGTGTGTCAAATTTGGTTATTTTATGTTTAACAACATTGAATTTAAACAGATTAGAGGTCTCGCAATGGGGAGTCCATTATCTGCTATCATGGCATGTTTATTCATGGAAGTATTAGAAATGGACAAATACATCAACGTCATGGGAAGAGGTACCACTTGGTTAAGGTACGTGGATGACATAATCGTGGTGATGCCAAAAAGAACTAATATAGAAAATAAGTTGAGAAGACTCAACGCTGTGAATAAAGACATTCAATTCACAGTTGAACTAGAAAAAGAGTGTAATTTACCATTTTTAGACACGTTGATACACAGAGGTTCTCAACAGGTAAGTTTCTCGGTGTACAGGAAACCCACCAATAGGGACGACTTTGTCCATTATTTTTCAGCACACAGCAAACGTGTTAAAACGGGTGTTCTAATAGGTTTCTTTCTCAGAGCTTTTCGTATCTGCAGTGAAGAATTCCTAGAGGATGAACTTACTTACATCAAGAATACCTTTAGGAAGCTGAAATACCCCGGAGGTTTGATCACCAGGACAACGAGGAAAGCCAAGAAGATCTACGATGGCTCAAACGTCCGAACCCCGGGAAAGGATAAGTCTCATTTTATTTCTGTCCCTAATTCTATAAACACCATAGCTATTGATGATTATTTGTTAAAAGGTGGAATAAATATAGCAAAAATATCTTCCAATAAAATAGGAAAAATATTTAAGAAACATAATAATATGCGTAATAATCTCAGTGTCATTTACCGTATTCCATGCAACGGTTGTCCATCATCTTATTTCGGTGAGTCAGGTCGAGGGTTCAATAAACGCTTGAATGAGCACAAAAACGATCTCAGGGCTCATAGAACATCTAACTCCCTGGTTCGTCACCTGGACAAATGTGGACATCTACCTGATTGGAACAACGCAGAAATTCTACACGAGGGATTTGAGAAGAAAATGAGAAAAACTGTGGAAGCTGCACATATCGCCGCCAACAAGAACAACAACGACAGAGACGGATTTAAATGCCTCTCGAAAGCAGCAAGTGTCCTAATAATTAAATCGTTAGCCAAAGGGAAAACATGACGCTCATACCTTGGCGGGTTCCCTCTCACTACGAATATAAGAATTGTGATCCGTTTGTAATGCTATAGTCCTCTGAAGAAGACCAAGTTGGTCGCAACGTTAGGGCAATAAACTCTATTCCTAACACATCTTCGTTTGCCCTTCCCCACCCACATTCTCTCTCATATATATATATATATATCTTTTGGTCCATAACTTGGTCGGATACGAAAAAAATTATATGAATGTTAAATAAATATATAAACAAATAGATCAATAAAATTATAATATGAATAATAAACAATAAAATAAATAAATAAATAAGTAAAGTTAAGTGATAAACAAACAGGTAAATAGTAAATAATAGTAAATGCACACATAGATAATAATAAATAAAAATCAAATACATACATATACCAAGGCTTTTTCCCCCTTACAAGGGAGGTAGCCAAAAAGGGAAAGGCATAAAATCATTTCCACCCATTCCATCCCTGAATACACTCCACACCCCTCCACCCTCCCTTTTATCTGAGCACCTCCTGGATGACGGGTCATCCCTGCACCTTTTCCACTGCCCTGGGTCAGAAGCAGTGTCGCAAGACACAGCACATCCACAGCAAGGCCGCTTCATTAAATCGGCGACCCCCCCTCTCCGTCCCCCCATTGCATAAAATGAGAGGACGGGGAGAAATCCCTTCGGGCTGCGTAAAAAAAAAAAAAAAAAAAAATCGCACATACTACCTCACTCCCCATCCCCCCGCCCATTCCACCTCGTGCAATCACAACATCATCCATATACAACCATTCTCCATTCACCCCTGTCTTCTGTCCTCTCCCGTCCTTCCTCAACAGACATTCCCCTCTTCCCCAAAGCCCCCTTCACCCCATCCATCCATCTCATCCTAGGGCGTCCCCTCATGTTCACTCCCTCCACATCTGCCTTCAATACCTCTTTTACTAGCCTTTCTTCACTCATTCTTTCCATGTGTCCAAACCATCCTAATACTCTTTCATCAACCCTATCTCCCAGCTCCTTTTCCACCCCTGTTCTCCTCCTCACCTCCTCATTTCTCACTCTATCTAGCCTAGTAACCCCCATCATACTTCTCAGACACCTCATCTCAAACACATTGAAACTCCTTCTCTTTTCCTCTCTTATGATCCATGTTTCTGCCCCATACAGTGCTGTTGGCACAATCACTCCTTCATACAGTCTCCTGTTAGCATCCATTCCCAAATGTCTATTCCTCATTACACTTTTTAATCCACCAAGGCATTTACTCGCTTCTCTCAATCTACATTCTACCTCCACCTTCACTCCACCTTTGCCTGCCATATTTGCACCCAAGTATCTAAAACTATCCACTTCCTCCAGTCACTCTCCCTTAATGCTCACTTCCAGTCTACTGCCACTTTCACCCCTTGTACATCTCATCACCTTACTTTTACCCACATTTATCTTTAGCTTTCTTCTATCACATACTCTCCCAAACTCTGCCACCAACTTCCTCAATCCCTCCTCCGATCCTGCCACAAGCGCAGTGTCGTCCGCAAACAACAGCTGGCTCACCTCCCACTTTTCTCCATTTTCTTTAACCATCTCAAATCCCTTGCCCACTACCCTTGCATTTACCTCTCGCACTACCCCATCATGTTTAAGTTGAACAGCCAGGGCGACATAACGCAACCTTGACGAAGTCCCACCTTTACCTCGAACCACTCACTCTCTCCATTTTCAATCCTGACACAAGCTCTACTACTCTCATAAAAACTCTTGAAAGCTCCCAGAAGCTTTCCTCCTATCCCGTATATCTGCATAACCTCCCACAGTTCCTTTCTGTCCACCCTATCATAAGCCTTTTCCAGATCCATAAAAGCCCAAAAAAACGTCCTTCCCCTTTCCTATAGCTTTCTCACATATCTGTCTTACCACAAAGATCTGATCTACACAACCTCTACCTGTCCTAAATCCACACTGTTCCTTACCAATTACTCCCTCTGTTCCTCTCCTAATCCTCTCAATCAAGATCCTCCCATAAGCCTTCCCAACTACACTTAACAAGCTAATCCCTCTGAAACTACTACATTCACACTTGTCCCCTTTTCCCTTGTAAAGTGGAACTATACAGGCACTCCTCCAGTCCTCCGGCACTCTACCCTCTCTCCAGCAAACATTAAATAACCTCACCAGCCAGTCCACCATCACTGTACCTCCTTTTTTTAGACAATCTTTATGGCATCCATCCAGACCAGGTGCCTTACTTGCTTTCATCATCTTAACAACTGCCTTCACCTCATCCTTCCTTATTTCTCCTCCATTCTCCTCACTCATCACTCTCATTTTCTTCGCATTTCCCACTGCAGCTATATTCCCTCCCTATCCTCCTTCACATTTAGCAACTCCCTAAAATATTCTGCCCATCTTCCCCTTACTGCCTTCTCTTCCATTATCATCTCTCCATCTGCACAGACAAATAATAGCAAATAAATAATTAAAAAAAAAAATAGCAGGCATTACAATATCTTGCTTTGGTATTTATCTAAACGAATCTTAAAGCTTCAAACTGAACTTCATTGCATTGCCTCTGTAGGAAGTTTATTCCATTCATTAACTACACGGTTGGCGAAGTTCTTTGTACCCATTTCCAAGTTCCTGACAGAGGATAAAAACGTAACTTCTCTTTAATCAAATTGCAAGAAAATCACACAGTTTAAAGAAAATAGGTCAAATAATGCAACCATATGCTAATTTTTATATAAAATTTTGCAATTCAGCAAAAACCGGACGGTATTCATAGCTGCTGTTGGTAATTTTGCAGAGGATAAAAACGTAGCTTTTCTTTGATCAAATTACATGAAAATCACACATTTTAAAGGAAATAGGTCAAGTAATGCAACCACATGCTAATTTTTATAGAAGATTGTGCATTTGAGCAAAAACCGTCATTGGTTGCGGTCGGTAATTAGTGAGTCGGACGGTATGTGGTTGGTAATTTTGTATATGATAAAAACGTAGCTTTTCTTTGATCAAATTCAATGGAAATCACAAATTTTAAAGAAAATAGGTCAAATAATGCAACCATATGCTAATTCATTATATAGAATTGTGCAATTCAGCAAAAACAGTCCTCAACACTACTCATCATTCATTCTCGCTCCGTTCGTACATCCTTGTCAAGCACTGTATATATATATATATATATATATATATATATATATATATATATATATATATATACACCTTTTTCTCTCTTTCTATCCCCTCTCTCTCTATTTCTCTCTCTCTCTCTCTCTCTATCTAAATATCTCTATCTCTATCTCTCTTCCTCTCTGTCTGTCCCTCTCTCTCTTTCTCTTCCTCTCTCTCTCTCTCTCTCTCTCTCTCTCTCTCTCTCTCTCTCTCTCTCTCTCTCTCTCTCTCTCTCTCTCTCTCTCTCTCTTTCTCAACCTCTCTTTCCTTCTCTCTCTCACTCTTTCTTGCTCTCGTAAATATATTTGAATGCGGCTATGTGTTTATTAATAGAGAAATATTGACTCTCTGATGACCCGACGAGTTACGTCGACCAAAGCCAATACTTTTAGATTAATAATTTTGTCTTACGTAATAGAATAATTATTCACTTCCCTTCTTCTACTAAGATTTACGTTTTTCTTTCAGTTTTCCTCAAAGACACGAAGATACAAGTGAAACCCTTACCTGCAGGCTTTTGAATCTCCAGTGTACAATAATAGATGGCATAGTTGTGGTCAAGGAGTGGAATTGTGATGCAGAAGATACAGAAAGCTAGTTGAACAGTCACGTACACTTTGATACATGATACATAACTATAGTATTATCGTTCAATATATTGGAACTCCAAAATGTGTGGATTAATGATACAGAGTTAACGAAATGTGATACGCAGTTCATTCGGTGCCATTATTCTGCCAAATATTTGTAATTTGTGAAAAACAAAAAACATTTTGTCTTTAATACATGTATACATATATACCTGTAACTTTCATTTATATGAAAGTATATGTAGAAAATAGCTATGCGTTTTTTCCAAAAACGACAGAAGACATTCTGCAACTAAAGAAAGTAAAGGAGGAAACACTCCAGTGAAAGTAAAATTGTGATATATATTTTAAAGTAGAAAAATAAATAATGTTAGTGAATTTTCTTTTAGATGTCTTATATAGTACGGCTTAAGTCAGTTATGTGAGAAAAAATAGAAGTTCTCCAGCGCAAGACCAAAACTGAATCAAAACTCCTTTTTTAGTGACGATGGCTGTAAGATGGTGGATGATCTCTAATTATCCTACGTCTTACAACAAAACAAACACAACGTGAAGAAATGATTGAGGGAACGTGGTTTCTTTCTACATATTATAACAGCTGAATCCACGTGA
Source organism: Oratosquilla oratoria (assembly GCF_046742065.1). Taxonomy (NCBI): domain Eukaryota; kingdom Metazoa; phylum Arthropoda; class Malacostraca; order Stomatopoda; family Squillidae; genus Oratosquilla; species Oratosquilla oratoria. The sequence goes on from NC_134784.1 coordinate 8,551,477, forward strand.
TCATTAAGACCTTTATTGGCGAGTCAAGATGTGAGCCCTCAGTGTCATTGACTGAGGTTTCACGGGACTGAAAAGGTGGAACGTCTGAAGTGATGAGCACAAACAGTCTGAAGTGAAAGAAAGGTGCCATGCTGTAAAGAGAGAACTTCGTAAGTGTCATACACCAGCTAACAGCAATGGTAACAACAACAAATATCAAAGACGAGGGGGAACAAAGGCGTTAGTTCGTGAAAAACGTTATAAAGTCTATTACTTCAGTTTTATTTCCCGTTTTATCTTCACGTTCTATTCTGTTTTCTTTTTTCAATTAGAACAATATAACCATTTAATCTTTATTATAAACCACTTTTATTAATTTTCCTTAAGTTAAAGAATTCGTAGTTTTGTATTCAAAAAGAAATTTGCTTTTGTATGTGCACAAGAACGTAACAAGGGATTCAGGATACAATTCTGAGACCTCTCAGGACAAACTTACATTCGTGGGCGTGTAAACAGTGTAATTGGGGGGAAGAGAAGGGGACAATAACAAATGATATCTTAAGAGCGTGAGGATGACCAGCAGCCGATACCTTCAAGTACCACCTCAAATAACGAACAACAGACTCCGTCCTGTTGTCAAGACCACGGAAAGTTCTTCGCCGATCACTCACAGAAGGCAAGATGAGCGAGTCCTTAGTGAACCGCAGAGTACCTGCCGTCAACCTTCTCCAAGGCAGCATCAGCAGGAACCGTATTCCTTTCACACCTACCAGGATAGAAGAGCCACGAAGATGCTGGACTCGACGATGGACGAACTGGATGCTGTGTTCTTCGACGACGAGTTCGAGCAGAGGCTTCTGGCCTACGCAGAGAGATTCCGTACTTCGGCCCCTCCGCCTCTTCCTTTCCATGAGCGCTACTCGCGGTATATTCTTTCTACTGGTGCTCGACTTATGCATCTCCAGGTTAGTGGAGTTAGTTTAATTTATGTAACAGTATCTACTGATTGGCGAGCGTTTTTTTTTTCATAAACGTAGATACTGTTCAAGCACCTTAACCTCCATTGACTGTTTTGTGGCTTCTCCAAATAAATGTTGGTGGTTCTCCAACACTTAACTTTTCTTTAATCTGTTTGTGGCTGTCTCAAAATAGTAGTGGTTATCAAAGTTTCTAATTAAATTTTACATCCTTTCATAGAAACAACTTGAGAATACTGCATGTAAATATGCTGCTTTTAACATGAAACTCGAAGAGGTAGCACTCTTTCATCACCTGGTACTTCAGAGAAGAAAATTAGCTGTAATATTACGGAATATGGACCTAGTAGCCTCTCTTTTGTGGTGACTATATGAATATAGTTCATGTACAGCTTTCCTATCAAATGTAAGGTCTAACGTCAACAAATGATCTTGTTAAATTTCCTTCTAAAAAAAATATATATATATATACAGCGGCTATCCGTGTACATACGTTCGGGTAAAGCCATCACAAAGCTATGATATATTCTCATCAATTACTTATAGAGGAAGATATTGGAGTAAAAAACCTTACCCTGATGTAGAGAAAATGCGGATATTATGTCATATCACCCGTTTATTGTTAGAAATATCCAATAACGCTCATGATAACAGAGTGCATGGGTTCTAATTTATCCCCTGTTTTGGCTAACTTGTACATGTAGTACTTTGAATGCACTCTGTTACCCGCCATCAAACCGCCTGAGATGATTTGGTTCCGTTATGTTGATGACATTTTCTCAGCGTAGGATGATAGGTGGGGTGCTTTCGAGGTATTTCTGGACAATTTGAACCATTTATCCCCTAACATCAAATTCAAAACAGAATGGGAAGAAGGTCATCAGATCCTTTTCCTAGACATTTTAATTAGAAGGATTGATGGAGAATTATTTTTTACAGTTTATAGAAAACCCACCCATTCAGGTAGCTATCTCCACTTTTTCAGCAACTATCCCGACAAAGTCAAAAAGAGTGTTGCCTCCGGCCTTTTCTTGAGAGCTTTTAGGATTTGTATTCCTAGATTCTTGGACCGGGCAATTGACCTCATCAAAAGGCAACTTTTGAATTTGGCATACCCGTCCTGGTTCATGGATCAAGCCCTCAGCAAGGCTAGAGCCAGCCACCTTAAAAATTCAGTTCCCACCACACAACCCTCTTTCAAATATATTTTAAAAATTCCCTATTGTAACTCCATCAGTCCTTCTTTTAAATTAATTCCCAACAAGCGTTTCACAGTTGCCTACCATTACCCTAACACTGTTCACAAACAAATGGTTAATGTTCATCAAAGGTTAAAGGGAAATGAGTCCCCAGGAGTGCCTTCCTTGTTAAGATTGTGATTTTGTGTACCTTGGTCAGACCGGAAGGGATCTTAAAATCAGGTTAATGGAGCACAAAAGAATTAGGTATGCCCAGGAAAATTCCGCTGTGTTCCGACATGTCAGTACCAAAAATCACAGTCTTGACTGGGACAAAGCCAAAATTTTGTTTAAGTCCAACTGTAGCTTTAGAAGAAAAAATTTTGAATCAGCCTTAATCAAAGATTGTCCGAACTTGAATATCTCCAAGGGTCAATGGTCCCAGGACATAATATCACGGCTAGCTGTGAGCCGCTTGGTTAAGAATTATCACCCTCCTGATCCTGCTTCCAGCCCGCCTCCCTCCTAATCTCACACCTCCACCCACACATCCCCTCACCTCTGACTCCGCCCTCCTTGACGGATTGTCCTGTTTTAGCTTTGCGTGTTCCCCTTCTGCTCACACCTCAATTGTACTTATGTCTCTGCAAATTCTTGTAATCTGTACTTTCCTGAAGAGGGCTATAGCCATTAGCCGAAATACAGAATTTGCGCTTTCTTCTAATGTTTCCTTTTTTTCCGACTGTGGGTTCTTCGTGATTATTATTTACAAATGTGCTACTAAGTTTTGTCTAAGTGATATATATATATGTATATGTATATGTATATGTATATGTATATGTATATATAAATATATATTTACATATATATATATTTATATATATATATATATATACACATATACATATATAATCGATAAGAGAAAAGACAAATATATGGAGAGAGTGGTGTAGGTAAAGTCCAGGAAGGAGCAGATGTGCTTTATTCTCTAATGTCTCGACATTCTTCTTTAGAGAGATAATGGTAAAGGCAAACTGGGATACATTGCTTATATTAATTAAGCGGATCATTTCACGGGTTATCTTGGAATAGAGCTCGCTGATTGGTCTATATGTGCCCCCGCAATGACCAATCTTGTCGCATGCACTGTGTTTACAAAACCCTTCTCTATGATTGGTTGACCTTGATTTGTTGATATATGCTGCTTCAATTGTTTTCCTTTTCGTCTTTTTCCTATCAGTGTGTAAGATTTTGGTGTTTTTCCAATTAGGCATATGGCCGTGTTGTGTGGCGTGTATTGCTAGTGAATTAGATATCATATGGTGTCGCATGTCATTCTTGTGTTCATATGATCTTTTTGTGACTCTTCGTGATGTTTCTCCAAAGTAGGCTGCGTCGCACCCGCCACATGGAATCTTGTAGACCACGCTGTTTTCGTTTTTCTCTCCCGTGCGCTGGTTTTTGGACAAAATGCCCCTTGTTGTCCATCCTTACGAATGAACGACACCTATCCTTATTCTTGCAAGGAACTTGGAAAGTATTTCACCTTTTGTAGAGTAAGGAACCGCTATATATTTTTTTCTTTTCTCTGATCTTCCGTAACTGTCTTATTTCTTCGTATTTGTTTGGCTTTATTTTTCAAATTTTGTAATAGAACCGGTAGATACTTCAGGCGGTTGAACGTCTCTGTTATGTGTTTACGCTTGTCGTGCAAAACTTCTTCGTTACATATTCTAAATGCTCTGATGATAAAAACAATTATTATACCAGGTTTTTATTCTTGTGCTGTGTCGCGATAAGTAATGAATGAAATCTTCTTTGTTTCTTGGTTTCCTGTATAATGAAAATTTTACACTTTTATCAACACAAAATAAGAACGAAATCTAGCATAATAATTGTTTTTTTTTTCACAGAGCATTTAGAATATGTAGCGACGAAACCCATCAATAAAGAAGACTACATACACTTCTTTTCAGGACATAATGACAGAACTAGAACAGGTATTATAATAGGTGTCTTCTTCAGAGCATTTCGTATATACAGTAAAATTTTCTAGATTTTGAATTACAACATATCACAGAGACTTTCATCAAACTCAAATATCCAAAAGGTCTCTTATGTAGATTGAAAAATAAATAAATAAATAAAAAATAAATGATTAACAAAAGTAAAACCAAAAATAAAAATGATAAATGTAATGATGAAACCCGAATTTCTAGATCTTGAATTACAACATATCACATAGACTTTCATCAAACTCAAAAATCCAAAAGGTCTCTTATGTAGATTGAAAAAAAAAAAATAATGATGATTAAAAATAAATAATTAACAAAAGTAAGACCAAAAGTAAAAGTGATAATATATGTAATGATGAAACCCGATACATCACAGTACCAAACTCTAATATTAATTCACACCTAGACACTTTCCTTCTAAAAGCCGACATTAGAATAGCCAGGACATCAAGTAACAAAATAGGACATTTGGTCACACGTAGCTACAGTAATCCCACTAATGAAAACAGCATTGTTGATAAAATTCCATGTAAAAGCTGTCTCTCTTCATATTTTGGAGAATCTGGTCGTGGACTTAATAAATGGGTAAATAAACATGACGTAGAAGCCCACAGATCATCATAATAAAGCATGTGGATAAGCATGGTCACCTTCCAAACTGGAACAACACAACCATATTAAATAAAGGATCATCCAAGAAACTGAGGAAGGCAAGTGAAGCAACATATATTAACACTAATAACAACATTAACCATAAAGAATATTTTATATGTCTAGCAAGAGCCATAAGCTTATTAATAATAAAAGAATACAGAAATAAAATAACAAGCTCTCCGAGGCGCCCCATGAGATGACCCGTCTATGTATAAAATCCCCAGTTATTTTCAGTTGTTAGCTTTGTGATCAAGACCCTGCGGGTCGAAACGTTAAAACATTAAAATTCTCCCATTAGTCTTCGTCTTCTTCCTCCCCCTTCACTTTGATATGTATATATATATATATTTATATATATATGTATATATATATATATATATATATATATATACATGTGTGTGTGTGTGTGCGTGTGTGTGTGTGTGTGTGTGTGTGTGTGTGTGTGTGTGTGTGTGTGTGTGTGTGTGTGTGTGTGTGTGTGTGTGTGTGTGTGTGTGTGTGTGTGTGTGTGTGTCTGTGTATGTGTGTGTGTGTGTGTGTGTGTGTGTGTGTGTGTGTGTGTGTGTGTGTGTGTGTGTGTGTGTGTGTGTGTGTGTGTGTGTGTGTGTGTGTGTGTGTGTGTGTGTGTGTGTGTGTATTCACTTGGTCTTTTTCACTTGGTCTTTGGATCACGTGTTGGACTCGTGATCGACAGCTATTTCCCTCCCGGAAGAGAGCTCAGAGCTCGTAGGTCCGATCTATGGGTAATGCTATGACCTTGCACACACACACACACCCAACTTCCCGCCCACGAGAGTCAGAGTAACGACCCGAGGCACAGCGATACCGAAATAATTTCGGCCCTGGGCAGGATTCGAACTGGCTACTGGGAGCACTTCTGCTTCCCAGTTCAGCGCTCTACCAACTGTGTGTGTGTGTGTGTGTGTGTGTGTGTGTGTGTGTGTGTGTGTGTGTGTGTGTGTGTGTGTGTGTGTGTGTGTGTGTGTGTGTGTGTGTGTGTGTGTGTGTGTGTGTGTGTGTGTGTGTGTGTGTGTGTGTGTGTGTGTGTGTGTGTGTGTGTGTGTGTGTGTGTGTGTGTGTGTGTGTGTGTGTGTGTGTGTGTGTGTGTGTGTGTGTGTGTGTGTGTGTGTGTGTGTGTGTGTATTTACCTAGTTGTATTTTGCAGGAAGGGGAGCTACGCTCGTGGTGTAACGCCTTTGTATTGTGCACTGTCTAGTTTGCTCTTAAACTCATGAATGCTTTTTACGCACACTATTTCATTGTCCAGTTTGTTCCAAGTGTCCACCACTCTATGTGGAAAACTCTTTTTCTTCAGATCTCTTCTATAGCTCTGTTTTTTGTTTTTTTTTCATGTCCTCTTGTGCTTCTCTTGTCCCAGTTTAACAAGTCCTCTCTATCGAGTATTTCTGTGCCCTTCATGATTCTGTAGATAGTCAGTAGGTCACCTCTCTCTCTTCTTTGCTCCAGGGTCGGTAACTCCAGTTTAGCAAAGCTCTCCTCATATGACAAGTTTGCAAGTGCAGGTGCCATTTTTGTGGCTGCTCTCTGGATTCTTTCTATTTTCTTTATATTCTTTTTGGTACTGGGTGACCACAATGTCACCGCATATTCTAGTCTAGGACTTATCAGTGTGACCAATATTTTTTAGATGATTTCTTCGTCCAAATATGTAAATGCCACTATTGATCTTTGCAAGTTGTAGGATTTTCCGACAATTTTGTTTATCCGTTTATCATAGGACAAGTCGTTTGAGATAATTACATCGAAATCTTTTTCGGATCTCTCCTTCTTTACCTCCTTGGTTCCAATTCTATATTGTCCTGATATTCTATTTTTGCCTTTTCCAAACTCTATTATGCTACACTTGTTAATACTGAAGTCCACTTCCCATTTCTGACTCCAGTTCCATACCTTATTCAGGTCTTCCTGCATCTTCCTGCATCTTTTGTTGAACCAGCATTTAATGTACACTCTCTAGCTTCTGTCATAGTACGTGCCTATTCAACCCTTCATTGTAAATGTCCATCAAGACATTCCATTTCTTTTCCACTTTTGTCTCTTCTATGTAAAAATTTTCCAAGTTTCCATTTTGGAAGAATTTCTTTAGTTTTGCAAAGTCCGTTTTGTTGTACATCAATCTTCCTTTCCTATGCTTTTCATTTCTCTTTATGTATACTTCTTCCTTTGGTTCAGTCTCAATTAGTATATGGTCACTCTTTCCAATTGATGTCTTGTATTGGATTTTATCCACAGTTTCAGGTTCTGTTGTAAAATTTTAATCTAGTTTTGACGGCTCCTCGTTATTTCTGTATCTGGTGTTTTCACTGACCCACTGAGTCATTGTATATTCCATGGTCATGTCCAGTAGTACATTACCACACAAGTCTTCTCCTCTCACTGTCATGTTCTCCCTTTTTTTTCAATTGAAGTCCCCCATAATTACCAAATTCCCTCCGCCCATTAGTATCTCATTTAATGATTTTCGTATGCTCGTTCTATTCCCAAGCGTTCGTTTTTGGGGGCACATAACTCACCACAAATTTTCTGCTTTTCATGTTCTTGTCTTATACTTTTATCATGGTCAGTTCTACATTACCTTTGCCCTCCACAATTTTTGTCACATTCAAGTTTTTCTTGGCCAAGAACATGATTCCTCCTCCCTGTTTCTTGTCTCTGTTTTTAATCCAGTAATTATATGGTCCATGTCCAACATCTATGGATGGTATTTCACCCCTTAGTTTAGTCTCCATAATTCCCATTATGTCTGGTTTTTCTTCTAGCAGGTAATCATTAAGTTCATTTAGTCCTGAAATTAATCCGTCGATGTTGGTATAGGCCACTTTAAATTTTCTTCTTTCTCCGTTTTTTTTTTTTCTGTCTTTGGTTCGCCCATTCTGATGTACCATTTCCTCAGTCTCATGTCGATTACTCTCCAATAGAATTCCTTGCTTTCGGTCTCCGTTCTCTTCGCGTTTTTTTTTTCTTTGCTTCATCTCTTAGTGTCTTCTCTTTTTCTAATTCCTCAATACTCATTCCTTTTTTTATCCATGTCTTATTGTACTTTTCACTCCTTACAAAGTTACCTACTTTTTCAAATATGTCTTCTACTACCATCTGTGATCTTAGTTTTATCTTTACGGGTCAATTTCTATCCTTGGAATAGTGACCAATACTATATGTATCGTCTACGTCTTTCAGTGCATCTTGGTCTCCATCCTATGTTTCTTTTAGGGTTGCTATTGCTGTCTCTTTTTCTTCTTTTTCTCTCATGTACCTCGCCAGACCATGTTTTTCTTTAGTCCATATACCACAATTTTTATTTTTCCTATCCACTGTGTCTCTGACCCAATTTGTTTTTTTCATTAATTACTTGGATAAGTGTGTCTTTTGCACTTTCCTGTGTTTGTTGTTGGACTATTTCTTTTAAAACTATTTCTTTATTTTCAATGTTTTCCTTCCATTTCTAAATCTTTTGGATACTTTCCTCACCTAAGTTCTCTTCGATTTTTTCCGTCATTTCTTGAATTTTGTTGTTTATCTCTTTTTTTTCGCTATTGGTAGTACAATTAATTCTCTTCTTTTCATTATCAATCTTCAGCTCTCTTATATCATTTTTAATTTCTTTAATCTCGTTTTTTAGATCCAAGTTAGTTTTCCTCAGGTCGGAAATTTCAATGTTTGCTTGCGCTAAGTAATCCATTAGTCCAATGATTTCGTTCCTTAAGTCCACAATTTCATCCTCCCACCGTATCCTATTTTTGCTCATTTCCCTCTCTATCTCTAGGATTCGACTTAAACTCCTTTCGTACTTACTGTGTGTGTGTGTGTGTGTGTGTGTGTGTGTGTGTGTGTGTGTGTGTGTGTGTGTGTGTGTGTGTGTGTGTGTGTGTGTGTGTGTGTGTGTGTGTGTGTGTGTGTGTGTGTGTGTGTGTGTGTGTGTGTGTGTGTGTGTGTGTGTGTGTGTGTTGTATATTGTATATATGTTTATTTCTATATGGGGATAGAAAAGAGGCTAAGGTAGGGGATAATGGGGCTTGGAAAGACAATGGGGCTAAGGGCCATAGAACTGTCGGATTCTATCAGAATTTGCCGGGCCTCTGCCGATTCTTTCTGAGGTTTCGACCAATTTCTTTACAAATACGAGTATATGTATGTTTTTTCAACTTGATAGGAAATCTGAATGACGTTTTGGAGCCTTGATCATAATAAAATGTTATTTTTTCTTTAATCTTTTAAGGCTTTGTCTGATTAATGCCTCCGACAAAAAAGTATATTGTTTATGGTCTAGTCATCTTATTTGTGAATATTTTCCCGAAAAAGATAATGATTTTTCTTAGAGGGGGGGGGGGGTGGTACTGGTATAACACACCATTAGAATTTTTGATGCTCCGAATAGAAGCGTTGGTTAAAGCCTCTTGATTCTCTTCAGGGTATCGCAGCTAAACTTTTTCAAAGTACCAGGTAACCATGTAACGTCACGGCATAATGTAAACCAAGTGTGACGTTATAGATGCTACAATTGACCCACGTGTGACATCATAGGAAACCTGATGAGACTTAGACATAATGTGTGAGTGTGTGTACGTGTGTGTGTGTGTGTGTGTGTGTGTGTGTGTGTGTGTGTGTGTGTGTGTGTGTGTGTGTGTGTGTGTGTGTGTGTGTGTGTGTGTGTGTGTGTGTGTGTGTGTGTGTGTGTGTGTGTGTGTGTGTGTGTGTGTGTGCGTGTGTGTGTGAGTGAGTGATTGAGTGGAAGGGCGGTAAGCTAGACACAGGGAACAGTTGGAGTTTTATTCACTGACGTTTCGTCCTTACCAGGACATTCTCAAAGTACATACAATCTCAAAAAATGAACAGCATATATAATTCATCCTTGCCGTGTTCCATACTCTCATCCGTTCTCAACACTTCTCATGTGACTCCGACCATGCCGCTTCTCCCTCCGTTCTCAATCGTCCTTTTGTCCTCCTTGATATATGATTAGAGTGCCTGCTGCTCCTTCTAATTTTATATACCATTCTCTATGGTTGATGCAGGGGTGGGAAGTAATGTAGGCTGCCTCCAATATTTTCCTTTTCTTATTCTATAGACCTTTGTGGAGCACCTCTATCTTGTTCCAATGTGGAAGATGACCACATTGGTGTAAATGAACCACTAGCGAGTTGGAGGTTTCTTTGAGCTCTGACGTCATTTTTGTGTTCATATATCCGCAGCTCCACTGATCTTCTCGTCTCTCCATAATATTCGAACGGACAACCACCATATGGTATATTGTAGATCGCGCCTTTCTCCATACCTATTTCTGATTTATATTTAATCTTATTCCTGACAACCTCTCCTAATATTGTACTCGTGGAAAAATAACGCTGACACCCGCTTTTGTGAGAATATGTCTCAACTCCTCCTCGTACTTCGAGTTGGGGACGGACAAAAACCCAGCTCTACCTTCTCAGGACCGGTTGTCCTTCTTCCTTCTCATTATTACCGTTGCTTTCTTTTTCAATCTGTGCAGTAGTCCTTCCGGGTATCTGAATTTAGTGAACACTTTGAATATATATATTTAATTTCATCCTCTAAAAACTCTTCGCTTCAAATACGGTACGCCCTTAAGAAAAATCATATAACTGCTCCGTTTTTAATTTTGTTACTATGCACTGAGTGAATAAAACTCCAACTGTTCTCTGTGTTTAGCTCACCGCTCTTCCACTCATTGGTCTTCCATACTTCAATATATATATATGTATATATATATATATATATATATATATATATATATATATATATATATATATATATATACACGAGTATATAAAAGAAAAAACCTGTATGTAATTTTAGATTCCATTAATCATGTTCTCTTTTTTTTTCAGAATTTTCAAGTGGATACATGCAGATGCTGGCCGTTGCTTCCGGTCACCGGTCTGCCCCATCGGCGCGTCGTCCGGAGTCTTAGCTGTGTGGCACCGCCAAAGCCTCCGCCGACACCGTTGGACGAAAGAAGAAGCAGCAATGTCGAGCGCCTTGTCGACTGGAGGAGAAACTCCCTGGAAGACCTGCCCATCGGAGCGCCTGGATGCAAATGCCGCTGCGAATGTGGGAGGCTTTACACTCCGGAGGTCCCCAGCGAGTTCGACATGAGATCAACCGATAGACGTGAGAGCAGCCGGAGAACAACAGATAGGTCTTCTTTCAGAAGATCCCGCTCCGACAAGTCTCCCAGAAGGTCTCCTGGGAGATCTCCTGGGAGATCTCCTGGGAAGTCACCTGGGAGGTCTCCTGTTCCTACAAACAGGTCAAGGAGCACTTCTCTGGCCCCCTCCAGGAGTCTCACCTTCTGCTCAGATACTTCCTTGCCAAACTCTTCTTCCTCCTCGGTGAGCTCTGTCTCACTACCCACTCCACCCTCCTCCTCCCTCTCCACCAGCCCCACCACAGCTGCTGCCTTTGCTGCCGTGTGCGAGAAAACTCGTCGCTTTTATCCTTTCAGGAGGACTTGGTCGCTTTTTGCACTTGGAACAGACACCTCGCACAAGGACACTCCCAAAGAACGCCACGAGAAGGTGCCGCCGAAGAAGCTACTTCGACAACCGACGCGACACATCTACCGGAAAGGTATCTCGGGGCTCCCCATCGAGTGCAACACGATGACAAAGAGTTACAGTGCTCTTGTTCACCTCTAAACCTCATAATCTTACTTGGTGTGATCACCATTATACGTGGGAGGCTTTTGAAATGGTTCGATCTTGTAAATGAATGTTTTTGTGAGCAGAAAAAAAAAAAAAACTTTTTAGTCGCTGTACGTCCATGCCTAGTTCTCAAAGCTTTACTTGGGTGCAGCTGTTTACGTTGGAGCTGTTTTGAAAAAAGCTTGGCCTCGGAATGAAAGGTTTTGGAAGCAGCAAAAGCACTTTCGAAGTGATTGAACTTCCCTGCCTATTTCTTATGGTAGCCTTACTGAAATACTCTAACGATGAGGAATCTTCTAAGTGGTTTCAGAAATGTTCGATCTACAACAAGTAAATGTCACGGGGAAAATTTTCTGAAAATGGTGTTGATTTATCCTTATAGTGATAATATTTTATATTTAGTCCTTCAAATTGACATAGTTTTTTGTGTGGCCTTAGCTCTTCATTATGGGGCCACCCTCTGTCTGATAAAACTATCTAGTTGATCATAATAATATCTATGAAATTAGAAATTAAAAACATTCAAATAAGGAATTACGCATATACAGAG
>NC_134784.1:8568512-8576012 GCF_046742065.1 Oratosquilla oratoria
CTCTGTGCAGCGACTTCATCATAATACATAGCATAGAAGTGGCCTTGTAGTCTGGCTTGTTCGCTGCCATGCCACTCAGAACCCCACCAAAAACATGCAACAGTTGGCCGAATCTATACTTCATCTATCAAGAGAAATATATTCTTCTACTGCAGTGTCTTCACTTTGGCAAATGTTTCCCTCATCACCTGATCTTTATCAATAGATGAAGTGATGTATTGCAGCTTGCGTTTGCTTGACAGCACCAAAAAGTCTCTGAGCTGTTGATAACTACACTTGGGGTATGATTCAAGAACAAAACAATAATCATTAATGGAAAACTCACAAATGAAAAATCTGTCAGAATCAACAACAAATTTATTACGTGGTGGTAGCACATCAACCCGCTTCTGTCTTTCATAACGGTCTTTTGGCAGTCGAAACACTCGGCACCTGTTATCTTTGTTATAATTACCGTTGCAGTTCACAACACCACACTTATTCGGCATTTTGAATACACAAAATCAGCAAGAAAGAACCTATGAAGAACCAAAAAACAAACAAAATCAGCAAGACCCTATGTAAATAAACACTATCCACCTCTAAATGCAGCCACGCGCGAAAGACGCAGCGACTCGACCTTACACCTCCACTGCTCGTAGCACACTGGACTTGCCTCCGCTAGCGACGCCAGGAATCTGGGTGTGCACGTCCTGTATAATAATAGTCTTTGATATATATATATATATATATATATATATATATATATATATATATATATATATATATACTTATAAGAAGAAGCTATGAGAGGAGTGGAAAGGAGTAAAGGATAGAGTAGAACTAGGAGTGGAGAGGGAATGGGGATGGTTCAAGGAGGGAGTCACAAGGTGTGCAAAGATGGTGTGTGGAACAAGTAGGGCGGGAGAAAAAAGAAGAAAGGGTAGTGAGTGGTGGAATGAGGAAGCAAAGAAAGGTGTAGAAGAGAAGAAGCAGGCATTCATAGATTGGCTACAAATTCGGACGAGGTAATCGTATAAGAGGTAAAAAGTAAAGAGAAGGAAAGTTAAGCATATGATAAAGGAAGCAAAGAGGAGAGCAGATGTGAAATGGGGTACCAGTATGACAGAAAATTTTGAAAGTAATAAAAAGATGTTCTGGAAGGAAATTAAAAGAGGAAGAGGAGGTGAATCAAGTAGAGAAGAAAAGGTAAATGGTGCAGATGGAGAGATGATAATGGAAGAAAAGGCAGTGAGAGGAAGGTTGGCAGAGTATTTTAAGGAGTTGTTAGATGTGAAGGAGGATAGGGAGGGAAAGTTAGTTGCAGGGGGAAGCGCTAAGAAAATAAGAGTGATGAGTGAGGAAAATGGAGGAGAAATAGGAAAGGATGAAGTGAAAGCAGCTGTTAACATGATGAGAGCAGGTAAGGCACTTGGGTTGGATGGATGCCATGTAGAATGTCTGAAGAAAGGAGATACAGTGATGGTGGACTGGTTGGTGAGGTTATTTAATGTTTGTTTAAGAGAGGGTAGAGTGCCGGAGGACTGGAGGAGTGCCTGTATAGTTCCGCTTTATAAGGAAAAGGGGGACAAGTGTGAGTGTAGTAGTTTCAGAGGGATCAGCATGTTAAGTGTAGTTGGGAAGGCTTATGGGAGGGTCTTGACTGAGAGGATTAGGAGAGGAACAGAGGGAGTAACTGGTGAGGAACTGTGTGGGTTAAGGATAGGTAGGGGTTGTGTAGATCAGATTTTTGTAGTAAGACAGATATATGAGAAAGCTATAGAAAAAGGTAAGGATGTCTTTGGGGCTTTTATGGATCTGGGAAAGGCTTACGACAGGATAGACAGGAAGGCACTGTGGGAGGTACTGCAGATATACGGGATAGGAGGAAAGCTGTTAAGAGCAGTTAAGAGTTTTTACAAGAGTAGTAGAGCTTGTGTTGGGTTTAGAAATGGAGAGAGTGAATGGTTTGAGGTAAAGGTGGGACTTCGTCAGGGATGTGTTATGTCACCCTGGCTGTTCAATTTGTACTTTGATGGGGTGGTGCGAGAGGTGAATGCAAGGGTAGTGGGTCAGGGGTTGGAGATGGTTAAAGAAAAAGGAGAAAAGAGGAAGGTGAGGCAGTTGTTGTTTGCTGACGACACTACGCTTGTAGCAGGATCAGAGTGATTGAGGAAGTTAGTGACAGAGTTTGAGAAGGTGTGTGAAAGAAGGAAGCTGAAGATAAATGTGGGCAAAACTAGGGTGATGAGATGTACAAGGGGAGAGAGTGACAACAGGCTGGAAATGAGCATAAAGGGTGAAAGACTGGAGGAAGTGGATAGTTTTAGATACTTAGGTGCGAACGTGGCAGGAAAGGAAGGAGTGGGGGTGGAGGTAGAATGTAGATTGAGATTGAGGGGGGGTGAGGAAGTATGTATGAGAAAAAAAAAAAATTGACGCACCCCGAAGGGATTTCTCCCCGTCTTCTCCTTTTCTGCATGAGAGGACGAAGAGGGGGGTCGCCGATTTGATGAAGCGGCCTTGCTGTGGATGTGATGTGCCTTGCGACACTGCTTCTAACCCAGGACAGTGGACAGGATGCAGGGATGACCCGTGATCCAGGAGGTGCTAAGAAAAGAGGGAGGGAGGAGGGTGGAGGGGAGTGTAATATATAGGAAATGGAATGGGTGGGAGTGGTTTCTATGCCTTTTTCTTTTTGGCTACCCCCCGTGTAATGGGGGAAAAGCCTTTGGTATTTGTATGTATATATATATATACATATATATATATATATATATATATATATACTGTATATGTCTTACGCACTTTATATATATATATATATATATATATATATATACATATATACATATATATGTCTTATGCATTTTATATATATATATATATATATATATATACATATATATATATATATATATATATGTCTTACGCACTTTATATATATATATATATATATATATATATATATATATATATATATATATATATGCATGTTATTGTAGTAAAGTAGCATGCAGTTGATATTTTAGGGTCTATATGGGGCGCTGCTACAGACCAGAGTCATCCACCTTTTTGTCTGTGATAGAAGAGAACTCTGTTCACAGAGAAATGATGACATTTTTATTATACTGCGACTGTCCTTCCGTTATGCTGTCCCCCAACCCCGTGTTACTGTCTTGTACCACTTCTCTGAATATTCATTTCCTCTTTTCGCTTACCCTGTGGTGGGGGATAGAATGCTGCCACCAAGGATTCCCACTTGAATCGTAAGAGGCGAGAAAAACGGGAGGGGGATTGGAACTAGGCATCCTTCTCCCTGTAACCCCACAGGGGACATTCCTAAAAAAAGTGAAGGTATAAGAGGGTCTAGGAGTTTTCCAATCAGCACCATAAGGTTTGGTCCTTTTAATGTGCGTGGATGTAGTACAGATGAGAGTAAAAGGGAAGAGATAGGCAGTCTGTTTGTGAGAAGAAAGATGGATGTATTGGTTTTGAGTAAAATAAGTTGAGAGGGAGGGGCGAGTTTGACTTTGGGAGTGTAGTTGGGAGGTTCTCAGGAATGAAGAGAGGACGAGGGAGAGAAGGGGTGGCTATACTTGTAAGTGGAGAGATAGGTCAACGTGTAGTGGAGTGGTGTAGATAGAGCGTTAATGGACTATGTAGTGGTAGATAGGAGTATAATAGGAAGAGTTAAGGATGTACATGTTCTAATGGGAGAGAATGGGGAATATCAGATCATTTTCTGGTGGAAGGTAAGTTGAGAGTGGGGGATAGAATGGGGAAGAGGAAAAGGACAAAAGGTAGGGAGGTGCTTAGAGTGAACTGCTTAAATGAGAAAGAAAAGGAGGAGTACAAGAAGAAGCTGAGAGAGGAATGGGAGGGAGTGAAGGATAGAGTAGAACTAGGAGTGGAGGAGGAATGGGGATGGTTCAAGGAGGGTGTCACAAGGTGTGCAAAGATGGTGTGTGGAACAAGGAGGACGGTGACAATTACTTAATTCAGCATGTAAAAGAGCCCACAAGATATGGAAACTTACTCGATCTTTTGATCACTAGCCGCGAAAGCATAGTAACTGATGTAGAAGTCGGTGAAACTGTTGCAAATAGCGATCACAACTTAGATTCAAACTCCTAATTTTTTTTTTTAGAATAGATACTTGTGTTTCTAAAATACCCGATTTCAGTAAAGCTCAGTTCATAGGACTACGTCAGGAGCTTCAGCTTACAGATTGGGAGGCAAAATTAAACGAAAGACCTGTAGATCAGATGTGGGAAATATTTCAAAATACGCTCACTAAGATGATTCATACTTACATTCCTTTTAAGGACAGACGTCCCCCAAACCAGGGTCGCCCAAAGTGGCTCGACAAAGAAACTGAGAAAAAGTATTGCTAAAAAGAGACAGGCTTATAAGAAATATAAATGTTCGGGTGCATCTAATGACTATGAAAGTTATGTATCAATACAAAGAGATTTAAAAAAGACAATAAAAAAAGGAAAACGGCAATACGAAATGAACATCGCTGATAAATCCAAAGAGAATCCCAAAGAATTCTATAGTTACATTAGAGATAAAAAGTTTGTTAGAAATCACATTGGTCCACTATTATCTGCTGACGGTCAACTTGAATATTCAAATGAAGGAATGTGTAATATCTTAAACAATTATTTTAGCTCGGTATCCGTAAACGAAACACCTCATAGTGAACTCCAAACTGGAACCTGTGAAAAGTCTGGGGTAGCCTTGCTCACTACGGTAAAAAAAAAAATATATACATACATACATACATATACCAAGGCTTTTTCCCCTTCCAAGGGAGGTAGCCAAAAAGGGAAAGGCATAAAAACACTCCCACCCATTTCATCCCTAAATACACTCCACACCCCTCCCACCCTTCCTCTCATCTGAGCACCTCCTGGATGACGGGTCATCCCTGCACCCTGCCCACCGCCCTGGGTCAGAAGCAGTGTCGCAAGACACATTACATCCACAGCAAGGCCGCTTCATTTAATCGGCGACCCCCCCTCTCCGTCCCCCTTTGCATATAAAAATGCAAAATAAATATATATATATATAATAATAATAATAAATAAATAAATAAATATATCTATATATATAAATAAATAAATAAATAAATAAATAAATAAATAAATAAATAGATAAATGAATAAATAAATAAATGAATGAATAAATAAATAAACAAATTAAAGCTGTATAGATAAACTCAAAGTTAATAAAACACCAAGAATCTTAAAGGAAATGAAAAATGAGATTGTTGTTCCATTAGAAATTATTTTCAAGAAATCCATCATATCCGGAGATGTCCCAAGAGAATGGAAGCTAGCTAACGTTACTCCCATATTCAAAAAAGGTGACAAAAAGAAGCCAAATAACTACAGGCCTATAAGTTTGACTTCAATCGTAGGAAAAACAATGGAAACTATCATCAGAGATGCTATCGAATATCATTTAGAAAGTAACCGTTTGATAAATGATAACCAGCGTGGTTTCAGACAGAAACGTTCTTGCGTGACTAACTTACTCGAATTCTACAACACAGTTATCTCGAATTTCGACAAAAGAAACAATATAGATTTAATATATCTAGACTTTGCAAAAGCTTTTGATACCGTCCCACACGAAAGACTACTTACTAAATTAGCTTTACACGGAATAAGTGGTAGCCTATTAGGTTGGACTAGTAATTGGTTGAATGATCGAAAACAGAGAGTTGTATTAAAGGGAAAACCTTCTAGATGGAAAAATGTTACAAGTGGAGTTACTCAGGGTTCCGTTCTTGGATCACTTCTATTCATAGTGTATATAAATGATATAGACCATGGACTAAAATCTACTGTTTCCAAATTTGCTGATGATACAAAACTGTGCGGAATGGCAAATGATCACCTAAACCAATTAGATATTCAAGAATGATTTAAATAGATTACAGCAATGGTCTGAAAAGTGGCTAATGAAATTTAACACAAGTAAATGGAAGGTAATGCACATAGGTAAAAATAACAGTAAGTACGATTACAAGTTATTTGGAAATTCGTTAACAAAAGTGGATAGTGAAAAAGATCTCGGCGTAATTATCAATAACGATCTCAAATCATCCAAGCAGTGTATTTCAGCCTCTGAGAAAGCAAATAATATTCTAGGACTGATTGCGCGATCTTTTGATTTCAAAAGTCCATCACTCATTAACAAGCTATATAAATCGTTAGTTCGTCCACATTTGGAATATGCTGTTTCCGTATGGTCACCGAATCTCATTAAAGACATTGATAGACTTAAAAAAGTACAACGGCGAGCCACAAAACTGATTCCAAATATCAAAAATAAATCATACGAAAATCGACTAAAACATATGAATCTGTTTTCCCTAAAAAAGCGTAGACTCAGAGGTGACTTGATACAGGTCTTAAAAAATCTAAAGGGAATTGACAACATCAAAAGTGACAAAATTTTCACATTGAATGAGAATCAGACAAGAAACAATGGTCTCAAACTGTCCGGAAATAGATTCAATTTGGAAGTAGGTAGAAACAACTTTGCCAACCGTGTAGTTAATGAATGGAATAAACTTCCTGCACAGGTAGTGCAATGTAGTTTAGTTCAAAGCTTTAAGAATCATTTAGATAAACACCTAAGCAAGATGCTGTAATGATTATAATTTATTTTATATTATTTGTTTTTGTTTTATTATCATTTGTCTGTTTGATTTTCATTTATTATTAGTTATATGTCAATTTATTATTATTTACTATTTACCTCTTTGTTTATTATTTAACTATACCTATGCATTTATTCATGTATTTTATTTGTTATTTACATTATTATAGTTCTTATTTATTATTTTATTATTATTATGATTTTTTTCTCGCATCCGACCTAGATATGGACCAAAAGGTCTCCTGTCGGCATGCTCCGCCTTTGTAATCCTTTGAAATCCTTTGGAAGGGTAGTGAGTGGTGGAATGAGGAAGTAAAGAAGGTTGTAGAGGAGAAGAAGCGAGCTTTCACAGATTGGTTACAAAATAGGACGAGGGAATTATATGAGAGGTACAAAGAAAAGAGAAGAGAAGTAAAGCATAAGATAAAGGAGGCAAAGAGGAGAGCAGATGTGAAATGGGGTAAGAGTATGACAGAAAATTTGAAAGTTATAAAAAGGTATTTTGGAAAGAGATTAAGAGAGGAAGAGGAGGTGAATCAAGTAGAGAAGAAAAGGTAAAAGGTGCAGATGGAGAGATGATAATGGAAGAGAAGGCAGTAAGAGGAAGATGGGTGGAGTATCTTAAGGAGTTCCTAAATGTGAAGGAGGATAGGGAGGGAAAGGTAGTTGCAGTGGGAAGTGAAAAAAAAATTACCGTGATGAGTGAGGAAAAGGGAGGAGAAATAAAGAAGGATGAAGTGAAGGCAGTTGTTAAGATGATGAGAGCAGGTAAGGCACCTGGTCTGGATGGATGTCATGCAGAATGTCTGAAAAAAGAAGGTACAGTGATGGTGGACTGGCTGG
>NC_134784.1:8583512-8591012 GCF_046742065.1 Oratosquilla oratoria
CTCCTGGAAGGAAAAATATAGAAATGTCTAACATCCTTTGGTTTTGTTTCTACTTTTTTAAGCGGCAATGCAATAAATATAATAGAACAAAGTGCAAGGGTAAATAATTTGTAATTTTTATTTACAATAAGACTAAATAAAAAAAAAAAGGAAAGAACGAGAGAAAGGAAAAACAAGTTAATGATGAGAAAAAGGAAGAAGCATACAATCAATAAGAAAGAAAGAAAGAAAGAAAGAAAGAAAGAAAGAAAAGAAAGAAAAGAAAGAAAAGAAAGAAAAGAAAGAAAAGAAAGAAAAGAAAGAAAAGAAAGAAAAGAAAGAAAAGAAAGAAAAGAAAGAAAAGAAAGAAAGAAAAGAAAGAAAAGAAAGAAAGAAAGAAAATAAAAAAGAAAGAAAAGAAAGAAAAGAAAGAAAAGAAAAAAGAAAAAAAGGATGAAAAAAACAGAAAAAGAAAGAAAGAAAGAAAGAAAAAAGAAAGAAAGAAGTAAAGAGAAAAGAAAGAAAGAAAGAAGGAAAGAAAGAAAGAAGGAAAGAGAGAATGAATGAATGAATGAAAGAAGGAAAGAAAGAAAGAAAGAAAGAAAGAAAGAAAGAAGGAAGGAAGAGAGAAAGATTGAAAGAAAGAAAGAAAGAAAGAAAGAAAGAAAGAAAGAAAGAAAGAAAGAAAGAAAGAAAGAAAAAAGAAAGAAAGAAAGAAAGAAAGAAGAAAGAAGGAAGGAAGGAAGGAAGGAAGGAAGGAAGGAAGGAAGGAAGGAAGGAAGGAAGGAAGGAAGGAAAGAAAGAAAGAAAGAAAGAAAGAAAGAAAGAAAGAAGAAAGAAAGAAAGAAAGAAAGAAAAGAAACGAAAGAGAAAGAAAGAAAGAAAGAAAGAATGAAAGAAAGAAAGAAAGAAAGATAGATAGAGAAAGAAGGAAAGAAAGAAAGAAAGAAAGAAAGAAAGAAAAGAAAGAGAAAGAAAGAAAGAAAGATAGATAGAGAAAGAAAGAAAGAAAGAAAGAAAGAAAGAAAGAAAGAAAGAAAGAAAGAAAGAAGGAAAGAAAGAAAGAAAGAAAGAAAGAAAGAAAGAAAGAAAGAAAGAAAGAAAGAAAGAAAGAAAGAAAGAAAGAAAGAAAGAAAGAATGGAGGAAAGAAAGAAAGAAAGAAAGAAAGAAAGAAAAATTAAAAGAAAAAGAAAGGAAAAAGAAAGAAAGAAAGAAAATAGAAGAAGAAGAAGAAAGAGTGAAAAAAATATAGAATAAATAAAGAAAGAAATAATCGGATAAATAAAAAAGAGCAACCTATGTAGCGCATTATCATGGTGATGGACTTCATGTATTCCGTTCTGATATTATTTGATTCTTTTTATTTGCCGAGAACTTTTGAGATGAAATAACTTAGAACTATCTTGAATACCCCCAACCAGCTTCATGACGTACACTACAGATTGTGTCATGGTTCAGGCCAGAATATTTTATTCGTATAACGTATGCTGAGTCCCTCCAAAACTATTAAACACACCCACTTAACCTGCAGCCTCCTTCCAGGTAATAAATACAAGAAATATATGAGTAGAATATATACATACAATCAGATGTAAGGTGAGAGGTGAAATGTGGAGCATACAGTAGGTGGTTCTTAATAACAGCCAAAACTGTCACGTTCACCTTATGTGCAGGCTTTAATATCAGGTCGAATGAAGCCGGGATTGATCATACACAGTTATCGATGACTACAGCTTTGCCTTGGTGACTTCAGCCGCATCAAATCTGCTTTAAACTTGTATTTCTTACCACTTATATAGGCAAACAAGGGAATATGAATAAATTATATATGGACAAATTCTGGTGAAGTATGATACAATGCAATTCTGGTAAAATAAGATACAAAACAAATGCACACAGTAACGAGTAAAATATAAGAATTTTTTTTGGTAATGAGTGGGAAAGGTACAATACAAAAGCGGGTACTTTGAATGTAAGTACCTATATTCCTGGCACTCTCTTGTATTGTACCTTTCCCACTTATTATCAATTTTTTTCTCATATTTCACTCGTTACTGTGTGTATCTGTTTGGATCTTATTTTACCAGAATTGTATTGTATCATATTTCACCAGAACTATCCATGTATAATCTATTTTTGTACAACTGTCATCGTTGCTGTATTTGAGTTTGTACATTTTTATTGCAGTCTACTGTTGAAAATGTCTTTTTTAAGACGAAACATCGAGCTCTAAATTAAAGGGAACGAAATGGAAGAATACAGAGACCTAGTTTCTGTTCACTCATTTAATGGCAGAATTTTAATCAGAAACATTGAGAATACGTGAAGAAAACTAAATAATCACTGCAATGTTGTCGTTTATATATAGGCTTGCTCGGGGAAACCATAGGTATTGACTTCAGTGTAAAAGCAAAGGAAGTCGCCCTTGGCATATGGTTATAGCTGATAATATACACATTGCATATATTCTGCATACTGCACATTTATACTGTATGTTATGTATTCATATGTAAGCTATTTTTCTTGTTTATATGTCAATGAATGAAATATTGATATGTTTGTTTCTTTGTAAAGTGAGACAAGGAAGTACCACCTAACTCCATAGATTATTTTGTGCTTTGTTAATGCCATCGTATAGATTTGAAACACAATGGTCGACTTACATAAATGCTTTCACTACTGCACTGCATCTTTAGTATTTCTTTTGCAAAGCGGATATTGGAAAACAAAGTTATTCAGTGTGCAAAGATTTTATTCTGTTGACAATTGTATGAAACATCGAAAGAAAGATAACTTTATGATGTTCTTTTTTGTTTGCATGTAAATGCATATACACAAACACATGTGCATAAATGCACATATATCTATTATATAAATACCTACATACAATATAGACATATTCATACAAATATCCAAACATGTGTATGATATTTACATACTTATACAGGTTTTCAAATGCAATGGATATGTATACTATATGTAAATGTATTTGCTGGGTATACCATGATCTTCATTTGTTTCCCACGTGTAGGAGCCCGACATACAGGCAAAGCAGAGGAAAACACGCGGGCGTTCATAGTCACAGATATATCATCTTAGCACAGCCATAGATAATATATTTCATATATATTTTTTCCACGGATCCACCGCGGAACCAGAAGGGCAAACAGAAAGAACGGGAAGGAACTATCGAGCGGATCTTGAGCAGGAAATTAGACAAAATGCGCCAAAGTTTTTTGTCAAATGTTCTTAGTGGTGTTCGATATATTATACTAACAGAAGACTTCTTCTAATTTTTAAGTCACAGGTATACATGAGCACACCATGACATAATCATACATACATATATGGATTTGCGCAAATGAATATAGTACGAATGAGCATAAGTAGATACATACTTATGTACTTTGGCATAGCTCATGCCTACATTATGTATATATACATAGTCATGTGCAGCCACAAACCAAACTTATGCATACATACATCAAGAAATATGTATCTATTACTATTATTCATATACATTATGAATATGGGCAGTTATCAATTTTACTATTCCTTTCCATCCCCTCTATTTGCTTTCTAAAACCCAAGAATGTCATTTCTAACCTCCAGGGTTTTAGGATAGGATAGGGCTCTAACTCCAATAACCTCGCTACCATCTAGAATTCTAAAGCAGTCTAAGATTAAACAGGGATCTTCACGACTTTAGCTACTTTCCGGAAATCGAGTACTTGGAGAAATCTAATCGTGTGCCGAGGAGGAAAGTTGAGGAGGAGGTGGAGGGCACAGCCCCCTCTAACTAAATTTAAAACAACAAAACAAAGTCTGGATCTAAATTGGCGATACTAATACAATTCTGAAGAAAAAAGAAAAATAAGCCATTCAAGTGGATGAGACTATTGCCTTGAAGCGGTTTCATCCGACAAAGAACCAGCCCCTTGCCGGAGGAATCCAAAGCCTGTTCAATCTGGAAAGCATAGTTAGTAGTCAGGGGCGTTGAAGGCCAATTCGGCTTGTTCTTTGTAGAGCTTGAAGAACTTCCTCTTGGCCTCTTCGACCTCGGGAGTGTCCTTGACGGGTTTGGGAGCTCTGAAGTAGTGAGCCCCTAAGCCATTGTCCTCCTCTGAAGAAGAGGAGCTCTCTTCGGAAGACTCGGAAGATTCATCGCCCTCCTCACTACTTGAGTCGTAGTCACCTTCTTCGGAGGAAGAGGATGAATCGCTGTAGTCGGACTCTTCATCACTATCTGAGCTTTCCTCCTCCTCCTCGGACTCTTCCTCGTCGTCGTCACTTTCTTCCTCATAGTCGCTGGAGTAGTGGCTTTCCTCGTCCTCAACATCGCGAACCTCATCGATCAACCTAGAATAGAAAATGTAATGTGTTTCAGGTGATTCAATCCATCTGAAGGAATAACTTTAGTTTTAATGGCTGTATTGATATTAAAGTGCCCGAAAGAAACCACTGTACCAAAAATGAGCCGCTTTTTATTTTAACTTTATTTACTTAAATGTTCATTTATCTACTTATCTATTTATTCATACTTTTGATTATCTATTTGTTTGTTTATTTATGTATTCTATTTCTTATTTATGTATTTATGTATTATTTATTTATCAATTTAATTATTTACTTATTTATTTATTTATTTGTTTATTTATTTATTCATTCATTTATTGATATATCTTATTCATTTACTTATTCATTTATTAATATATTTAATTTATCTATCTGTTTATTTATAACTCTAGTCATTCGAAATCCTATTGTTAGTCTGTCATTGACATTCTCGAAATATACTTTTATTTGGGTACCATCAGTCGTATATAAACAGCTCAGTGAAAGAGTTAAACTTCTCAATCATTTTTTTTTCACCATCATGAACACTGTTTCCTAATTGAAGGACAGCTGTGAAGGTAGATGAAAGCACCCATGCCCCGAGGACTGGTATGCGCTTGACTGTGAGTGCGGGGTGATCTAATAGAGGTATTCAAGTGGATCAAAAGATTTAACAAGGGGCAAACAAGGTCACCATATTAAAACAACAGGGCAGGACTCGCAGTAATGGATTCAAATTGGACAAATTTAGATTTAAGAAGGAAATAGGAAGGAATTGGTTTACTAATAAGGTAGTTAACGAATGGAATAGACTTGGTAATCATGTAGTGAGCGCAGATACTATCGGTTGTTTTAAGAACCGGTTAGACAGCTTTATGGATGGGGATGACAGGTGGTAATAGACATGAAACTGCCTAGTGTAGGCTTTGTGATCTCTTGCAGTTTCCTTCATTCTTATGTTCTTATGTTCAATGTCACAGGAAAGACATCTTGATTACCCGAACAGTGCAAGAAGCTGAGTGCTGGACAGACCACCTACTGTTTAGGAGCAATGTGTTTCTGTGTATTCGCACTCCAGAAAGAAGGATATCCCCAATGAAATGTTTAACTGTGCTATTTTGAAATGTCGAGACGAGCAAACGTAGCCGGGACTTTGCGGTGACCTCTGGTGAAGCTGAATTCCCGTCCTTCCAGTACCCCGTCGCTGGCGATAAGGACGAACGGAGTTGCTTCTCCTATGTCATAATCGAGGCTGCTGACGTAGCGTTCGCATTTAATGCGCGCAAAATTCAAGATTGATTTGACGAGAACATCGATGGCATACGTGAGTGCAGGACGCAAAGAACGGGGCAAATGCGGCATATATAAACAATCAGTCATCTTGAATACCACAAGAAAAAACACCAAGATTCCCATTCTGAAGCACAAAAAATGTTGCAAAGCATGGGGAGTGAGTGCTGACTTCGCAAAGCAGCAGAGATTTATCTGTTCCTATACGCATTTGATCTGATCTACCGAAGACCTTAAGTCATACTCACCTAACTTGTTGATCATATTTGTTGAAGAAGTCGTTCCTGGCTTGTTTGACTTCGTCAGTGTGGTCGACAGGAAGGTAACGTCGTGGGTCGTCGTCGCGAAAGAGATTGTTCGGCGATTGGACTGCAAAGGAAAAAAGAAGAATTACATTTCAGAATACAACAAAAAATGATAAAGTGCTTCAAAGGAGAAAGGGAAGATTACACTTCAGAAAACAAGAAAAGGGGATAAGAAAAAGATTCAAAATATATGGAAATATAGAAAGAGAAGCCTTAGAGTACCGAACAGCTTTAAGTACGGCACAGTATATAGAACTTAACTGCTTCATAATTCGGGTAGCCGAAACAAGAGGGTAGTTATGGTAGCACAAAAAGAAAAATGCAAGATACTATATATAACTACATAAAAGCAAATGACACAATCTTCTGCAAAAATTCAAAGTGCAAAGAGCCCATCATTCATATAGACACTAAAAATTAACATTAGGAGGAAAATGCTATTCAGAGATGGTTCATTCGATATCCCTTAGGTAGTCAACTAATAGGGTATGTAAAGATTTACCCCTCTGCTATTAAAAGATTGATGTGTGTGTGTGTGTGTGTGTGTGTGTGTGTGTGTGTGTGTGTGTGTGTGTGTGTGTGTGTGTGTGTGTGTGTGTGTGTGTGTGTGTGTGTGTGTGTGTGTGTGTGTGTGTGTGTGTGTGTGTGTGTGTGTGTGTGTGTGTGTGTGTGTGTGTGTGTGTGTGTGTGTGTGTGTGTGTGTGTGTGTGTGTGTGTGTGTGTGTGTGTGTGTGTATGTGTGTGTATGTGTGTGTAAGCATCTAAATATTGTCACCATTAAAATTAATATCAAGTCTTCCATTAGAAACTTGTGTTCAAGGTCAGATACCACCTCGCTGATTATAATCTTTACCTATTCCCCTTCATCTCCTTCTGTCTCACTATTCCCTTCTCATTATCCCTCTACATCTGGTTTTCTCCGTCTTCTCCTCTTCCTTTGTGCGTGATTCTTAAAATGTGCAGGCCTGGACTTGAACGTGTGGGCCCAGAATCAGTTGATCGATTCTTCCCATTGTTGAGGTTTGCTGATTTCAGATTTCCGGCTACTGCCACAGTTGCTGACAGGGAAAGGGCGCAGAGAAGAGGGTGCCGTAGGTGCTGGAAGTGGTGGGGGTAGTGGTAGAGGAGGTGGTAGTGGAGGATGAGGTAGTTGAGATTGGGGTGGTGGAATTTTTTGGGCAGGAGGTTGTGTTGGTGATAGTGGTAGTAGAGGTGGTGGTGATATAGGTTGTGGTGATGGAGATTAGGATGGTGAAGGTGATGGTGTATAAAAGAATATGTGATGGTGGCTGTAATGGTTTGAGGATTAAGGTGATAATAGTGGAATTAATAGTAGAAAATGGGTCGGTTACAGGTTATATAGTTACAAGTAGCGATTATGGTGATAATAGTGGAGTTAATAGTAAAAAAAAAATGGAGCGGTTACAGGTTACACAGTTACAGGTAGCTGGTGGAGAGTTTGAGGCTGAATTTGATATTGCAATATTGAATGAAGTGATGATGATGACATTCACGCTGGTCAAAGTGGTGAAGACGATGGGATATAGGGGCTTTTCCAGGCAAAATAAAATCGGTGGCCGGTAGCCAGGG
>NC_134784.1:8596012-8598512 GCF_046742065.1 Oratosquilla oratoria
AGTTAGAGAGTGAGAGTGAGAGTGAGAGTGAGAGTGAAGGTGAGGATGAGGGTGAGGGTGAGGGTGAGGGTGAGGGTGAGGGTGAGGGTGAGGATGAGGATGTGGATGAGGATGAGGATGAGAATGAGGATGAAGATAAGGATGAGGCTGAGGATTAGGATGAGGAAGAGGATGATGGTGAAGGTGAAGATGAATGAGGATGAGGGTGGGGGTGAGGATGAGGGTGAGGGTGAGGGTGATGGTGATGGTGAAGATGAGAGTGAGAGTGAAAGTGATAGTGAAAGTGAGGGTGAGGGTGAGGGTGAAGATTAGGGTGAGGGTTATGGTGAGGGTGTCCATGAGGACACACACACACACACACACACACACACACACACACACACACACACACACACACACACACACACACACACACACACACACACACACACACACACACACACACACACACACACACATACACACACACACACACACATACACACACACACACACACACACACACACACACACACACACATACACACATACACACATGTACGCGGGCTTTTCGTTCTCGATTGGAAAATAGTTCTATCAAGCACGGCTGAATGGGGAAGCCACGACACACATTGTCTTTGATAAGACCATTTTTTATCCATAGTTGATACTGCAGAGAGCGAGACAAAAGCGAATAGTAACAATATATTGAAATCCATCAGTGTGAAGCGTTCGCGGATGAACAGAATCGTTCACACAACTGAATCTGTCGCCCATAGGACTTTGTTTCGTGTCAAACGAAAAACATACGTGATGGAGCGTGATCTCAATCAGTCAAGGTTATTGAACAGACACACACAGACGCGAACATAGCTCCTTACTGTAGTGGTTAGTGTTGAGAGCTCACGACTCTTCCCTCCCACCCTAACCTGAAAACCATACCAGCACTTTGCACACTTTAAGCAAGAGGATCGTGTTTGCAGAGTTGGGCGCGTTACCGCTGAACAGGTAGTGCGTTACCGCTGAACAGGTAGTGCGTTACCGCTGGACTTGTAGTGCATTACCGACGGACAGGTAGTGCGTTACCGGAAAATCTGCGTATACATACTGCGTATGTGTATATACATATACACAGTAAACCGCACCGCTCTAAGGAAATTAAAATCGGTAACGCATTGACGGAAATGTTGGATCACGTGTTGGACTCGTGATCAACAGCTATTTCATTCCGAAAAAGAGCTCAGAGCTCACATATGACCGATCTATGGGTAATGCTGTGCCCTTACACGCACACACACCTCCAATTCCCCGCTCACGAGAGCTGGAGTAACGACTCGCAGCGCAGCAATAGTGAAATTATTTCATCCCTGGGCGGGATTCGAACCCGGACCAGCTTTGTGTGTGTGTGTGTGTGTGTGTGTGTGTGTGTGTGTGTGTGTGTGTGTGTGTGTGTGTGTGTGTGTGTGTGTGTGTGTGTGTGTGTGTGTGTGTGTGTGTGTGTGTGTGTGTGTGTGTGTGTGTGTGTGTGTGTGTGTGTGTGTGTGTGTGTGTGTGTGTGTGTGTGTGTGTGTGTGTGTGTGTGTGTGTGTGTGTGTGTGTGTGTGTGTGTGTGTGTGTGTGTGTGTGTGTGTGTGTGTGTGTGTGTGTGTTTGTGATTCACCATGGTCTTGGAGCACGTGTTGCACTCGTGATCGACGGCTATTTTCCCTTCCGGAAGAGAGCTCAGAGCTCATATAATATGACCGATCTATGGATAGTGCTGTGACCTTACACACACACTTACCCCCAACTCCCTGCCCACAAGAGTTGGAGTAACGATCCGCAGCGCAACGATAGTGAAATTATTTCATCCCTGGGCGGGATTTGAACCTTGACAGCCGTAGTGGCAGGCGAGAACTCCACAGAGCCACGGATGTGCATGTGTGTGTGTGTATGCGAGATCAAAGTATTATGTGTATAGAGCTCTCATCAATGAGGGTAATATCAGCTGATCACGTATTCGACACGTGATGCAGGAACATTGTGAATCGTGCGCACGCGCCTTACCATACAATATCTCAGATTCCATCCTGAGGAGCAAGCGCCACGCCTTTTAGCACGCGAGAGCCAATGGGGTCATGAGAGGCAGGTCACGTGAATGGAAGGGAGAGAGGAGTAGAGAGAAGGAGAAGGAGGGTGGAGATAGAAGCAGCACACTACATAGACCAATGTAAAACAATGTTTCAACGATATGCACTTTCCATGTTTGTGTGTATACACATATGCATAGTGTATATATATATATATATGTATATATATATGTATATATATATATATATATATATATATATATATATATATATATATATGTATATATATATTTATATATATATATATATATATATATATATATATATATATTGGAAATTGGTATGTTATAACACATTTGTAAATGTTCACTATAAACCCACTATCGGAGAAATGATAACGGAAGTACAGGGAAACTGTATATTTCGACTACTATCTGTAGTCCTCTTCAGCA
>NC_134784.1:8608512-8613512 GCF_046742065.1 Oratosquilla oratoria
TCACTGGGTTCGGAAACTCCGTAAACAAAAGGCCAAGGTAATGATCTTAGTTGTGGTCAAGTACTTCCGTTTTTCACCATTTCCATCCCTCCTTCCGTTTCTTTACGCCCGTTACACAGAAAGACCGTGAAGAATATGCAAAGACGACTTATGTCTTCTTACTTAGACTGAGCTATGATGTCAAAAGGAAAATTTCTTCGCTATTCCTGCCCAGAGAGAATAAGAAAACCCCAGCATCAATATAGGTATATATATGTATATATATATATATATATATGTATATATATATATATGTATATATATATATATATATATATATATGTATATATATATGTATGTATATACATATATATATATATATATACATAAATATATATATATATACCTTCATAATTATATATATATGTATATGTATATATATATATATATATATATATATATACATGTATATACATATATATATACATATATATATTACGTTATCTCTTTTCATAAAACAAGAACACGCTGAAAATAACATTTCTCATCGACTTCACCTGACCAACTGGTGCAGGTCCGGGTGAGTCTCGCCTCCCCCCCCCCCTCTTCCTTTCTTCTTCTTTTGCCAGACCAGATGGAACGCAATGGACGTCACGCGCTAAGGGTGTGTCGTGCCGATCCGACACGCTTCATACCCGACAGACCCTTTTCACTCGCTTTTTATAACCCCCCTCCCACCTCACCACCTCTCCCACATTGACCAACCGCCGATGGTAAATGTCAAGGCCGACAGCGTGACTATAGTAATTGGAAAGATGTTTGACCACTCCCAAAAAGAAGAAGGACAAAAAGGAAAGATTCTGAAGGATCTTCAGGAGTGAACAAATTCCTCATTCAAATATATCAATTTGATCTAGCACCATCTGCATGTTCTAGACACTGTAACCACATCTCCTTCGGGAGGAAAACGCGAAGACAAGGAATCGTTTCCGAAAGGTCAGGATATTACACCAACAGGTGAGGGATGGACAAAGCATCTTGTGGTGGTGAGTGGAGGTGGGATTGAAAGAAGGAGTGGAGGTGAGAGGAAAATAAAAGACGGGAGTGCTGGTGTGTGCGGCAAGAGAATATTGGGCGTGTGGAAGAAGGGCGTGTGAGGTTAGGCGTAAGAGGCTACGCGGTGTCGCTCTTTATAAATACCATTCTGGCTAACGCTGACCAAGAACATTTATTTGTTTAATATGAGACAG
Source organism: Oratosquilla oratoria (assembly GCF_046742065.1). Taxonomy (NCBI): domain Eukaryota; kingdom Metazoa; phylum Arthropoda; class Malacostraca; order Stomatopoda; family Squillidae; genus Oratosquilla; species Oratosquilla oratoria. The sequence goes on from NC_134784.1 coordinate 8,609,742, forward strand.
ACAGACAGACAGACAGACAGACACACACACACACACACACACACACACACACACACACACACACACACACACACACACACACACACACACACACACACACACACACACACACACACACACACACACACACACACACACACACACACACACACACACACACACACACACACACACACACACACACACACACACACACACACACACACACACACACACACACACACACACACACACACACACACACTACATACACACAAGTAATCATACGTCCCTGGGCATATTTGTATGATACCCGTGTTCACTTTCTATCTTACGTTTTGTAGGTTAATTAGTCCTACATTCGTTTCGCAAAAGCACATCTGGTCCTCAGCACTTCCTATTACTCAGCGTTGTCCTGCTTCTAATTTGCAACATATTGATCACTGCAGGACATATTCACAATGAAAATTTATATTGCCTGCGCGTGTGAGGTATGAAATTATATTTTGCTGTATTGAGAGAAAAAAAAAAGACATTTGGACATCAAAGTCTTTTCGATCGTCCGGCACTTCAAAGGAGAAATACATCGACAGAACTATAACATCAAAGCGGGAGATGGCGCTGACCAATCGACGCTTCCTCCAGACGATTTTATTCAGCCCCGCCCAAAAAACAAAACAAAAACACAGAAAGTTCAATTCTATCGCGATTTTTTTTTTTTTTTTTTTTTTTTTTTGCAAGTGACTTTATGGTGAGTCCATCTCTCGAATGCCATCTTCCTGGGCAGAGCTGGGCGCGTTCCTCGATGCGTTCCTAGGTGCATTCCTAGTTGCGCTCCGTTTTAGGTTGGCCGCGGTTAGCGCTCCCAAACTATTAAAGCTTAAGAGACAGGTCCATACCGAAATAAAAGTCCGGTAGCCCATATGCTATACAAAAAAAAAAAAAAAAAAAAAAAGAAAAAAAAAAAAAAAAAAAAATCGCAAGCTACATCCAAAAGGTAGGCCACATACTATACCGATACCTATATTGCTTTAATAGTTTGAGAACGCTCGCCGCAGCCAAACTAATGCGGAACACACTGAGTAACGCATATAGGAACGCATCAAGGGACGCACCCAACTCTGTTCCTGGATACTTATTATGCCAAACGCTGGACATTTCTTACGACTGAAGGTAAAACCCTCAACCCCAATTAATCCTTTTGGTCTGCTTGCGATGTTATAAATATTGCTAGACAATTTTGTTCAGCTTAAGGAAAGTAATAGGTGCACAAGGAGCTCATGGATATAATGGTATCATAATCAATAAACTCGCAGGCTATTTAATATGCATTAGACGGAATAGGTGTGATATAAGTTAAGTTTGGTAAAATAGAAAAATTACTATTTTCATTTGTATTTCTCGAAATTACGCAACGAGAAGAAATTATAGAGACATTACTTAGCTGGATCAAGCTATCACTTTCATTCTTCTAAAACATTTGTGCTTCTCGAAGTAAAAATAAAAATAAATTAATAAGATAGATAAACAGATAAAAAATAAACGGAAAAATCAAGGGAAACAAGATACTATGCACAAGTGGTGTAATATTGTCTTTGTTCGCCCCTTACGTAACGGAAAACGCAACATTTAAGTTACGCGATCGGAGAACTGTTATTGTATGGAGAACAGCACCTTGCCAGGTATTTACAGTACTTTACTACTGTGCCAGGTAGTACTTGCCGCTGTTACCAAGCATCGACCGGTACACGGCGACACCGGGAGAACACGTTTTCGATCGAGAATTCGAATGAAGAAATTGTGAACGGATGGCGTCTTGCTATATATTGTGTCTATTTTTATGAATATTTTGGTTTATGGTGCATAAAACTAGATCAACCCTTTCCGTCTAGTGGCACATGTTGATTTTTTTTTTTAAGATTTACTTCATACAATTTTATTCAACTTTTTGAGGCGCAGTAAGAAAGTATCCATCTAAATCTTCCAGTTTGGTTATGTGATTCACAGATTTTGTGCTGACCAACGTCAAACTGTTTTACGTAGTAGAGGAAAAAATAAAGCAAAGGTTGGCATCATGGTGGAGATCACAACGGAAACACCGTTATCGGATGGTAATAAATTGTTGATGCATGAGCTAGCCCGCTGAGGGAAGGTGAATGTGGTCGGTAGAGATTGAATAAGGATCGGCAACATAACGAACAGACCAGAGGAAGGTAACTTTGAAAAGAAGGGAAAGTGTGGAAGAGGGTGAGGGAAAAGGAAAACGAATACTTAATGATGAAGAGAATGTGGAAGAGGAGAGGAAAAGGGAGAGAAGGACGGAGGTATCAAAAGAGGAAAATCAAAAAGGAAGATGAAAGGAGAAAGCAAATAGTGAAGATGATGGTGGAGTGTTTGGGGACAGGGAGGAAGGAATACAGCATTTACGAGTGTGGGAGGTGCTAAGATAAGAGGGAGGGTGGAGGGGTGTGGGGTGTAGTCAGGGATGAAATGGGTGGGAATGATTTTATGCCTTTTTCTTTTTGGCTACCCCCCTTGTAAGGGGGAAAAAGCCTTGGTATATGTATGTATGTACGAGTGTGGGAGATACAGAAGCAGTGGAAGAGGGAATCACGACTCCCTTTGATTTTCAAAGGTTAAAATAACTTCACTATGCACCACTGAAATTCCTCCCACCTTTGAACTTCTGTATTTCTCTTGCGTATCCTTTCCTCACACTCACTATCTATTCATCATTTCCTCTTCTTCCTCTTTATTTCTCTTCACTCTCTACATTTAACACTCGAATACATTGTTTCCGTCACAGTTTTCTTGATTCTTATTTAGTGTTTCATATTTGATTCCTTACTAGGTTCCTGTCTTAACTGTTCCTTTCCCTTTTATGCAGGTATGTGTGTGTGTTTGTATGTATGTATGTATGCGTGTATGTATGTATGTATGTATGTATGTATGTATGTATGTATGTATGTATGTATGTATGTATGTATGTATGTATGTATGTATGTATGTATGTATGTATTATGTATATATGTATGCATTTATGTATGTATGTATGTATGTATGTATGTATGTATGTATGTATGTATGTATGTATGTATGTATGTATTTATGTATGCTGACCACATACGTGCCGGCTACCTTCCAACCTTCTACAGACTTTCTTGATCTCAAAACTAACAACGCTATAGGAATCGTTGCCTCGCTCGATGTAGAATCTCTGTTCACCAATATCAACATAGATCGCACCATTAACTATATAATCAAAAGAATATACCATGATGGTACCACCCCTAAATTTAACATCCCTGTATAACTGCATCGTAAACTCTTTGTGTGCTATTCCAAACAGTCTCCTTTCATCTGCCATCAAGGTACCAAATATTGCCAAATCGACGGTGTCGCTATGCATTTTAACGAAACTGATAAACCTGACATATATTGCCGATATATAGACGATATATCTATCACAACGAAGACGCATGTAGAAACAGAAAAACTCCAACTTTGCTTTCAAGATGCTTTAGGCTTTAAATTTGCCATAGAGGAAAGAGCTGAATGACCTATACCTTTCCTAGATGTACTTGTCAGCAACAGAAGAGTCCTTCAACACCACTGTATACACTAATGCAACAGATGCTCGGTACTGCTATATGTATATATACATATGTATATTTGTATATATATATATGTATATACATATATATATATATATTATATATATATACATGCATATATATGTATATATATGTATGTATTTATATATATATATATATGTATACATACATATATAAG